>NC_058083.1:74602740-74912432 GCF_014858855.1 Bufo gargarizans
ATAGTACAGTCTATGACAATCAATTTCTTACAGTCCTAATCACCCATTATTAAAACATTCTACACACTTCACTATACAGAAAATATTGCCCCAGGTCATAAACTCCCAGTACTAATACCAAAAGGTATAGTTAATACTTGGCTTAATGTGGGACTAAATGACCAGACACTAGTTAGAGATTGTCCTGCTTGTCCAGTTAGGTGGCTATAGACTAACATCCTTTTCTTGGGTCACTCACTGACTTCACCAAACTTGATTTTCATATTTTTTATGCTTTTATTTTCTAGATTCTGTATCAAAGGTCATAGATACCTCAGACAGAGCTCCTGTGCCTGCAATGGGTTACTTTTTGAGAGATATCCCAGTTATGGACCAATCCGCTTTACTATTTTGTTTCAAGAACCTATGCAGGTCCTCTCTTTCCCGGGGGTTTGCAACAGGATGATGGAAAGGGTATGGAAGAAGAAACAAGCCTCAGCCCCTCTTTCATCAGCGGAGGTCCATTGTGATCTTTGCAATAAGGTCCTTTCTTATGAATGCATGCAATAGTATATACCTATTTGTTGACTGTCCAGTGATAATTTTTGTACTCAACCAGTCCAAGGTATTACATTCTGGTTATTCTGGTTTAGCTGCTGTTGGATAACTTTCTAATGTCTAACAATGCTATATGAAAATTATCCTTCGTCCTTCTACCCCTAATTTCCACCCACTTTAAAAGAAAATCTGTTTGAAACATAATAGTTAAGTTATAAAAAAAAGTTATAAAAAAAATAGCTGTATGAACACTACAAATCACAAGAGTTAAGTATGAATAATAGAAGACGGGGTATTGGATATATTATCAATGCCATATTTTGGGCAAAATTAATAATTAAGGGTGTACTGACACATAGCGCCTAGGGCAGCACAAGGCACAAACATAGCCACAGAGCTGCTTGCTGAATAATTAAATATGAAAAAGTCATAATTCAAAAATAAATCATTAGCATGTTCATATAAATTAAATTTATATGGGTAGCATTTAACCAATGTCTTACAAACCCCCTCTGGATTTTAATCAGTTAATTGCAGTCAGGCTGCAGAAGAATTTCCCAGCCATCAACTCCTGGTGGTATCTCAAGATGTATTATGCATTATGCTTCACAAATTGCAATCCCTAAAATAATTTCTGTCTATTAGGAAAATAATACATTGCTTTTCTATAAGGATTTTGTTATTACTGTGAAAACTATGTCATCTATGGTAAGTAATAGATCACCTTAGATTGAATACAATGGCCTCCTTCTAGGATGCCGACATGCGTTGGACACTTGGAAGCCCTTATTGATGATCATTATATCAACTTGAAAGTTAAAATCTAATAAAACACTTGGCTCTGCCTTTAGATTAGGTTTGCCAATAATAGGTTTTCCGTATATATCTGGCCACTTTGCTTTAAATATAACTAGATATTCAATGTTTCTAACAGTCTAGCATGAATTAAGAAATGTACTGGTCTCCAGGACCTTAACCAATTTAAGACCAGGTCATTTTCTACCTCTTCCCTTCCTGAGCAGGCACATTTTCATTTTTTTTGTAACTATGCCTTTGCAAACCACAACTTTTATTTAACCATTTGGTTATGCAAATACTTTTTCCTCCATTTTTAGTATATACACGGGGCTTCATTTTTATTTCATTTTTAGTTTAGTATTTTTTTTTATTAAAAGGAAAAATTGAAAAAAATTGGAAAAAGTAGTTTGCTTTTCACATTTTTTATATATTTTTTGACTTCATAATTCCCTCTAGCTTAACTTTAGCCCCAGTTCCAGCTGAAGAAAAACAGCCCCTTGGCATGATGCTGCCACCACCATGCTTCACTGTGGGTACGGTGTTCTTTTGGTTATGTGCAGTGTTGTTTTTGTGCCAAAAATATCATTTGTGGATTTATGGCCAAAAAGTTCAACCTTGGTTTCATCAGACCATAACACCTTTTCCCACATGCTTTTGGGAGACTTCAGATGTGTTTTTGCAAAATGTAGCCTGGCTTGGATGTTTTTCTTTGTAAGAAAAGGCTTTCGTCTTGCCACTCTACCTCATAACCCAGACATATAAAGAATACGGGAGATTGTTGTCACATGTACCACACAGCCAGTACTTGCCAGATATTCCTGCAGCTCCTTTAATGTTGCTGTAGGCCTCTTGGTAGCCTCCCAGACCAGTTTTCTTCTCGTATTTTCATTAATTATCGAGGGACATCCAGTTCTTGGTAATGTCACTGTTGTGCCATATTTTCTCCACTTGATGATGACTGTCTTCACTGTGTTCCATGGTATATCTAATGCCTTGGAAATTCTTTTGTACCCTTCTCCTGACTGATACCTTTTAACAATGAGATCCCTCTGATGCTTTGGAAGCTCTCTGTGGACCATGGCTTTTGCTGTGGGATGTGACTAATAAAATTTCAGGAAAGACCAACTAGAGCAGCTGAACTTTATTTGGGGTTAATCAGAGGCACTTTAAATGATGGCAGGTGTATGCTGACTCCTATTTAACATGATTTTGAATGTGATTGCTTAATTCTAAACACAGTTACATCCCCAGTTATAAGAGGGTGTTTTCTTCCCTTCACCTAAAAGATTTTTTTTTACAACACAGAAACCTGACATTTTAATAGGGGCGTGTAGACTTTTTATATCCACTGTATATATACACGCACACAGACGGACATTATATACTGTATAGCATGTATTTCTGTAATCATTGAAAGTGACATGGACATATGCTTAATCTGCAATCAAATTACAGCTTTTTGACACCTTTGGAGAGCTGATTAAGAACTGTCTTTCGCATTTATTAATAAGTGTGAATACACTATAGATGCTAATCACACTTATCATGAAAATTAAACCCTGCGCTAAATACCATTCATGGGAGATATCCAGCCATGCTCATTATCATTAGAAAGTAGAGATATGCTAATTCATGATAATTTTCTTGACTTCTTTCTGTGGTTAATTTGATGATGTCTCTTCCAGTGTGTCAATATCTATTACTAATACACAGTTTTTCATTACATGTAAAGTGGATAAAATTGTTCACATGTAATGATTCCATACTGACTGAGAGCTTGTCATTTTCTCTAGACTTGTTGTCACTTTGCCGTTCATCACAATCCACCCATAAACCTGTGACAAACTATGTGCATTATATTTAAGCTATGGAAATGTATATATTTTTTGCAAAAGTCTTCCAGTTGTGTGAGATTTCTGGGCCGTCTTGCATGCATTGCTTTTTTGAGGGCTATCCACAGATTTTCAATGACGTTCAACTCAGTGGACTGTGAGGGCCAGCGTAAAGCCTTCAGCTGGCCTCTTTTGAGGTATTCTATTATGGATTTTAACCACCGATAGGCGTCAGGACGGCAGCGCTCTCAGGTCTCAATGACGCCTATTGGCGTCATTTCGTGAGACCCGAGATTTCACGTGAACGCGCGCATGCGTTCACAGCGGCGTGCAGCTCTAAAGTTAAACAACAGCCTGCCAGCGCTGATCATTCGCTGGCAGGGTGTAGATGTTTAAAAAATCACATCAGAAAGGTATATTAGACACTGTTTTGTTAACAGTGTCTGATATACCTGCTACCTGGTCCTCTGGTGGTCCCTTTTGCTTGGATCCACCACCAGAGGACACAGGCAGCTCTGTAAGTAGCACCAATCACCACACTACACTACACCCCCTCCTGTCACTTATTAACCCCTTATTAACCCCTGATCACCCCATATAGACTCCCTGATCACCAACCTGTCACCCCCCTGTCATTGATGACTTCCACAGATCCGCAAAACACACACCGGCAATGTGGTTTCCGCATTTTGCGGATCCGCACATTGCCAGAACTATATAGAAAATGCCTTTTCTTGTCCGCAATTGCGGACAAGAATAGGACATGTTCTATATTTTTGCGGAAAGGAAGTGCGGACCCAGAAGTGCGGATCCACAATTCCAGATCCAAGCGGGACAAGGTCTGTCCCCATAGAAATGAATGGGTCCGCAATTCGGTTCCGCAAAATGCAGAACAGAATTGCAGATGTGTGAATGGGGCCTAAGGGTCCCTTATCACCGGCAGTTAGTTAGCGCCCAGCCCACCGCACCGCAGTCACTGATTAGTCGCTGATTAGCGTCATCACTGTCGCTAATCAGCATTAGTACTATATAGTATCTGTAAGTGATCAAGACTTTTCGCAATCAGATCTATATCAGTACATTAGGGTCACCTTAGGCGCAACAAAAATTGCAGTTTGGCCTGATCTTGTGCGCACACTTGAGTTCAGTCTGCCCAACCGCAGTGATAACATTTTCAGATCACTGCAAAAACACTGTAAAATCGCTGCGGCGCTATAAAGATCACTTTTGAGCTTTTTGGATCTTTATTAGCGATCGCAGCTTTACTTCACAAGCACTCTTATGTCCTTTCCCCTCTTTTTTTTTTTTGCAAATTTTTTGGCAGAGATTTTTTTCATCCATATTGATCGATGCGAATGAAGAAATCTGTGCCGTTCATTTTTTCTTTCAGCCCAGAGGCTGAACGAAAAAAAAAATCTCATTAGGCCTCATGCACACGACCATTGTTGTGTCCCGTGTCCGTTGTTCTGTTTTCTGTGATTTTCTGCAGACCCATTGACTTTTAATGGGTCTGTGGAAAACTCGACTAATGCACCATTTGTCATCCGTGATCCGTGTTTTCAGTCCGTCAAAAAAATATGACCTGTCCTATTTTTTTCACGGACAACGGTTTGCGGACCCATTCAAGTCAATGGGTCCGTGAAAAAACATGGGGGCACACAAGATTGTCATCCACGTCCGTGATCCGTGTCTGTTTTTTTCCTATCATTTGCAAGGCAAATTTGACTTAGATTTTTTTTTCACTTTCCTTCATGTCACTTTCCTTCATGTCTGGTGATCCTCCGAAAATCAAAGAAGACACACGGAAACAAAAACGGAAATGGATCACGGAACAACGGAACCTCGTTTTGCGGACCGTGAAAAAATACTGTTGTGTGCATGAGGCCTTACCCGTATGCTCAATATAAGGAGAATAGCAGAAACTCCTAATGCTGGCCATACATGTAACGATTGCGGAGACCCTCAAATGCCAGGGCAGTACAAACACCCCACAAGTGACCCCATTTTGGAAAGAAGACACCCCAAGGTATTCGCTGAGGAGCATATTGAGTCCATGAAAGATTTAACTTTTTGTCAAAAGTTAGCGGAAATGGAGACTTTGTGAGAAAACAAAACAAAAAAAACTATTTCCACTAACTTGTGCCAAAAAAGAAAAATCTTCTATGAACTCGCCATGCCCCTCACGGAATACCTTGGGGTGTCTTCTTTCCAAAATGGGGTCACATGTGGGGTATTTATACTGCCCTGGCATTTTAGGGGCTCTAAAGCGTGAGAAGAAGTCTGGAATCCAAATGTCTAAAAATGCCCTCCTAAAAGGTACTCATTGGAATTTGGGCCCCTTTGCGCACCTAGGCTGCAAAAAAGTGTCACACATGTGGTATCGCCGTACTCAGGAGAAGTAGGGCAATGTGTTTTGGGGTGTCTTTCCACACATACCCATCCTGTGTGTGAGAAATATCTCTGCAAATGACAACTCTCACCCAGCTTGGGTATATGTAAAAATACACCCCAAAACACATTGCCCTACTTCTCCTGAGTACAGCGATACCACATGAGTGACACTTTTTTGCAGCCTAGGTGCACAAAGGGGCCCAAATTCCAATGAGTACCTTTAGGATTTCACAGGGCATTTTTACGCATTTGAATTCCAAACTACTTCTCACATTTTAGGGCCCCTAAAATGCCATGGCAGTATAAATACCCCACAAGTGACCCCATTTTGGAAAGAAGACACCCCAAGGTATTCCGTGAGGGGCATGGCGAGTTCATGTAAAATTTTATTTTTTGACACAAGTTAGTGGAAAAAATAAAAAATAAATTTCCGCTAACTTGTGCCAAAAAATAAAATCTTCTATGAACTCGTCATACCTTGGGGTGTCTTCTTTCAAAAATGGGGTCACTTGTGGGGTATTTATACTGCCATGGCATTTTAGGGGCCCTAAAGTGTGAGAAGTAGTTTGGAATTCAAATGCGTAAAAATGCCCTGTGAAATCCTAAAGGTACTTATTGGAATTTGGGCCCCTTTGTGCACCTAGGCTGCAAAAAAGTGTCACACATGTGGTATCGCCGTACTCAGAAGAAGTAGGGCAATGTGTTTTGGGGTGTATTTTTACATATACCCATACTGTGTGTGAGAAATATCTCTGTAAATGACAACTTTTTAATTTTATTATACAAAATTGTCAATTTACAGAGATATTTCTCCCACCCAGCATGGGTATATGTAAAAAATACACCCCAAAACACATTGCCCTACTTTTTGCAGCCTAGGTGCGTAAAGGGGCCGAAAGTCCAACGAGTACCTTTAGGCTTTACAGGGTTGCTCACAATTTAGCCCCGCCCAAAATGCCAGAACAGTAAACACACCCCACAAATGACCCCATTTTGTAAAGTAGACACCCCAAGGTATTCACTGAGGGGCATAGTAAGTGCATGGGAGATTTTTTTTGTTTATCAGAAGTTAGCAGAAATGGAAACTTTTTTATTATTTTTTTATCCTCAGAAAGTGTCATTTTCCGCTAACTTGTGAAAATTAAATCATACATGAACTCACCATGCCCCTCCATGAATACTTTGGGGTGTCTTCTTTCTAAAATGGGGTCATTTGGGGGTATTTATACTATCCTGGCATTCTAGCACCTCAAGAAACATGACAGGTGCTCAGAAAGTCAGAGCTGCTTCAAAATGCGGAAATTCACATTTTTGTACCATAGTTTGTAAACGCTATAACTTTTGCGCAAACCAATAAATATACACTTATTGGATTTTTTTTATCAAAGACATGTAGCACAATAAATTCTGACACTAACTTGTATAGAAATGTAATTATATTTGAACAATTTTAACAGAAAAAGTTAATGTAACAGAACTATGCCGCAGGTCTGGACTATTACAATGACCGAACGCAGTTGGAATATGCTGGGTGGGTTTCTATTGTCCCATTGTGTGTTTAAATGGTGATGTCTGTCCTGTTGTCTCCACATGTGTATTGGGAATTTCCCTTTGTCCTGAGAGATAATTGGATTACTTCTCAGTTGTCTCTAGGGCAGAGAGGAGGAAACCATGATGCATTGTGGGGATGTGTTGTATCTGTCCTGTGTCGCAGTCTCCCTTCTGGGCCCCTAGGGGCGACACAGGACGTGTATGTGTTGTAATATACTGATTGGTTGTATTTCAAAACCCTGTGGGCAGTACTATGTTTTCTTGTTTGTGAATAAAAGAGGCTGTACGTAAAGTACAGTCAGTTCTGCTTGACCCTTTAAACGGAGCCTCGTCGCGTTCTTGGAAAGGGAAATCTATGGGATCGTTACGCCGCTCTTTTTACCGCTGAACCTGACTACCTCTGGAACTCGTGGATGGGATTATACCAGCTGTGATTGTACCCAGCAGCTTGCCAGGAAAAAGGACGTCCCCAACGGCTGATACCCTCTCATTCAAAGGGTAGCCATTACATTTAAAAATACACTTTTGAGAAAATTGCAGTCTATTTTGATTAATATCAGAAAAACAAAAAATCTCAGCAGCAATCAAATACCACCAAAAGAAAACTGTATTGAGTATTGTGTTTTAGCTCCTGCTTGTGCAGTCCTCTCGCCTGGAACTTTCTCTCTGGTTTGTTCTTACTCCTTGCGGTTTACCCTGCAACTCCGGGACACCTGCTGACCGCTCGCTGGTTTTCTTCCTGACTTCTCGTCTGGATCCTTGCCTTCATCCGCATTCCTGCTACCTCCTGTTCAAGACTCCAGTGCTTCCTATGTTTAGGTCTTGTCCCTGCCATTGGATTCCAGCAGTATTCCACTAGTATCGTGACAGAATACTCAAGCCTAAAATGGAGTCCGCCGGGACAGGGCGTCCGGAGGTTCTCATTAAGCAACTCAAGACTGCTATGGCTAATATGTGCACCGAGATGCAGACTTTAAAAAACAAATATGACACCTTTGAAGGACAGACTTCCCACAACATCCAAATTTATGATTAAGCGATTCAAGAGCTACGTAGTACCGTGCAGACATTATCTGACTGGATGCCCTATCAATGTTTCACCATCTTCCAAAACATTTCCCTCCTTGTGACACTAGGCCGCGCATCAGGGTCAGGGTGCTGGCGGGGTGTCATGAAACTGTCCCAGGCCTTGGAGAGTGTTGCTCTGCCTCCGTTGGAACTGCTGTGTGTTCCCCTTGTCTCCCCTCCTCAGTTGCCCAAGAAAGTACGGACTCTGCCGCCAGCGTTGTCAGATATAAATTTTTGGAGCAATTTTTCAACAAAAACCTTCTGGTATTGCACCGTTTTGCTCGTCCTCTTCACCTGAGGAATGAGAGATGAGAAGTTCTCTTTGTAGCGGGGGTCGAGAAGGGTGAACACCCAGTAATCCGTGTTGTCCAAAATGCATATATAATGCGCAGGTTGCGGGAAAGGCAGCCTAACATGAAGTCAGCCATGTGTGCCAGAATACCAACAGGCAAGACTTTGCTGTCGCCTTCAGGAGGATCACTCTCAATCTCCTCATCCTTTTCCTCCTCTTCTGCCCACTCATGCTGAACAGATGGAATTAAACTTCCATGGGTACTACCCTCTGTAACGGAGGCAACCGTCTCCTGCTCCTTGTTCTCCTCCTCCTCTTCATCGTCTAATTCACCCTGAGAAGATGAACAGAGTGTGGTCTGGCTACCACCCTGTGTAATGTCTTCCCCCATTTCCAACTCCTTCACATGCAAAGCGTTGTCCTTAATTGTGAGCAGCGAGCGTTTGAGTAGACACAGAAGTGGGATGGTTACGCTGATAATAGCGTTATCACCGCTCACCATCTGTGTTGATTCCTCAAAGTTTCTTAAAACGTCACAGAGGTCAGACATCTATGCCCACTCCTCGCTTCTGATTAGCGGAAGCTGACTGGAAAGATGATGACCATGTTGCAGCTGGTATTCCACTACTGCCCTCTGGAGAATCAAGTTTCTGACAATAATATGCACAAAACCGAAAAAAAATATCAATTTTTGAGAGAAAATTGTTAAGAAACATTCTTTCCTGTATATTTACTTCTATATAAAGTGTAAGTGCTGCCAAAAATTACAAGGAAGAGGTACTCTGATACAACCTGTATATGACATAATGGAGGGCCTCATTCACATTGTGGTACAATAGTTCAAGTAGTGGAACTCCTTCACTCATAAAGCCTATGCACTAAGTGAAAGGGCTGCCAAATATTACAAGGAACCGGCACTCCAAAACACCCTTTGTTACACATAAAAGAGGGCATCATACACACCCTTGAAAAATTATGATTAATGGCCTGCTGGTGATCCTCAAAAACATTTAGAGCAAGGGCCTGCTGATCTGACCATCTAAAACCTTAGGGGGAAGGGCCTGCTGCCGCATTAGTGACTCTAGATAACCTCTGGGCGATTGCACGTCACCGTGATGGCGATGATCCATTTGAATGTCTGCCCTATCAACTTTCGATGTTCTTTTCTGTGCCTACCATGGTGATCATGGGTAACGGGGAATCAGGGTTCGAGGCCGGAGAGGGAGCTTGAGAAAGGGATACCACATCCAAGAGAGGTCAATGCTGAAATCTGATTGGCTGTTGTTGCCTTGCCCCTTTTTTTTCCTAATTGTGAACCACCCAGAGAGGGTGGGTCAAGTTATTAAAGCACGAGCATCCAAGGAAGGCAGCAGGCGAGCGGCAATTACCCACTCTCGACTCAGGAAGGTAGTATCACGACCGGCGTGTCTATCACATATGTGACACAAAGGGAGGGAAAAGGAAAGGCTCTGTCCAAGGGAGAGGGAAAGGTGGTGACCCCTATCTCACCTTGAGGCTGGCACCTGACTGCCCTGACGTCCCTAGAGGGGTTCCTCACCCGTACGCCGATTGCATGCCTAAAACCCTGGCTTTCCCTAAGATGAGCCCTAGATAGTGAATAGGGCGGTGGGAACACTAGTCCGCACCACTAAATCTAAAGGAAAACACCAAGGGGAGGACAGACAATACAGACAACATATAATCCCAGGTGGGCGACAACAGAAGACAACAAAAAGCCCCACAGGGATCCGGAGGGTAACACTCTGGAACAACAACCAGGATTCACAGCTCCAGTGGGTCAGTATAGAAGTACAGGCAGGAAGCTCTATATCTGGCAACCAGAGAAGTGAGAGAGGAGAATATAAGGAGATTGGGAGTGACAGACAAGAAACAGCTGAGGAGGAGAAGCTACGGATCCCTGAGTGAGACAAAAAGGATAGTAAGGCAAACACAGAAAACTATCATTAAGAAACAGTGTGATCTTTAGACATAGAGCGCCCAGCCACCCGCTGCGACTTCCTGACCCCGGGTATAATGGAGTCAGACGTGGCTCTTGACACCCTCGTGACATGTAGTGACGTTAAATAACACTACAGCACTCCTAAGTGGCCCTGTTATTGGAATGAGTACACATTCCATAAACGAGGATCTATTGTAGGGCAAGTCTGGTGCCAGCAGCCAACTTGCTCCCGGTCTCCACAACGTTCACCCAGTGTGCAATCATGGTGAAGATTGTGTTGACCAGACTGTTGGCTACTGAGACTGGACTTGTAGGCGAGGGCCTGCTACCGCTTTGTTGATTCTAGATAACTTCTAGGCGATCACACGTCCACGTGATGGCGTCAATCTATTTGGATGTCTGCCCTATCAACTTTGGAGCAATTTTTCAACAAGGACCTTTTGGTATAGCACCATTTTGCTTGTCCTCTCTACCAGAGGAATGAGAGATGAGAAGTTATCTTTGTAGCAGGTGTCGAGAAGGGTGAAAAACCAATAATCCTTGTTGTCTAAAATGCGTGTAACGCACAGGTCGTGGGACAGGCAGCCTAACATGAAGTCAGTCATGTGTGCCAGAGTACCAACAGGTAAGACTTCGCTGTTGTGAACAGAAGGTGAGCTGACCCTGTAAAAGATTGTAGGTGAGGGACTGCAGGTGAGCTGACCCTGTAAAAGATTGTAGGTGAGGGACTGCAGGTGAGCTGACCCTGTAAATATTATATGCGAGGGCCTGCAGTTGAGCTGACCCTGTAAAACATTATATGCGAGGGCCTGCAGTTGAGCAGACCATGTAAAACAATATATGCGAGGGCCTGCAGTTGAGCTGACCCTGTAAAAAATTATATGCGAGGGCATTATATGCGACAAATTATCATGTTGATATGATGGAAGAGGAGGAGGAGGATGAGAAAAGGAAGATTTAACCATATACTCTCTCGCTATCCTCTGGTGGACCCGAGAAGTCTGGGACAATCCAGGCCTTGTTTATTTTTATAAGAGTCAGCATTTTCAGTTTACAGGCGTGTACGCTTATCTGTTATAATGCCACCAGCAGCACTAAATACCCGCTCAGACAAAACGCTGGCAGCAGGGCAGGCCAGCACCTCCAAGGCGTAGAGCACCAGTTCATGCCACGTGTCCAGCTTAGACACCCAGTAGTTGTAAGGCACTGATGGATCACTGAGGATGCTGACACGGTCTGCTACGTACTTCTTCACCATCTTCCAAAACATTTCCCTCCTTGTGACACTAGGCCGCGCATCAGGGTCAGGGTGCTGGCGGGGTGTCATGAAACTGTCCCAGGCCTTGGAGAGTGTTGCTCTGCCTCCGTTGGAACTGCTGTGTGTTCCCCTTGTCTCCCCTCCTCAGTTGCCCAAGAAAGTACGGACTCTGCCGCCAGCGTTGTCAGATATAAATTTTTGGAGCAATTTTTCAACAAAAACCTTCTGGTATTGCACCGTTTTGCTCGTCCTCTTCACCTGAGGAATGAGAGATGAGAAGTTCTCTTTGTAGCGGGGGTCGAGAAGGGTGAACACCCAGTAATCCGTGTTGTCCAAAATGCATATATAATGCGCAGGTTGCGGGAAAGGCAGCCTAACATGAAGTCAGCCATGTGTGCCAGAATACCAACAGGCAAGACTTTGCTGTCGCCTTCAGGAGGATCACTCTCAATCTCCTCATCCTTTTCCTCCTCTTCTGCCCACTCATGCTGAACAGATGGAATTAAACTTCCATGGGTACTACCCT
The DNA here is from genome assembly GCF_014858855.1 of Bufo gargarizans. NCBI lineage: Eukaryota > Metazoa > Chordata > Amphibia > Anura > Bufonidae > Bufo > Bufo gargarizans. Next base: position 74,614,954 of record NC_058083.1, read on the forward strand.
CTGTAACGGAGGCAACCGTCTCCTGCTCCTTGTTCTCCTCCTCCTCTTCATCGTCTAATTCACCCTGAGAAGATGAACAGAGTGTGGTCTGGCTACCACCCTGTGTAATGTCTTCCCCCATTTCCAACTCCTTCACATGCAAAGCGTTGTCCTTAATTGTGAGCAGCGAGCGTTTGAGTAGACACAGAAGTGGGATGGTTACGCTGATAATAGCGTTATCACCGCTCACCATCTGTGTTGATTCCTCAAAGTTTCTTAAAACGTCACAGAGGTCAGACATCTATGCCCACTCCTCGCTTCTGATTAGCGGAAGCTGACTGGAAAGATGATGACCATGTTGCAGCTGGTATTCCACTACTGCCCTCTGCTGCTCACAAAGCCTGGCCAACATGTAGAATGTGGAGTTCCAGCACAACAGCCGGTGAGCTAGCAAGTTAAAGCGCTGCTCCAGCGTTGACAGACCGGCTTAAGCAGTCTATGACTTGCGGTGCACCTTCACCAGTAGCTCAGGCAAATTGGGGTAGGTTTTGAGAAACCGCTGAACGACTAAGTTTAAGATGTGGGCTAGGCATGGGATGTGTGTGAGCTTGCCGAGCTCCAAAGCCGCCACTAAGTCACAGCCATGCCTGGTTGTAGGTTGAGTGGCGAGAGCCACAGCTCAGTCTGGTCTCTTATCCCCTGCTACAGCTCTGCGGCGGTGTGCTATTTATCCTCTAAGCATATCAGCTTCAGAACGGCCTGTTGGCGCTTCCCCACTGAAGTGCTATACCGCTTCCAGCTACCGGCTGATGGCTGACTGGTGCTGCATATGGATAATTCAGAGGTGGAAGCGGAAGAGAAAGCGGAGGAGGAGAAGTGGGGGTTGGAGCCACTAACATAGGTGCTGGCGGAAACCCTGATGGAATTAGGGCCCGCAATCATCGGCGTCGGTAGCACCTGTGCCATCCCAGGGTACGACTCGCTCCTGGTCGTCAGGGAAATGTAGTGTCACTGGCCAAATGCACTTGTCCACGTGTCCGTGGCTAAGTGAACCTTCCCAGTAACTGCGTTGGTCAGGGGCACTTGTGACGTTTCGGTACACATGTTGGTGTAAGGCGGGCACGGCACACCTCGAAAAATAGTGGTGGCTGAGGACAGAGTACCGCGGGACGGCCCGGGACATCAGGCTGCGGAAGGCCTCAGTGTCCAAATGCCTAAATAGCAACATTTCCAGGGCCAGTAATTCTGAAAGGTGCACATTTAGTGCTATGGCCTGTGGGTGGGTGGCTGGGTATTTGTGCTTGCATTCAAATGCCTGGGGTAATGACATTTTGACGCTGCGCTGGGACAGGGAATTGGATGTGGTCTCTGATGGTGCTAGCGAAGGTCCAGGAGGCATTCTGGCATGCACCTTCGATAGGCAATTGGCCAGCACGCACCATAGGGGAAGAAGAGGCAGTGGTGTGACTCACAGACACAGATTGTGGACCCAGACGTTCGTCTCACTTATTATGGTGCTTGGATGCCATGTGGCAGATCATGCTGGTGGTGGTGAGGTTGCTAGTTTTCACACCCTGGCTCATTTTGGTGTGGCACAGGTTGCAAACTACTATTCTTTTGTTGTACGCACTTTCCTAAAAAAAGTGCCATACTGCGGAACACCTACCCCTTGGCAAGGGAGATTTACGCAAGGGGGTGCTCCGTGGAACAGTTGCAGGCCTGTTTGGTGTGGCCCGCCTTCTCTCTTTTGCCATCCCACTGCCTCTTCCAGCCTGTTGCGGTGCTGCAGATCCTTCCCCCTCTGTACTGCTGTCCTCGCTCGGCTTTCCACCTTCCCAGGTTGGGTCAGTGACCTCATCATCCACCACCTCCTCTTCCACTTCCTCACTCTGATCATCCTCTTGATTTGTAGATCTAACCACAACCTCAGTGATTGACAACTGTGTCTCATCCTCTTCATCAACCTCTTGAGTAATTGCGGTTGAATCATTGGCAACTGTGTCTCATCATTCACCTCATTAAACACTAATTGCCATCCCCCACCGTCATGTTCTTGTGACTGTGGATGCTCAAGAGGTTGGGAATCAGGGCACAAGATCTCATGTCCCTCTTCAAGTGTGCTTGGCGAGAGGGCCAAATCAAGTAATGGCAATGAAAAGAGATCCTCGGAATTTCCGAGTGTGGGATCACTTGTTTGGCCAGACTCTCCATAGTGGGAGGAAGGAGGATCAGGAAGAGGATTCTGTTGACCAGATTCTTGGCTACTGAGACTGGCCTTGGTGGAAGACAGGGTGGTGCTTAACCGACTGGAAGCATTATCTGCTGCAATCCAACTGACCACCTGGTCGCACTAGTCTGACTTCAAGAGTTTTGTCCTGCGACGCTCTGCGAACTGGGACATGAAGCTAGGTATCGTGGATGATTGTTTTTCTTGTGCTCTGGCAGCAGGCACAGTTTAAATGTGCCTAGGCCCATGGCCTTTGCGTGAACCATCAGCATCATGGGCACTTCCCCATCCCTTACTGCTCGCCTTGTGCATATTAAATGTTATATGCACGCTTGACACACAAGATGTGGCATGGATGTCACAGTTCACAGCAAGCACAGTATATGGAAAAAGTACTCAAAAGTATGGCAAAAGGAAAATAGATTTCCCTTCACTTCACTTTTTTTCCTATCTCTGGCCCTGAAAAACAGAAGGTATTGGACAGATGTCTCCAGTCGCTCCAGACACCCTCTATTGAAAAATTATTAAAAACGATGGAAAAAATATATTTATTTTTAGTAGAGATGTCCCGAACTATTCGGCAGTGAACAGTTCCCGGCGAACATTGCTTGTCCGCGTTCGCCGCGGCGGACGAACATAGGCGATGTTCGGTCCGCCCCCTATATGTCATCATTGAGCAAACTTTGACCCTGTACCTCACAGTCAGCAGACACATTCCAGCCAATCAGCAGACCCTCCCTCCCAGACCCTCCCACCTCCTATAGGAAAGCAAGGATGGCAGCCCTCTTAGATTCATTCTGAAGCTGCAGTGAAAGTTAGAGCAGGGAGAGTGCTGCTGCAGCTGCTGAATTAATAGGGAAAGTGTTAGCTAGGCCAGTGTTCTGTGTCCACTCCAGTCCTCAAAGACTCATCTGCTGTAAAGACAGCGTCCTGACAGCACCCCAAAAAGCCCTTTTTAGGGCTGGTAGATCAGTCTGCTTTTATTTATTTTTTCTATATATATATTGCAGTTGCCTCCCCGTGTGTGAGAGGCCACAGGCCCACAGACTGTACTGTGTGCACACCACTCATATAGGGTGGCACAGTACCTTGCAGATAAAAAAAAGTATCACTAATCTAAAAAACAAAAATGACAGGCAGAGGCAGGCCACCCCGCAGGGGCTGTCGCAGTCGTGGTGCTGTGATTTCCTTTGGCCCTGGAATAATGCCCAGTGTTTAGAGGCCACGTATCCTGAACTCGAAAAATTCTGAGGACATAGTTGACTAGCTTACACAGGACACCCAATCTTCTACAGCTTCCGCTTGGAACCTTGACGCGCCATCCTCCTCCAGCTCAGCTTTGGTCACCTGCTCTCAAGTTACCACTCTCGCCCCCGCCGCCACCACCACCACTACCACCACAGCCGCTTCACTTGATCCCTCAGAGGAATTATTTACACATCAGTTGGATGAAATTATTGATGCGCAACCATTATTGCCAGGGGATGTAGATAACAGGGATATGTCTCAGTCAGGTAGCATTACACACATGGATGTATGGTGTGATGGTGATGATGTTGTGCCCACTGCTGCTTCCTTTGCTGAGTTGTCAGTTACACGTTAAGCGGTTGATGATGGCGATGTGTCCGTGGATGTCACGTGGGTGCCCGCTCGAAGAGAAGAAGAACAGGGGGAAAGTTCAGATTGGGAGACAGAGAGGAGGAGGAGACGAGTTGGAAGCAGGGGGGGGGGTCGTCGCAAGATGCTAGTGGCACAGTCAGACAGCATGTATCGGCACCCGGGGTCAGCCAGACAGCACGCCAATCAACGCATGCTGTTGCCACCACCAGAATGCCTTCATTGCAAAGCTCAGCAGTGTAGCATTAGTTTTGTGTGTCTGCCTCTGATAACAGCGATGCCATTTGCAACCTGTGCCAAAAGAAACTGAGTCGTGGGAAATCCAACACCCACCTAGGTACAACTGCTTTGCGAAGGCACATGATCTCACATCACAAACGCCTATGGGATCAACACATGAGTACAAGCAGCACACAAACTCAAAGCCACCATCCTCCTCCTGGTCCAGCATCTTCAGCCACGTCAACCACTGCTGTCCTCCTTGCCCCCTCTCAACCACCCGCCACTCCCCTTCAGCAATTCCTGCTCATCTGCCCACAGTCAGGTGTCTTTTAAGGAAATGTTTGAGCGTAAGAAGCCAATGTCACAGAGTCACCCCCTTGCCCGGCATCTGACAGCAGGCCAGGAAGGTGTGTGGCCATTTCAGGCGTTCCTACACAGCCATGGCACACTTTTCTCATTTTCAGTGGCAAAACAACATGCCAGTGAGGCGCTTGATTTGCGACAGCCACACACGTCGGAATTCAACACTCTTAATGTTCAACCGCCTTCTCCAACAAGAAAAATCCATCAACGAGTATTTGTATGACCGGGGTGCTAGGACAGCCTCTGCGGAGCTGGGTATTTTTTTGCCACGTTACTGGACGCTCATGCATAATGCCTGTAGGCTCATGCGTCCATTTGAGGAGGTGACAAACCTAGTCAGTCACACCGAAGGCACCATCAGCGACATCATCCCATTAGTTTTTTTTTTCATGGAGCGTGCCCTGCGAAGAGTGCTGGATCAGGCCATAGATGAGCGTGAAGAGGAAGAGTTGTGGTCACCATCATCAACACCAGAAACAGCCTTATCAGCATCGCTTGCTGGACCTGTGGCAACGCTGGAAGAGGAGTCTGAGGAGGAATGTGGCTTTGAGGAGGAGGAAGACCAACCACAGCAGGCATCCCAGGGTGCTCGTTGTCACCTATCTGGGACCCGTGGTGTTGTACGTGGCTGGGGGGAAGAACAGACCTTCAATGAGATCAGTGAGTACGAGGAACGGGACATGAGGAGCTCGGCATCCAACTTTGTGCAAGTGGGGTCTTTCATGCTGTCATACCTGTTGAGGGGCCCTCGTATAAAAACGCTGAAGGAGAACGACCTGTACTGGGTGGCCACGCTACTAGAACCCCCGTAAAAGTAGAAAGTGGTTGAAATGTTACCGAATTAGCGGAAGTAGGAAAGGATGCAGCAGTTCCAAAACAAGTTAAACGGTATGCTTTACACAGCGTATAAGGGTGATGTCACAGCACAACGGGAATCTAACAGGGGAAGAGGTGAAAGTAATCCTCTTCCTAACACGACCATGCCGGCAAGGACAGGACGCTTTACAGACGTGTTGTTGATGGAGGACATGCAGAGCTTTTTAGCTCGACCGGCAGATAGCAGTCTACCTCTCCTTAACTGCAGATATCGACACTCTAAGGAGAGATGAACCCCTTGACTACTGGGTGTGCAGGCTTGACCTGTGGCCTGAGCTATCTCAATTTGCGATAGAACTTCTGGCCTGCCCAGCTTCAAGTGTCCTGTCAGAAAGGACCTTCAGCGCAGCAGGAGGTATTGTCACTGAGAAGAGTAGTCGCCTAGGTCAAAATAGTCTCACCTTTATTAAGATGAATGAGGCATGGATCCCGAAGGGACTGACAGTGGGGGGATGCATTTGACAAAAAAAGGCCTGATGAGATGCCTTGGGCTAAAAATGGTCCACACGCTGCTGTATTTAATCTCTGCATGCCGGATGACTTGCGTGACTTCTCCGCCACCAACTAGGGTTCAAGCCGCAATGTTTTAGTACACTTTCTGCCTGGAAAACATCAATTTTTCCGGCCGCTGCTACAGCAGCGCCTGCAACAATAACAAATTTTTCAGGCATGTGTACATGCCTAATTTTTCTGGCCTCTGGTGCTGCACTGTGGCTGCAAAAAAACAAAAACAAAAAAAAGGCACATACATGTGTCAATTCCCCTTCGTGATCGTTACCTTGTTGTGGTGAAGGGGCTTGCGTATCACAACAAAGCGATCATCTCTATGAGAGTGTGGGCAATGTTGGCACACCCCAGATGATAAGGTTGTTGCGTCATTGTGAACAGACCAAAAGTGCTCGTCTGGATAATTTTTCATAGAAAAAACATTAATTTTCTTTGTGATCATCTAAGGCGATCATTAAAGCCTACTAGGCCAACAATGGGCTAACACTGCAGAATCTTGTTTTCTGGGTCACTTAACTGTCACTGCAATCTACTGAACGTGCGCCTGAGCACAGTCATCACTACACCTAGATTGACGCATAGAGGAATAAAATTTATGTCATGAGTGTGTCAACTATTGACAACTCTTTGCGGTGCGTTAAACGGGGAGTTTGGTCTGTCAGAGTTTGGTCTGTCCCTGTGAAGCAGGCGTAACCCTAAACTACCTGATCAATACAACATCATACCTGATCGTATACACACACTGGATGTTTTAAAGCACGTTATTCCAAACAATTTATGAATGTTAGGTGATTTATACCCTTTATGGATTAAAACCCAACTCTGCGTCAACTACGTAATTTTTCATGGGAGTTTTGCCATGGATCCCCCTTCGGCATGCCACAGTCCAGGTGTTAGTCCCCTTGAAACAACTTTTCCATCACTATTGTGGCCAGAAAGAGTCCTTGTGGGTTTTAAAATTCGCCTGCCTATTGAAGTCTATGGTGGTTCGCCCGTTCGCGAACATCTGCGTAAATTTGCGTTCACCATTTGCGAACTGAAAATTTTATGTTCGCAACATCTGTAATTTTCGGTTATATTTCTTTAATCTCTGGCCCTGATGCACAGAAGGCATTGGACAGATGTCACAAGGCACTGCTGACACCCTCTATAGAAAAATAGTTGAAAATGATGGAAAAAATACAGTATATTAATTTTCAGTTATATTTCTCCAATTTCTGGCCCTGACACCCAGAAGGTATTGAACAGGTATCACAAGTCACTGCTGACACCCTCTATATAAAAATTATTGAAAGTGATAGAAAAAATAAAGCACATTTCAGTTATATTTCTCAAATCTCTGGCCCTGACACACAGAAGGTATTGGACAGATGTCACAAGTCACTGCTGACACCCTCTATATAAAAATTATTGAAAATGATGGAAAAAAATAAAGCAATTTTCAGTTATATTTCTCCAATTTCTGGCCCCGACACACAGAAGGTATTGGACAGATGTCACAAGTCACTGCTGACACCCTCTATATAAAAAATATTGAAAATGATGGAAAAAATATAGTAATTTTCAGTGTCACGCCTTGCCCTGTGAATGTGCAAAGGTCTGTCAGACTGGCTGCACATGTCTGACTTCTCTATTTGTTTTGGTTTGGGTTTGAGCTGAATCCACCTTCCCTTAGGTCTACTGGGTTTGATTGTTAGTGAGGCTATTTATCCCTCCTTTCCCAGTTGCCTGTGCGGGTTATAGTTCTTTCCTTTGAGCTCTGGATGTGTGGTGGATCGTCTGCTCTAGATAAGTCCTATCCGTTATTTCCCATTGTATCTTTTATCTAGGCCTCTAGAGAGACGCTTGCTTCCTCCGGGTTTGAAGAAGCAGGTTGCCTCTTCCCTTTTCCCTACAGCTTAGGGTTTGCCCAGGGTGTATAGGTTTAGGCACTAGGGCATGTGCATATCCACCATTAGGATATGCACATCGGCACAGCAGTTTAGGGAAAACTTTTAGGGATCGCTAGGAGGTGACCCTTTTCTCCCTAGCTTTTGGGCCTAGTCATTTGTTCTGTTTGTTTTCCTGTGTTTGGTTATTTCCCCGCTTATCTACCTATCGTGACATTCAGTTACAGTTCTCCAAGCTCTGGCCCTGACACACAGAAGGTATAAAACAGATGTCACTAGTCACTGCAGACACCCTCTATAGAATAAGTATTGAAAATGCTAGGAAAAAAAATTGGTACTGTAGCTATAAAATACTGCCAGCACACACACAATAGTCCTTAAAAGGACTTTTGGGTCTTTGAAACATTTTTCTACTGAATTAATTGTGATCAGACTCCCTACACTCTCTTTCCCTTCCAAAGCGCAGCTCTCCCTGACTACAAATGAGCCGAACATGCGTCATTGGGTGCTATATAGCCAGGACTTTTGGCTACTGGCATTACAGTGAGAGCAGTACTTACCTGCACGTTTATTGGCTGAATAGCAGCCGCAAAACGTGTGGGGAGGAGACTCGAGCATGGCGATCGAGCACATGCGGTACTCGGCCGAGTGCCGCCATGTGCCGAGCATAGCGATGCTCGAACCGAACAGCAGTTTAGCCGAGCATCCTCGCTGAACACTAGTCCACACCCATTGGAAAGACGCAGTGAAAATGTCTTTTTTTAGGAAAGGACTATGCAGTGCATTAAAAGATGAACTTGCCCGTGCTGAGGCCCCTTTAGGTTTGATGCCTTTATTAACCATTGCATTTGTATTGATAGCCGACTGTCTGAATGACGACAAGAGATATGGGCTACCTTGAATTATGATACTAAGCAGTCCCCTTCTTTCCCTCTCTCCATTTCCAAGGAACCCCGTGGAAAAATTTACAGAGTCAGGAAGTGAGCCTTTGCAAGTAGATTCCATACTAAGATGTGAAAGCGTTTATCAAAGGGAGCACAGGCTCTGGGAAAGTCTATGCTTTTACTGTGAAAAGTATGACCACTTCCTTATCAACTGACCTAGCCGTCCATGGAGGTTGGTGGCAGCGATTACAGATCCTGACTTTTCAGATGGAGAATCAATTGCTTCTGAAACAGAATTATCTGAGAAAGCAGTTTCATCTCATTGGTGGCCCTTCATATTACGAAAGAGAATAAAGACTCCCATTAATTCCTTCCCATTAAGTTCCTGATTAACTCTCAGTGGATATCCACCTCTGCTATGCTGGACTCCAGGGCTAGTGGCAATTTCATGGACCTTTCTTTTGCTCAAAGGCATGGTGTTACATTTCAGAAAAAACTCACCCGTGGTAATGGAGACCGTAGATGAATCTCCACTGAGCTCAGGGCCAGTGGATCAAGAGACGTAACCACTTGAAATTATTATAAATACCCCATCACCTTGAAGTCCTATGGTTTCTATTGATCTCGTCTCCATATTTCCCTGTTGTTCTAGGGAAACCCTGGTTGCAAACACAGAACCCTGTTATCAACTGGGAAACCAAAGAAATAAGCTTCCCAGCGGAGGATGTTCTCTCGACAGCTCAGTCTGAACAAGGTTCAGAAAATCCAGCTCAAGATAATAAGATAATAGAGTTACCCTCTGTATACAAGGAATTTGTGGATGTTTGCAATAAACAAAATGCGGACAAGTTCCCCCCACACCGACCCTACGATTGTCCTATAGAATTGCTTCCTGGTGAGTCTATACCTTTTGGAAACATCTACCCTTTGGCAGGCCCTGAACTAAAAGCCCTCAAGGACTACATAGAATAAAATCGGGATAAGGGGTTTATCTGCCCATATTCCTCACCGGCCGGGGCTCCCATATTCTTTGTTAAGAAGAAGGGCGGTTCTCTAAGACCTTGCATTGATTACGAGAACTTAACAAAATTACAATCAAAATCCGTTATTCTCTACCATTGATCTCCAAACTTTTGGAGAGCGTGCGACATGCAAATATTGTTACCAAGTTAGACCTGCGAGGCGCCTATAACTTGGTCCATATCAGATCTGGAGATGAATGGAAAACAGCTTTTAGGTCACGTTACGGACATTTCAAATATCTTGTTATGCCTTTTGGTCTTTGTAATGCCCCGGCCACCTTTCAACATCTCATCAATGATTTCTTCAGAGACCTTCTGGACCAGTTCGTAGTCATCTATTTAGACGATATCTTGATCTTCTCCAACTCTATGGAAGAACATCAGAGACATGTGAAACTCATTCTGGAACGTCTAAGAAAGAATCAACTTTAAATTAAGATTAAAAAATTTGAATTTCACCAGACTGAGATCCAATTCCTTGGCTATATAATTTCACCTCGTGGTCTACACATGTACTCTAGCAAGATTAAAGTAATAGTAGACTGGCCTACCCCCAGGAGCATAAAAAAAGTTCAACGTTTCATAGGATTTGCCAATTTTTATAGACGCTTCATTAAGAATTTCTCAGAAATAATTACTCCTCTTTCAGTTGACTAAGAAAAACATTTTTTTGCCTGGTCTCACCAAGCACAGGAATCCTTTTCTCTCCTAAAGTCCAAGTTCACTACAGCCCCTGTATTAGTTCTTCCTGACCCAGAACTCGCCTTCATTGTGGAAGTACAGATGAAACTTGAAAAATTAGAATAACATGCAAAGTTCATTTATTTCAGTAATGAAACTTAAAAGGTGAAACTAACATATGAGATAGACTCATTACATGCAAAGAGAGATATTTCAAGCCTTTATTTATTATCACTTGGATGATTATGGCTTACAGCTAATGAAACCCTAAAGTCACAATTTTAAGGTACCTGTAACGGTCGCGTACACACACACACACACACACACACAGGGGGCAGGGAAGTGACCACTGCGCTCCACCCTTACCCATGGCCCTGTATACTTGCCTCGCGAGTCGTAATGACAGGGGACAACTGGACGGCAATCCCTAGCTTGAACTAAGTGCAGGGATGACAGACAAACAACAGAACGTGAACGGACCGAGTCAATACCAGGAAAGCTACAAAGTACAAATGGAGCAAGCAGAGAATAGTCAGGAGAAGCCGGGGTCATAAATACCAGGAGAGTCGTGAAGTATTAAAGGAGTAAGCAGCGGATCATCAGGAGGAGGCCGGGGTCAGAATACCAGGAGAGCAGCAAAGTACACAAGGAGCAGGCAGAGGATCGTCAGGAAACAGCAGGTGGTAAGTACACCAGGAAATACAACATCACAGGTGGAACCTAAAATAACAGGCAACCTGTAGCCAGCAGGCTGCCTGTATTGATAGTGGGGAGTGAGGGTCATGTGACGTGGCCAGTGTCACATGACTGACAGACCAACCAGTCGAGCACCAAGTGATCAGCTCGGCGCTCAAGGCAGACTTAGGAGCAGGGAACCTCCCAGCTAGCAGTCTAGGAGCATGAACCTCCCTGGCAGGTACCCAAGATCTCTCTTCAGGTCCATACCCCTTCCAGTGAATCAGGTACTGCAAGGAATTACGCACCTTCCTGACAGCCACTATTTTAGACACCACATACTAAACAGCATCATTAACAAGAACCAGTGGAGGCAGGGCTTTCGATGGTACTACTGGGTCAACATATTTTTTAAGTAGAGATTTATGGAACACATTATTAATGTGAAATGACTCGGGCAGCTCCAACCTAAATGATACCAGGTTAATCACCTCTGTGATCTTATATGGTCCAATAAAATGAGGAGCAAACTTTTTAGAATCTACCTTAAGAGAGAGATTCTTGGAGGACAACCATATCTTATCCCCAATCTGAAAATTCACCCCCCTTGAACGTCTCCCATCAGCCTTGAGTTTCTGAGAACTTTGAGCCTTTTCTAAGTTCGATTGAACCCGGGCCCAAACTGTGCACAGTTCAGAGGAGAGCCTATCCGCCTCAGGGTTAGAGGAGGAGACTGATGACCCAGAATGAAAACGAGGATGGAAACCATGGTTACAAAAGAAAAGTGAAACCCCAGCAGAAGAATTGACACGGTTATTCAAAGCAAATTCAGCCAATGGAAGAAATTTCAAACAACATCAGCCACATACAACATCAAGAATTGTTCCACAGACTGATTAAGGCGTTCAGTCTGCCCATTACTCTCAGGGTGGTAGGCAGAATAAAAAGACAATGAAATTTTACATTTTTTGCAGAAGGCCCTCCAGAATTTGGACACAAACTGCACACCCCTGTCAGAAACAATATTTTCTGGGATACCATGAATCGAACAATTTCTTTAAAAAAAATACACGCCAGGGTTTTGGCATTCGGAAGTTTAGCCAGGGGAATGAAATGGACCATCTTGCTAAACCTATCGACCACTACCCAAACTACAGTCTTACCCTCCGCCGGCTGTAGGTCAGTTATAAAGTCCATCAAGATATGGGACCAGGGTCTACTGGGAATGGGTAGGGGTCGTAGGTTACCAGCAGGGCGAGTCCTAGGTGTCTTGGACCTGGCACAAACCTCACAGGCTGACACATAGGACTTGACATCCCTAGTTAGAGTGGGCCACCAATAAGATCTAGAAACCAGATCCTTAGTGCCCTCAACACCCGGATGTCCACAAAAGGCAGAATCGTGACACTCACCCAACAGCTGGAGACGAAATTGTACGGGAACAAACAACTTATCTGTTGGGGTGGATACCGGTGCCAGATGTTGTTCAGACCTAATGCGAGCCAAGATATCCTGGGTTAGAGCTGCTATGAAGATTTTTGCTGGTAGGATGGATTCAGGTGGTACCTCAGTAGGTTGAAAAGCATGGAAGCTCCGAGATAATGCGTCCGCCTTCACATTTTTACTTCCCGGCCTGAACGTAATGGAAAAATCAAAATGAGTAAAAAACAGAGCCCATCTGGCTTGACGGTGATTCAACCTCTTAGCATTTAGGAAAAAGGGGGTTCAGCGGCACTCCTTGTTGGAGGTTGGGAGGTGCTCAGTGGTAGGGGTATGTGCAAATTATATCAAAAGACCACGGCACTCTATAAATATTTTAGTTGCTTATTTTATTTCATATCCATCCAAAAGTAATAGCCACTGGCCAACGTTTCGGTCTTGTCTTAGACCTTGTTCACGGCCTATTATATAAATGAGTACAAAACAAATCAGACCCATCCATGTTATACACAAACGGATATTGGACTTATAGCATGTAAATGACGAATAGTAAACTGACAATAAAATAAATGACAATAACAAACTGTCAAAAATGTCAAAAAATGACCAAAATGAAAATGAAAATGGCAAAATGACTGTAGTATCAGCTAGAATATTCAGACAACACAATAGTGATAGCCAGGTAGAGATGCCAGGGTATGGATGCAATATCTGTGGAATCCAAATAGTATAATATTAGATAGATGGTAGTATGTATAGTCATTCCATGGGTGTAATAGAACAGCACTAGCCATACTCAAGTGGAGGGGGGGGGGGGTAGAATTTAGGGAAAATAGTGGCATCAGTGTAGTTAACTTAGGGGATGTTCACAACGGTCCATTAGGCATTACTATTAGTATAATTGTAGACAAAAGTTACACAATGCCTTGCCCCCTCCAGAAAATGCCTCCATTCCTCAAATGCCCATTTAATGGCCAGCAGCTCCCTATTCCCTATGTCGTAGTTTTTCTCCGTGGGAGAGAATTTCCTGGAAAAGAAGGCACATGGTCTCAGGTTAGTGAGGCTAGCAGGACCTTGTGAAAGGACTGCTCCTGCGCCGTCCTCGGACGCATCCACCTCCACAATAAAAGGTCTCTCCTGATCAGGCTGGATCAGAATGGGAACGCTACTGAATGCCTTTTTTAATTTTTCAAATGAAGAAATGGCCTCAATAGACCTATTCTCCAAATCTGCCACTTTCTTAGTAAGGTCGGTCAACGGTTTAGCAATTACGGAAAAATTCATAATAAATTTACAATAATAATTGGCGAAACCTAAGAATAGTTGTAACGCATTTAAGGATGAAGGTCTTAACCATTCCTTAATTGCTAGCACCTTACTAGGATCCATCTTGAAGGTGTGAGGAGTCACAACATGCCCTGGAAACAGAATCTCCTGTACAGCAAAGACACGTTTCTCTTGCTTAGCGGATAGCTGTATCTCCCTCAACACCTCTAATACTTGTTTAACATGAGACACATGGGATTCGAATTTAGGAGAGAATATCAAAATGTCGTCAAGATACACAAAAACAAAATTTACCTAAGAACTCCCTAAGAATGTTGTTCATGAAGTTTTGGAACACAGCTGGGGCATTGCTGAGTCCAAAAGGCATCACCTGATATTCAAAGTGTCCTACCGGAGTATTGAACGCCATCTTCCATTCATCTCCCTCCTTGATTCGGATTAGATTGTATGCCCCTTTCAGGTCAATTTTGGAAAACCAGGTTGCCCCCAGAACCTGGTTAAATAAATCCGGAATCAATGAGAGGGAGTATCTATTCTGGACAGTGATTTTATTTAATCTCCGGTAATCGATACATGGCCTAAGACCACCATCTTTTTTCTTAACGAAGAAAAACCCCGCCCCCATAGGAGAGACAGAAGGTCTAATATGCCCTTTACTAAGGCTCTCCTTAATATAATCTTCCATGGCCTTGCGTTCGGGCTTAGAAAGATTATAAATTCGCCCCTTAGGAAGCTTGGCCCCCTCTACTAGCTCTATAGTACAATCATAAGGTCTATGGGGGGGGGGTCGAACCTCCGGAGTTGGTGATGACAATACATCAGAATACTCCCTAACAACAGTGGGTAAAGTATCTGACTTCACTGAGACCCCAGCCTGTACCACGGACAAGCATGAGTCACACTTAGGCCCCCATCTCACCAACTCCCCATTGGACCAATCTATAGTGGGGTTATGTAGTCGGAGCCAAGGCAACCATAATACCACCAAAGCCGTAAGGTTCTCCAGGACAAAAAGGGAACATCTGTCTGAGTGACACACACCCACGGTTAGAGAAATCTTTGAGGTACATGAGCTCACCGTACCACCAATAAGAGGAGTAGCATCAATAGCCATGACATGGATAGGAGTAGGTAAAGCAAACATTGGAATACCCAATCTTACAGCATACTCAGAGTCAATAAAGCTGGCCGCTGAGCCAGAATTGATAAAGGCCTTACCCGGCCATTTTTCTACTCCCAGAGAAATCGTAATGGGTACCAAAAGCTTATATTTAGAAAAATCAGGGTGTACCTGGTCTTTAGGTTGCCTTGCCTTAGGAGACTTGACAGAGAGGACCTTCTTAGGACACTGGTTGATCCAATGGTCAGGATCTCCACAGTAAAAGCATTCTCCACGTCTGCGGCAAAGATTCCCTTGGGTCATGCCAACCTGCATGGGTTCCTCGGTGGAGACCTCAGCATGGTCTCTGGGATAGGCCTCTGGCTGGACCAGCATCTGGGAAGAAAACTGTTGTTGCTGTCGTCTCTCTCTAACCCGTCGGTCAAGTCGGACAATAAGGGTCATCATCTCTTCTAAGGTCTCTGGAGGTAGATAACTGATCAGCAGATCCTTTAAATTATCAGACAGACCTGAGCTGACTCTTCAGGGCTGGTTCGTTCCACCCTGAGGGGACACACCACCTTCTGAATTGGGTGCAATAATCCTCCGCAGGTAGATTGCCCTGAACCAGTGCCTTTAGAACCGTCTCGGCTACTAGAGCCCTGTCTGGTTCATCATAGAGGGTATCCAGGGCCTGAAAGAACCCCTCCACAGAAGATAAACAACTGGCGCCAGCAGGTAAAGAGAACGCCCAGTCCTGGGGATCACCCTGTAGTCGGGAAATGATAATGCCCACGCGTTGACTCTCGGGGCCAGAGGACACGGGGCGCAAACGGAAGTAAAGTTTGCAACTCTCCTTAAAGGAGAGAAACTTCCTCCGGTCTCCAGAAAAGGGTTCTGGGAGGTTAATCTGGGGCTCAAAATGCAGAGTGGAGGCCTGAGGAGTGGAAGAACCTTGCCCTAACTCAAAAGAACTGAGTTTTTCCCCTAACTCCTGCACCATCTGTGTCAGATTAGAGACATGGTCAGTCAGGGTCACCAGAGGATTCATAATACAGTGGTTATTGGGTCTGTTAATCTGTAACGGCCGCATGCATGCATACACACACACACAGGGGGAGGGAAGTGACCACTGCGCTCCACCCTTACCCCTGGCCCTGCCTACTTGCCTTGCGAGTCCTAATGACAGGGGACAACTGGACGGCAATCCCTAGCTTAAACTAAGTGCAGGGATGACAGACAGACAAACAACAGAACGTGAATGGACCGAGTCAATACCAGGAAAGCTACAAAGTACAAATGGAGCAAGCAGAGAATAGTCAGGAGAAGCAGGGGTCATAAATACCAGGATAGTCGTGAAGTACCAAAGGAGTAAGCAGAGGATCGTCAGGAGGAGGCAGGGGTCAGAATATCAGGAGAGCAGGAAAGTACACAAGGAGCAGGCAGAGGATCGTCAGGAAACAGCAGGAGGTAAGTACGTCAGGAAATAAAACATCACAGGTGGAACCTAAAATAACAGGCAACCTGCGGCCAGCAGGCTGCCTGTATTTATAGTGGGGAGTGAGGGTCATGTGACGTGGTCAGCGTCACATGACCGACAGACCAACCAGTTGAGCACCAAGTGATCAGCTCGGCGCTCAAGGCAGACTTAGGAGCAGGGAACCTCCCAGCTAGCAAAGCCGTCCTGGGAACGAGGTCAAGCACAGATCCTCGCTCCCGAAGCTAAGCAGCAGGTCTGCGGCTAATGGGAGACCGAGTGCACCTTTGGAACCCTGTTACAATACCTTTTGCTCAGGGGGTATGGATTAATTATCTGACTAGAGTGTGAAAGCTGCATTAATGCAATTCCTTTAAATTTGCTTTACTGAAATAAATGGACTTTTGCACGATAATCTAATTTTTCGAGTTTCACCTGTAGATGCTTCAGACTGTACTATAGAGGCTATTCTGTCTCAGAGAACAGGAGACAAGGGTTTATTGCATCCTTGTGCTTTTTTCTCCCAACGTTTATCCCCTGCTGAGAAGAATTATGATGTTGGGAATAAAGAACTGTTAGCTATCATTGCAGCTTTTAAGGAATGGAGACATCATCTTCAAGGAACCTCACAGCAAAAAATAGTTCTGACTGATCACCATAATTTGGAATTGGTTAGATCTGCCAAATGTTTATCTCCTCGCCAAGCTCGTTGGAGTCTCTTCCTCAACCAATTCAACTTTGTAATCTCGCACAGGCCCGGTTCCCGTAACGGCAAGGCAGATGCTCTATTTAGAATCTTTTTGAATGATTCCACTTCTATTCTGCTCAGGACTAGGGATGAGCGGACCCGAACTGTATAGTTCGGGTTCATACCGAATTTTGGGGTGTCGGTGACACGGACCCGAACCCGGACATTTTCGTAAAAGTCCGGGTTCGGTGTTCGTCGCTTTCTTGGCGCTTTATGAAAGGCTGCAAAGCAGCCAATCAACAAGCTTCATACTACTTGCCCCAAGAGGCCATCACAGCCATGCCTACTATTGGCATGGCTGTGATTGGCCAGTGCAGCATGTGACCCAGCCTCTATTTAAGCTGGAGTCACATAGCGCTGCCCGTCACTCTGCTCTGATCAGTATAGGGAGAGGTTGCAGCTGCGACGTTAGGGTGAGATTAGGCAGTGATTAACTCCTCCAAAAGACTTCATTCAGAGATCGATCTGCAGCTGTGGATGATTGAACTGCTGCTATTGAATTGCTCACTGTTTTTAGGCTGCCCAGAGCGTTTTTCAGTCACTATTTTCTGGGGCGATCGGCGGCCATTTTGTGTCTTGTGGTGCGCCAGCACAAGCTGCCAACAAGTGCATTTAACCCTCAGTAGTGTGGTTGTTTTTTGGCTAAATCCTACATCAGGGTCAAGCTGTCACACCAAGTGCATTTAACCATCAATAGTCTGTTTATTTTTTGGCCATATACTACATCAGGGGCAAGCTGAGCCTGTCACCAAGTGCATTTAACCCTCAATAGTGCGGTTGTTTTTTGGCTAAATCCTACATCAGGGTCAAGCTGTCACACCAAGTGCATTTAACCATCAATAGTCTGGTTATTTTTTGGCCATATACTACATCAGGGCAAACTGAGCCTGTCACCAAGTGCATTTAACCCTCAATAGTGCGGTTGTTTTTTGGCTAAATCCTACATCAGGGTCAAGCTGTCACACCAAGTGCATTTAACCATCAATAGTGTGGTTATTTTTTGGCCATATACTACATCAGGGGCAAGCTGAGCCTGTCACCAACTGCATTTAACCCTCAATAGTGCGGTTGTTTTTTGGCTAAATCCTACATCAGGGTCAAGCTGTCACACCAAGTGCATTTAACCATCAATAGCCTGGTTATTTTTTGGCCATATACGACATCAGGGGCAAGCTGAGCCTGTCACCAAGTGCATTTAACCCTCAATAGTGTGGTTGGTCAAGCTGTCACACCAAGTGCATTTAACCATCAATAGTGTGGTAGACGCGCTACTGAGAGCATTCCCAAATGTCACAGGGGAACAAGTGGAAGCCCAAGGCCAAGGCAGAGGAGGAGCAAGAGGTCGCCAAGGCAGCTGTGTCACGGCCAGCTCCTCTGAGGGCAGAGATGTGGAAAAGTTTTGTCAACACGCCACAGCTAACTGCACCACCACCTGATACGCAACGTGTTAGCAGGAGGCAACATTTCACTAACATGGTGGAACAGTACGTGTGCACACCCCTCCACGTACTGACTGATGGTTCAGCCACATTCAACTTCTGGGTCTCTAAATTGTCCACGTGGCCAGAGCTAGCCTTTTATACCTTGGAGGTGCTGGCCTGCCCGGCGGCCAGCGTTTTGTCTGAACGTGTATTCAGCACGGCAGGGGGCGTCATTACAGACAAACGCAGCCGCCTGTCTACAGCCAATGTGGACAAGCTGACGTTCATAAAAATGAACCAGGCATGGATCCCACAGGACCTGTCCATCCCTTGTGCAGATTAGACATTAACTACCTCCCCTTAACCATATATTATTGTACTCCAGGGCACTTCCTCATTCAATCCTATTTTTATTTTCATTTTACCATTATATTACCAGGCTACCCAAAGTTGAATGAACCTCTCCTCTGTCTGGGTGCCGGGGCCTAAATATATGCCAATGGACTGTTCCAATGTTGGGTGACGTGAAGCCTGATTCTCTGCTATGACATGCAGACTGATTCTCTGCTGACATGAAGCCAGATTCTCTGTTACGGGACCTCTCTCCTCTGCCTGGGTGCCTGGGCCTAAATATATGACAATGGACTGTTACAGTGGTGGCTGATGTGAAGCCTGATTCTCTGCTATGACATGCAGACTGATTCTCTGCTGACATGAAGCCAGATTCTCTGTTACGGGACCTCTCTCCTCTGCCTGGGTGCCTGGGCCTAAATATATGCCAATGGACTGTTCCAATGTTGGGTGACGTGAAGCCTGATTCTCTGCTATGACATGCAGACTGATTCTCTGCTGACATGAAGCCAGATTCTCTGTTACGGGACCTCTCTCCTCTGCCTGGGTGCCTAAGCCTAAATATATGACAATTGACTGTTACAGTGGTGGCTGACGTGAAACCTGATTCTCTGCTATGACATGCAAACTGATTCTCTGCTGACATGAAGCCAGATTCTATGTTACGGGACCTCTCTCCTCTGCCTGGGTGCCTGGGCCTAAATATATGCCAATGTACTGTTCCAATGTTGGGTGACGTGAAGCCTGATTCTCTGCTATGACATGCAGACTGATTCTCTGGTGACATGAAGCCAGATTCTCTGTTACGGGACCTCTCTCCTCTGCCTGGGTGCCGGGGCCTTAATATCTGAGAATGGACTGTTCCAGTGGTGGGTGACGTGAAGCCAGATTCTCTGCTATGGGACCTCTCTCCAATTGATATTGGTTAATTTTTATTTATTTTATTTTTATTTTTATTTATTTCCCTATCCACATTTGTTTGCAGGGGAATTACCTACATGTTGGTGCCTTTTGCAGCCCTCTAGCCCTTTCCTGGGCTGTTTTACAGCCTTTTTAGTGCCGAAAAGTTCGGGTCCCCATTGACTTCAATGGGGTTCGGGACGAAGTTCGGATCGGGTTCGGATCCCGAACCCGAACATTTCCGGGAAGTTCGGCCGAACTTCTCGAACCCGAACATCCATGTGTTCGCTCAACTCTACTCAGGACTTTTGTTCCTGAGTGTAATTTTGTGGGAGGAATCCATAATAAGTACTTGCTTGAAGAGATAAAAAAAGGCTTATGACACGACTCCTTGCTGTCTCGACCACCTAATGATGTGCATTTAATGCTTAAGAACAAGATGTGGACCCATGGGCAGCAGCTATATGTACCTGAAACAGTAAGACTGAAAATTCTAAAGTTAGTCCATGATTCTAAGAATACAGGTCACAAAGGAGTGCAAAAGTCACAGGAATTTTTATCCCGTTTCTTTTGGTGGCCCAATTATCAACAAGGAAATATGTCATGTCATGTGACGTTTGTGCTATATGCAAGACTCCAAGTTCTTTACCCATGGGTTTGTTACAGCCTTTGTCAGCCCCCTCTCGTCCCTGGGGTTCTATTTCCATGGACTTTATCGTAGATCTACCTACCTCTAATGGAAAAACTACAATTCTGGTAGTAGCTGACCGTCTCACCAAGACTGCACATTTCATTCCATGTACCGGCCTACCTTCTGCCAAAGACACAGCCGACCTTGTAGTTCAGAATGTGTTTAGTTTTCATGGAGTTATCTCACATCGCGGGGTGCAGTTTACATAAAAATGTTGGCGTAGTTTTTGCACAGCACTTGATATTGATATTAATTAATCAAGTGCCGTTGTACCACAATTTAATGGACAAACTGAATGCACAAATCAGACTCTGGAACAGTATCTTCGATGCTATATCTGTCATTTACAAGATGATTGGGTCGATCTGCTTCCTATGGCTGAGTTCTCTTACAATAACTCCCAAAATGCCTCCACCAAGCAAACTCCTTTCTTTGCAAATTTGGGGTATCATCCAAATATTCTTCCCAAATTCCCCGCTGTTTCACCTATTTCAGCAGTCGCGGAAAGGATCTCTGCATTACAGCAAAATTTAGAACTACTAAAAGGAACATTAGAGAGGGCTCAAAAAAATTACAAGAAGGCGGCCGTGACATTTCGTAGACCAGCACCAATCTTTAAAGTGGGGGATAAAGTATGGCTTTCCACCAGAAATTTGAAACTTAAGGTTCCTTCACCAAAACTAAGACAGAAGTTATAAGATTGTCGGGATAATTAGTTTTGTGGCTGTTCGGCTCAAACTCCCACAATCTATGAAGATTCATCCTGTTTTTCATGTGTCTCTATTAAAGCCTGCCGTGCCCAACCCTTTTCCGGAACGTGTCCCTCCTCCTCCCGATGCAGTGGAGATAGATGGGCAAGAACAGTTTGTTGTAGAGAAAATCTTGGACTCTAGAATTTTCAGGAACCACCTACAATACCTCATTAAGTGGCAGGGTTATGGGTCTGAAGAGAATTCTTGGGAACATTAATGCTCCCCAACTGATCAAACAGTTTCATCAAAGGCATCCTGGGAGACCGAGTCAGGTCTCATCCAGAGGCTGCTGTTGATATGGGAGTAATGTCAGGAACCTTCCTGCTATGTCTGTTTAGTTCAGACTGACTTCCCCTTAAGTTTTCCCTCAGTTATAATGGTGGATTGTGTCTCAGCTGGGTGCCATCTTACTTCCTATTTCATATATTAACCTCTCAAGCCTGTTACTCATTGCTTGAGTATTGTGTTTTAGCTCCTGCTTGTGCAGTCCTCTCGCCTGGAACTTTCTCTCTGGTTTGTTCTTACTCCTTGCGGTTTACCCTGCAACTTCTGGACACCTGCTGACCGCTCGCAGGTTTTCCTCCTGATTTCTTGTCTGGATCCCTGCCTTCCTCTGCATTAATGCTAACTCCTGTTCAAGACTCCAGTGCTTCCTGTGTTTAGACCTTGTCCCTGCCATTGGATTCCAGCATTATTCCACTAGTATTGTGACAGGAGGTCACTGTTAATGGAGGGGGGACTGTGGAGGCCACTACTGTGAGGTCACCGTTAAGGCAGCGAGGTACTGTGAGATCACTGTTAAGGGAGCTGAGTACAGTGGAGGTCACTGTTAAGGGAGCGGGGTACTGTGGCAGTCACTTTTAAAGGGGAAGTCGCTGTGGCGGTCTCAGTTGGGCCGGTAATGGTGGGGGTCAGTTAAGAGGACTGTAACCTATGGTCAGTGTTAAGGGGCGGGTGCTGTAGAGGTCACTGTTAAGGGGCCAGGCCCCTTTGGAGGTCACTGTCAAGTGGGTGGGGTGCTGTGGAACTCACTGTTAAAGGGGCAGGCTGCTGTAAAGGTCAAAGTTAAGGGGGTGGGCTGCTGTGGAGATCCTATTTTAAGGAGATGGTGCACTGTGGGGAGGTCAGTGTTAAGGGGTTGGGGGCTGTGGAGGTCACTGTTAGTCTACTTTCACACTCGCATTTTGGCTTTCTGTTTGTGAGATCCATTCAGGGCTCTCACAAGCGGTCCAAAACAGATCAGTTTGCATTCTAATGCATTCTGAATGGAAAAGGAACTGCTCACAATGCATCAGTTTGCATCAGTTCAGTCTCCATTCCACTTTGGAGACGGACACCAAAACGCTGCTTGTAGTTTTTTGGTGTCTGTCTGATGAAACTGAGCCAAACGGATCGGTCCTGGCACACAATATAAGTCAATAGGGATAGTGGCACAATAGAAAATGGATCCGTCCTCCATTGACTTTAAATTGTGTTCTAGATAAAGATAATGCAAACGGATCCGTTCTGAACGGATACAGACGGACGTATTATCTGAACGGTTCCGTCCAATGCGAGTGTGAAAGTAGCTTTATACTGGATGTTGTCAATATCTTTTAACGACACACACAAACTTTTAATGAAATTGATTAAATTTACCCGTGCGAAGCTGGGTCCTTCAGCTAGTTTCTTTATATATTTAGAGCGGTGCTGATTAAAGTAAATAATAACTATTTTGCTCCCTGGCAGGGATTAAGATAGTCTGCTAATTGTCAAGTATTATATGAATAAGAGAAAGCTGGAGTAGCACTTGAGGTAAGGCTTACGCTCAGTCTTGTTGTGTGGTCCTCAGTAAGATCCTTTTGCTATAAGCAGCTTACATTAACCACCACTTCTACTTTACTTCTTATAGTACCGGTCAATGAGTTCTTGAGGAGCCTTCTGTTATTATACTAACCATCTGAAATGGGGAAAAAAGTGGCTGCAGGTTTTTATCATAGATATTTCATTATATAGAAAACATGCTATAAAAGGTTAAAATGGCTTTCCAGGAGTTGAATATCGATGACCTATCCTCAGGCTAGAAAAAAAGGACAATGCAGCAGCACTCTAAAAACACAAATAAAGTACAATAATGCCACAATTATAGAAAACATTCTGGTGCTAATGCTATGTTTATGTTGCAAAATTGAGATTCTTGTCAAATACATTTTGTACAAATTTATTTGGGCCCGTCTGCCAAACGTCAAGGCGATCTCTATAAAACGGGAACCTAACACTATGTGCCATAATGGCCACCATAAAATTCAGGGAGTGCAGGTTCCACTTGCATGCTGGGTCTACTCTGCTTGTTTTGGTGCCATAATGGCCTCCATTATATCCAGGGTTGCAAGTACCAGCATGCATGCTGAGCCCACTCTATACTTCTCCTGGTGCCAATGCCTTCCACAGAATGTAATGAGAGCAGGCTACAGCTTTATACTTGCGCTAATTAAAATCAGCTTATGAGGCAGACAGGCTAGTCAGGGGTTTAATGGTAAAAAGCAGAGTGGACCCAGCATGCATGTGGAACCTGCACTCCCTGAATTTTATGGTGGCCATTATGGCACATAGCAGGTAGGATTTAGTGTTAGGTTCCCGTCTTATAGAGATCGCCTTGACGTTTGGAGAACAGGCCCAAATAATTTTGTACAAAATGTATTTGACAAGAATCTAAATTTTGCAACATAAGCGTAGCATTAGCACCAGATTGTTTTCTATAATTGTGGCATTATTGTACTTTATTTGTGTTTGCAGAGTGCTGCTGCATTGTCAGGTGCCGGACTCTTATGATCAGATATTGATGACTTATCCTGAGGATAAGTCATCAATGTTATACTTCCAGAAAACACCTTTAGGGCGTTTAAACTTTTGAGGGTGCCAGAAAAACTATTAAATTATATTTGGGTTAAACTACATAGAACATGACATTTGCTTCCAGATGATGAATTGTTTAATTAGAGTCAAACAAACAATATGTTTTAGGGTCAAACCCCTTCTTCAGGTCAATTTGGACAAAACCAAACACGTTTAGTGGACTCTAATTCAATTAATAATTTTATTGTCCAGAATGTGGTGGTGCTTGTGATGTAATTTTTACCCCTTCTGATGCTCCTTTCTATGCTCAGGAGTTCCTTCAGATATCCTGAGGTGAAAGCCACTGCTCTAGCTCCCTCCAGAAAATCTGGATATTTCACTGAAAGTGTTCATCATTGTGAATTCTAAGATTCAGGAAAAAATAAAGTTAACGCGACTTAGGTGTATAAAAGTTTACTAGACTATGATAATATATATATATATATATATATATATATATATATATATACAAAAGATAACATACAGAATAAAGTAAGTAACAGTCACCAAAAGCCATGAACAAATGAGCGAGCTCCCAATCGACTAGTGTTCAACACGGCACCTGGCCGATGCCCATATGATACAAAGAGAGGTAATGATAGAAAGACACATCTTAGCCTGTTGATGTCAATGGAGCTGAGCTCTTTGTTACATAACTTGATGTTCTCTAGTCTGCTGGCCCCTCCTAGCCCCACCCAAAAGTCAGTACGCATGTACAGTTACTTAATACTTCAGGAACGCGGCCAGGTATCAGGACTAATGGATAATTTATTTATGCAATATCAAGAATTGTCCAATCTTTGGAAGTACTTGTTATCTCAGTCTTACATAATGTGATTGTCGCCGAAGGGTCCTAAAAATTGCTGTGTGTAGTCAACTTCAGGAAGAATTGCTTGCATTTCATATTTACCAAACAAGTTAGTCCTCAAAAGGAAGGCAACCCATCTGTAGACAGCTATTTCAGCCTCTTCTCCCTTGTCAGTACCAAGCTGGGTACTCAGGGGTGTAGCTAAAGGCTCTTGGGCACTGGTGCAAGAATTTAGCTTTGGTCCCCCTTTCCTTCAATACTGGCAAGGGGCAGGGGAGCACCTAGCCATTCTGCTGCTTGAGGCAAAAATTGAAAGCCCAACCCGTTCCTTCCAGCCCTACCGTTAAAGATAAATATCTGGGAAGAAAATTACATACAGCTCTACAAAACATACAGTGTAATACAGCGCCACATACCTGTTACATACAGTGATGCCTCCTCTAAAGTAGTAAAGTAGTTATCTTTCCTCATCTTCTCCATTCAGACTAAAAGCCATGATGATTTCTTTCAGCCATCTCTTGTCTCTGCAGAGTTTAACAAAAATACATATTTTCCTACTTTTCCATCATCCTCTCACCTTTTCAACACCCCAATACTGTGCTCACTGGGATCCCCAATACTGTACTGCAGAAACAGTTTCCCTGAAAATACTGGTACCACACAGATAGTGCCCAGTTCATTAATTATTGGTGCACAGTGTCTTAAAAAATAACTGTGCCCAGCAAATAGTGTTCTTGACACTAATAGTGTAAACATAATATCCCCAAAAATAGTTGTGCTAAGCTGATACTGTGCCAGGATGCTCCCCATAGTAATAATGCTCCCCAAAGTCCTACCAATAGAAGTAATTATCTGCTAGAGTGCCCTTAGTGTTAACAGTGCTCCCAATAGTAATAATGCCCTGATTGTGCCCATACTAGTAGTAATCATGTTCCCCATAATCCCCCATTAGTAATAATTCTTCTTATAATCTGTTCCAGTAGAAAAATGCCCCCTTATTATGTGTGCCAGTACAAAAATACCCCCTTATAATGTGCGCCAATACAAAAAAATACACCCTTAAGATGTACACTAGTACAAAAAATACCACTTTATAATGTGTGCAAGTACAGTACAAAAAATACCACTTTATAATGTATGCCAGTACAAAAAGGTAATTTAGATCAGACCCCCATATCAGATCCTCAGATCAGACCCCCATATCACACCTCAGATCCGACCCCTATATATGACTCCCAATTAGACCTACAGTGGATATAAAAAGTCTACACACCCATGTTAAAATGTCAGGTTTCTGTGATGTAAAAAAATGAGACAAAGATAAATCATTTCACAACTTTTTCCACCTTTAATGTGACCTAAAAACTGTACAACTCAATTGAAAAACAAACTGAAATCTTTCAGGTAGAGGGAAGAAAAAACATACAAATAAAATAATATGGTTGCATAAGTGTGCACACCCTTAAACTAATACTTTGATTAAGCACCTTTTGATTTTATTACAGCACTCAGTCTTTTTAGGTATGAGTCTATCAGCATGGCACATTTTGACTTGGCAATTTGCCCACTCTTCTTTGCAAAAACACTCCAAATCTGTCAGAATGCGAGAGCATCTCCTGTGCACAGTCCTCTTCAGATCACCCCACAGATTTTCAATAGGATTCAGGTCTGGGCATTGCTGGGCCATTCCAAAACTTGAATCTTCTTCTGGTAAAGCCATTCCTTTGTTGATTTGGATGCATGCTTTGGGTCGTTGTCATGCTGAATGATAAAGTTCCTCTTCATGTTCAGCTTTCTAGCCTGAAGGTTTTGTGCCAATATTGACTGGTATTTGGAACTGTTCATAATTCCCTCTAGCTTAACTAAGGCCTCAGTTCCAGCTTAAGAAAAACAGCCCCAAAGCGACAGACTTTCACCACCAACTTCGGCACAGCCAGGGGTAAACGTCAGCAGGCCATTCTGAAACTGTTGTGTTTGGGGGACAGGTTCCACACCACACAGGAGTTGTGGCGGGGTATAGAACAACAGACTAACGAGTGGTTGCTGCCAGTGGGCCTCAAGCGGCCTGGTGGTGTGCGATAATGGGCAAAATCTCGTTGCAGCTCTGGGACTAGCCGGTTTGACGTACATCCCTTGCCTGGCGCATGTGCTGAATTTGGTGGTGCAGAAATTCATTCACAACTATCCCGATATGTCTGTGCGCGCTTACGGCATTCTCATCCTGCCGCCGCTCGGCAGTCTGCTCTACAGCGTAACTTGAGCCTTCCAACTCATATGCGACGTGTCCACCAGGTGGAACTCCACCTCCTTCTCTAAGTTGCAGGTTAATAATTTTTTATTTTTAGTTATTTTATTTAATTTTAAGTAATTTCCCTTTCCACATTTGTTTGCAGAGCAGTTGCCATGCTCTTAAGCACAGTTTACTGCCTTTTACATCCCTCTAGCCTTTTCAAGGACTATTTTAGAGCCATTTTAATTTAAAAAAAGGGCCAATTTTAGAGCCCTAAATTGAAAAAATTCTTATTTTCAATTGTCGGGTGACACTTTACCATTTTTGGAGTATACAAACCCCTGCTGTGCCTGAGTGACAGGGGCCTAAATCTCTCAAAATCCTCTGTTCTATTGCTGGGTGACCTGAAGCCCCTTTTGCCGTGAATGAACCCCTGCTGTGCCTGGGTGACATGGGCCTAAATCTCTCAAAATCCTCTGTTCTATTGCTGGGTGACATGAACCCCCTTTTGCCGTGAATGAACCCCTGCTGTGCCTGGGTGACAGGGGCCTAAATCTCTCAAAATCCTCTGTTCTATTGCTGGGTGACCTGAAGCCTCTTATGCTGTGAATGAACCCCTGCTGTGCCTGGGTGACAGGGGCCTAAATCTCTCAAAATCCTCTGTTCTATTGCTGGGTGACCTGAAGCCCCTTTTGCCGTGAATGAACCCCTGCTCTGCATTGCTAACAGGGGCCTAAATCTCTCAAAATCCTCTGTTCTATTGCTGGGTGACATGGACCCCCTTTTGCCGTGAATGAACCCCTGCTGTGCCTGGGTGACATGGGCCTAAATCTCTCAAAATCCTCTGTTCTATTCCTGGGTGACATGAACCCCCTTTTGCCGTGAATGAACCCCTGCTGTGCCTGGGTGACAGGGGCCTAAATCTCTCAAAATCCTCTGTTCTATTGCTGGGTGACCTGAAGCCCCTTTTGCTGTGAATGAACCCCTGCTGTGCCTGGGTGACAGGGGCCTAAATCTCTCAAAATCCTCTGTTCTATTGCTGGGTGACATGAACCCCCTTTTGCCGTGAATGAACCCCTGCTCTGCATTGCTAACAGGGGCCAAAATCTCTCAAAATCCTCTGTTCTATTGCTGGGTGACATGGACCCCTTTTTGCCGTGAATGAACCCCTGCTCTGCATTACTGACAGGGGCCTAAATCTCTCAAAATCCTCTGTTCTATTGCTGGGTGACCTGAAGCTCCTTTTGCCGTGAATAAACCCCTGCTGTGCCTGGGTGACAGGGGCCTAAATCTCTCAAAATCCTCTGTTCTATTGCTGGGTGACATGAACCCCCCTTTGCCGTGAATGAACCCCTGCTCTGCTTTGCTGACAGGGGCCTAAATCTCTCAAAATCCTCTGTTCTATTGCTGGGTGACATGGACCCCCTTTTGCCGTGAATGAACCCCTGCTGTGCTTGGGTGACAGGGGCCTAAATATCTCAAAATCCTCTGTTCTATTGCTGGGTGACATGA
Source organism: Bufo gargarizans (assembly GCF_014858855.1). NCBI lineage: Eukaryota > Metazoa > Chordata > Amphibia > Anura > Bufonidae > Bufo > Bufo gargarizans. The sequence goes on from NC_058083.1 coordinate 74,643,486, forward strand.
ACCTTCTTTTGCCATGAATGAACCCCTGCTGTGCCTGGGTGACTAGGGCCTAAATCTCTCAAAATCCTCTGTTGTATTGCTGGGTGACATGAACCCCCTTTTGCCGTGAATGAACCCCTGCTCTGCATTGCTAACAGGGGCCTAAATCTCTCAAAATCCTCTGTTCTATTGCTGGGTGACATGAATCCCCTTTTGCCGTGAATGAACCCCTGCTCTGCATTACTGACAGGGGCCAAAATCTCTCAAAATCCTCTGTTCTATTGCTGAGTGACATGAACCCCCTTTTGCCGTGAATGAACCCCTGCTCTGCATTGCTAACAGGGGCCTAAATCTCTCAAAATCCTCTGTTCTATTGCTGGGTGACATGATCCCCCTTTTGCCGTGAATGAACCCCTGCTGTGCCTGGGTAACAGGGGCCTAAATCTCTCAAAATCCTCTGTTGTATTGCTGGGTGACATGAACCCCCTTTTGCCGTGAATGAACCCCTGCTGTGCCTGGGTGACACGGGCCTAAATCTCTCAAAATCCTCTGTTCTATTGCTTGGTGACATGAACCCCCTTTTGCCGTGAATGAACCCCTGCTGTGCCTGGGTGACTGGGGCCTAAATCTCTCAAAATCCTTTGTTCTATTGCTGGGTGACATGAACCTCCTTTTGCTGTGAATGAACCCCTGCTGTGCCTGGATGACAGGGGCCTGAATCTCTCAAAATCCTCTGTTGTATTGCTGGGTGACATGGACCCCCTTTTGCCATGAATGAACCCATGCTCTGCATTGCTGACAAGGGCCTAAATCTCTCAAAATCCTCTGTTCTATTGCTGGGTGACATGAACCCCCTTTTGCCGTGAATGAACCCCTGCTGTGCCTGGGTGACTGGGGCCTAAATCTCTCAAAATCCGGCAGGGGCACAGTGGAAGCACAAGGTGAAGGCAGAGGAGGAGGAGGAAGAGGTCGCCAACGCAGCTGGGGCACCGCCAGCACCTGAGAAGTCAAATGTGGAAAAGCTTTGTCAGCCTTGGAGGTGCTGACCTGCCCTGCATCCAGTGTATAGTGTGAACGTGTGTTTAGCACGGCAGAGAGCATTATCACAGGCCGCAGCCAATGTGGACAAGCTTACGTTTATTAAAATGAACCAGGCCTGGATACCACAGGACTTGTCAGTACCTTGTGCAGAATAGACATTTATACCAGCCTCAACCATCCATTCTTGTACTCAAGTGCACTTATTCTTTGTTTTATTTTGTTATATGTCCCAATATTTTGGGGGCAATTTAAAAATAAAAAATAACACAAATTAGTGTTGGCTACCTATTCCTCCTTCACCGCCGCTTCCACCTACACCGCCACGTCAACCTACACCCCGAAAACCACCCATCCACCGCCTCCTTAACCTCCTACTCCTAGATCCAGATTGTTATTTTAAATTTTTCTGTATTTTATGTTATTTTAAGTCATTTCCCTATCCACATTTGTTTGCAGAACAGTTGTCATGCTTTTAAGCATATTTTGATGCCGTCTAGCTCTTTCCAGGACTATTTTAGAGCCATTTTAGTGCCCAAAAGTTCGGGTCCCTGTTGAATTCAATGGGGTTTGGGTTCAGGGTCAAGTTTGGGTCAAGTTCGGCCGAAACCTGCCAAACCAGAACATCCAGGTGTCCGCTCAACTCTACTTTTGAGTGCAAAAAGGTCGCCGCGGCCATCCTGCTTGAAGACCTTGAGCAAAATCTTGTACGCATGACATCACCATGCCAGTCAACGTGATGACGTCATCACACACCGCTTGAAATTTCAAGCTAGATCTTTAACCAAAGGGCCGTGGCAGCCTCTTCGTGCTCAAATGGATAGGGTGAGTATAAATGAATTTTTTTTATTTTAACTGATCAACCCCTGAAAGGCCTTAAAATTCAGCGATGAATGCACATCTGAGGAGTGCAATTACGAGGCGTGGGGAGCAGCGCAATTGCCGTTCTCTGCCATTGCACTCACTACTTATAAAGAAATGCACTTTGTGACGAAGTAATTTCTCCCTAAGCAAATTTCTTTGTAACATTTAGCAAAACAGCCAAATCGAATTTTTAAGAACTTTGCTCATCTCTAATATCCACTATAAAATCATAGTACCATATAGATATAAATCTGTAAGTATAATGACACTGATTTTATGTAATTGACTACACAAAAAAAATAATTATATATATATATATATATATATATATATATATATATATGTATATATATACACACAAAATTTATATAGGAATATATTTTTTGTAAAAATAACAATAATCAGGTATTGCTAAAATAATATAACAATGATAAAATATGACAGATAATGATAATAATAATAATAATAATAATAATAATAATAATTAATAATTTAGTAAATAAGAAGAAAATTTGTAAATAATAATAAACACATTAGATAATAATAATAATTAGTAAATAATAATAATAATAATAATAATTATTATTATTATTAGAAGAAAAAGAATACAGGTGTATTACTTACTTGGCCCCTTTGAACAAAAGGCAATAAGACATTCAAAGCAGAATACACAACATATTTCACATTTCTATCTCTATTGAGATATTGTAATGTTGTGTTTTTCCTCGTCAGCATTTTATTGTGTTTTAATTTCCTGCGTTAAGCCGCACCAATACAGCAATAATAATTGCTGGAACGGACATGTTTTCATGTCTCTTATATAGAAGTCCAGTAGAAAAACATACCTCATATAAGAAAGTGCACAATTTGGAAGAGCTGACAACAAACCATGTTGCATTACTTAATTAGTGCAAACACTGTCATCTTCAAGACTAGATAGGCTGAAGTGCAAATTATATAAATCCCTGTAATTTCACATCTCGCAATTAACAGCAGAGCTCATGTTCTTTCTAATGACACCAATAGTAGATTAGCAGAGCCGAAGACCAGAAATAGAAAAAGAAGTCTACGAGTGGCACTGGTTTTAGTATAATAGATACTCAAATTCTGTGAAGCCTGTAAGATGTCTCCATACTGTGCAGAGCTGTATGCTTCCTATGTACAGAGTTGTCTGTGGGCAATGTGAATGCCTAACCCTTAGCCCCGCATTCCGTATGGGACCAAGCTGTACTGCTCATATTATAAATATTTGCTTGTTTTTTCAAATCTCATCACGTTTGCTTTATATTTTATTATTATTATTATTATTAATTATTAATTAATTTTTATTCATATTATATATATTATTATTAGTATAAAATTATATTAGTTTAGAGCACATTAAGATTGTACTGTTCATGTGCAATGCATATACTGGTATATCTTACATACAGTAGCATTAGTTTAGCAATTTATAGTTTTATTATTTTGGCATCATGTGGCAGCATTATTTGGTAACTGTGAGGGTTTAGCTCTATCTCCGGGGTTTCAGTCACAGAATTCTCGCTGACACCCGTGTTGATTGTCCAAACAGCGCATTTATTTTTACACCAGCACCAACAAACATGGTACAAAATGAAAACCTGCCCGTTTGGGCTCTACCTAAACATATAACATAATTCCCTTACTCACCTATACAGAGCACAGTTCACACACTGTCTCAGGTGCGGCTTTCTCAGCCAGAAGTCAACCAGCCCCCAGGCTGTAGCACGATCAGTCCAGACTATCACCAAGTGGTCTCTCAGCCTTGCTCAGCTGAGACCACGCTCACAGAGCCTCACCAGGCCTCTGTTTGCACACTCCCCCTATCTGACACCCTGGCAGGATCTTTATCCCAGTCTGATTATTGCAGACCTCACCTGCGATCCTCTCTGGTTCAAGGGAACACCCGTGCTGGAAGGGTGTGGGTTTTCAGATCCCACTTCCAATCCTATCTGCCAATCCCAATAAAATCCGGCCCAGAAAGCACCAACAAGAACCTTGTCTCAACAACCTATATGCTGCTGAGACTATTACATCCCGGACTTTAGCTATCCCACCCAGCTGAGTAGTATTGAGCAAGCATGCACGGCCGAACTGCTGTTTGGCTCGAGCATCGCTATGCTCGGCAGGTCCGAGTGCTCGGACGAATATTTTGGGTGCTCGAGTACAATTTAATACAATGAAAGTCAATGGGAGACCCAAGCATCAAACCAGGCACCCCCTGCTCTGAAAAAGAGAGAATGTCTGGTTCACAAAAAAAGGTTAGAAATTGATGTAAACACCATCAAAATGGTTTGGAAACAGCATTAAGATGATTGCTGAATGCATCTTGGATGTCTATTATCTACAACATACAATAGACAACCACACAAAGGCTATATGCCAAAAGCCAGGTATATGCAAGCCATCAATCTATCCATGAGACAGATGGCAGCCTTGTGCACTATGAGACATTCCAAACCAGCTCTCATCGGACTGAGAGCCAGTAAGCCTCAAAGTTACTTCACACCTAGATCAATATCATTAGGTAGACAAAAAGTTTTCAGATTGTCCTAACATAATATTCAATAACCTTTCTATACAGTTTTGTCATGTAAAAACTCATTTGCATAAACATGGGTATATGGGAAAGACATACAAATGAGCAGAATCTGCCTTGTTTTTCAGCTGTCATAAGACTATGAAAAACCAATAGATGGCGCTATTGAGTTATGAACAGTGCCATCTATTGGTTTCACAGACTTATGACAACAGACTAATAGTTTTGTCAGAAGACTATGAAACCAATAGATGGCACTATCTTCTGGTTTCATAGTCTTCTGACAAGAATATTAGACTATGAGTCTTATGACAAGCTTATTAGTGTAGCCTTTTGCATGGAAAATTTCGAATAAAAATTTGCGATTTGAATATTTGCGATCTACACTAGGATGATATCTGACACTGGGAAAGCTGGGTAATAACTCAGTGATAAAATCTGAAGCTGGGAAAGTTAGATAATAACTCAGTGAATATATCTGACACTGGGGAAGCTGGGTAATAACTCAGTGAATATATCTGACACTGGGAAAGCTGAGTAATAACTCAGTGATAAAATCTGACACTGGGAAAGTTGGGTAATAACTCAGTGAATATATCTGACACTGGTAAAGTTGGGTAATAACTCAGTGAATATATCTGACACTGGTAAAGTTGGGTAATAACTCAGTGAATATATCTGACACTAGGAAAGCGGGTAATAACTTAGTGATAACATCTGACACTGGGAAAGGTGGGTAATAACTCAGTGATAATATCTGACACTGGAAAAACTAGGTAATAACTCAGTGATAAAATCTGACACTAGGAAAGCTGGGTAATAACTCAGTGTAGATCGCAAATATTCTAATAGCAAATTTTTATTGTGAATTTTCATGCAAAAGGCTACACTAATAAGCTTGTCATAAGACTCATAGTTTAATATTCTTGTCAGAAGACTATGAAACCAATAGAAGGCGCTATTGAGTTATGAACAGCGCCATCTATTGGTTTCATAGTCTTCTGACAAAACTACTACTCTGTTGTCATAAGACTGTGAAACCAATAGATGGTGTTGTTCATAACTCAATAGCGCCATCTATTGGTTTTCATAGTCTTATGACAGCTGAAAAACAAGGCAGATTCTTCTCATTTGCATGTCTTGACCCATATTTTATTCAAATTAGTTTTTATATGACAAAACTGAATAGAAAGGTTATTGAATAATATGTTAGGACATTCAGAAAACTTGTTGTCGCCCTAATGATATTGATCTAGGTGTGCAGGTCCACCCAAGCCATCCAATAGATGCAAGATAACTTTGAGGTTTATTGGTTTTCAGTCTGATGAGAGATGGTTTGGAATATCTCATAATGCACAAAGCTGCTATTGTAAGGTATGCTGACAAAGTCTGTCATCCGTCTCATGCATAGATTGATGGCTTGCATATACCTGGCTTTTGGTATATAGCCTTTGTGTGGTTGTCTATTGTATGCCGTAGATAATAGGCATCCAAGACGCATCCAGCTATTCTCTTAATGCTGTTTCCAAACCATTTTGATGGGGTTTCCATCAATTTCTAACCTTTGTTTATGAACTAGACACCCTCTTCCCTTCTGAGCAAGGGGTGTCTGGGGTTCTCCCATTGACTTCCATTTTGCTCGGTAGAACACACAAGCATACCGATGTGTTCGGCCACAGCACACAAGCACTTTGGTGAATGCTCAACCCTACAGCTGAGGTATCTGAGTGGAATATACACCTCTTCCCGCACCATCCACCTTATCACATAACCATGAGTCTTTATTATTTAGAATTAGAACTGTATGGCAACACTGTTTAGGAAACAATACAGGCAGTATTATTATCATTGAGGATTGTATGATGGTATTTCAGCAGTATTGGAAGTATTGTACTTTTTGTGGTACTATTACTTATCAACTGTATAGCACTGTTACCTGAGTGCAATATTAATATAATGTTGTCACATCATAGTGGTATTATTTGATACTGTATAATCACTATAAAGGGCATGATAAGAGCAATTCATAGTGATATTATACACTCATTGACAAAATAAAATAACTAGAAGAAGTTGTTGGAATGTAATGAAACTTTCTACGAGTGCAAGAGAAAGAAGTTCATTGGGAAAACTGTAGAACTAAAAGGAGGCTCTAGGACCCTGTTGGGTCGACTCTAGTGGATACAAGATGAGGTATGGCAGTCACTGAGGCATATAGGTTCTGTATGGGAACCTCAGGCATATTTGCCAAAGATGTTGGAGCTTGGCCTATAGATCCTGCACACTCATAGGTTGCTGAAGCTGGTGTCCCTGCTGGTCCCATAAATGCTTGATTGGCAATAAATCTGGCAACCGGGAAGCGAAGGAGGTGTTGTAATCTGGAGGACACATTCCTGGGAAACCCTTGCTGTTTGTGGGTGAGAATTATCCTGCTGAAAGATGGCAGCTGAAAGCCCAACCATAAGAGGTAAAACATTTGACCACAGGATGTCCCCTCAATAACTGCTCCCAACAACTCCTACCAGCTAGGTCAGAATGGCATAGATGGTGGTCAATTCATAAATCAACCATCCTGCTTCTCTCAGTCCAGTGATGTGCTCCCTTTCAGAGTCTGTCAACTGGGCAAACTGTCTTCGAGTGCATCGTACAGGCATGTATAGCAGTTAATGGTTTCTCTCCAAGAAGTACACTACCCAAAAGTATCCTTTGAGGGCCTTTTTTAGGGCAGTGGGGAAGCAATTTTACACCCTTTTCTGGCAAGACCCAGTGTCTGATCAGAACACACCTGTAACCATTTACAATTACCAATCTGCCTGAGGTTTGTCGAGTTTTGCAGCAATCTGACATTTCTATCTGGGTGCGTTATTTTTCTTTTTTTTTGTCAATGAGTGTATAATCACAGATTGCTTAATGACTTTTTGGGGATATTCATTACATTGTTTCAATGTTACAAGTTACAGTATACTGTACATTCAGTTTGGATACTTTATACCTGTACAACATTTAAGCTTTATGGTTTTGGAGCCAATTAGCCCATTGAGATGCCAGCAATTTGGACTTGAAAACCTGATGAAATTTTCAGTTTTGCCTCTTCACATAACAGTGTTCATAAAATGTCTGCAGTCCAATTAGTATTTTCTGTGCAATAACCGTGTCATTTATATACTGTGTTACATAGGTAGACATTTGTTGGTACATTAGCCTAGGCACACCTGCAGTTTGACAATATAACAGTCAAACTGCCCTGGGGCCCTTCAATGGACCCTGAACTGGCAACTCATATGGTATACACTACAATTGTGTCACAGGGTTACTAATGGGGCGATCATCTGATGTTCAGCAAATGTCTGTTCCCTTGTTTGCTTTGATTAGCTCAGTGGCAGCTCCTATATAATTAGGCCCCTTTCACACGAGCGAGTTTTCCGTGCAGGTGCGATGCGTGAAGTGAACACATAGCACCCACACGGAATCATGACCCATTCATTTCAATGTGTCTGTGTACATGAACTTTATTTTTCAGGCATCAGTACTGCGTTGCGTGAAACTGCTGCATGTTCTGCGTTTTTCACTCAGCCCTGGCTCCATAGAAGTGAATGCGGCTTCAGTGAAAAACGCATTGCATCCAGATGACACCAGGGCTGAGTGAAAAAAGCAGAATATAGAACATGCTGCGATTCTCACGCAACGCAGAACTGACGTGTGAAAATAACTCTCATGTGCACAGACCCATTAAGCTTAGTTCCATATTTTAGGATATTGAGTTACACTGTACTAACCGATCATGTATCATGAGTTGTTCTGTTCTGATATGCATCATAAAACACAAAGTAATCAGGAAAAGCTAAAAGTATTACTTATTTTTCTCATGAAATCCAAAATGTAACTAATAATTGACTAACTTAATTAAGACATACATCAATTGGTTCAGCACAGAATTGCTTCAATTGCAAAATGAAGCACCATGTTTTTTATCCCTTAGGACATGAAGAAATAAACATGCCTGATACAGTGATCCAACAATCTAGAGTAGAGCATGCTCGCATAAGATATAAAAATAAGTTAAAATTACAATTTGCATAAAAATGCAAATGGGACGTACCAATAGGTTGAATACCTATAAAATGATAAACTGTGTAAAGTATGTTTTCTATGGCAGTGGGAAGGTGTGGAATATATTGGTCCTATATAAATAAACATTAGTATTATTATCTTTAACCCCTTAAGGACCCCCGTCGTACATGTACGGCGGGCTGATTGGGCGGATTTAGGAGCTGAGCCTGCCCGATCAGCGGCACGGACCTGGCAGTCGCTGACAGCCGGGCCCCTGCTGCATATGCGTATTAAACCCTTGTATGCCGCGGCATGCAGAGGGTCCCCGCGCTGCAGTAACAGGGACCCAATGGCAGAGAAGGCAGCCCGATGCCTTCCATAGGCATCGGGTTTTGCCTTCTACGGAACCCTGTGAGATCCAGACCCTTAGGCTGGGTTCACACGGGCGTGACGGATTGGCTCAGGATGCGTTCAGGGTGCGTTCAGTGAAACTCACACTATTTTGCAAGAAAGTTTAGTCAGTTTTGTCTGCGATTGCGTTTAGTTGTTCAGTTTTTTTCGCGCGGGTGCAATGCGTTTTGATGCGTTTTTCATGCGCGTGATAAAAAGCTGAACGTTTACAAACAACATCTCTTAGCAACCATCAGTGAAAAACGCGTCGCACCCGCATTTGCTTGCGGATGCAATGCATTTTTCACGCAGCCCCATTCACTTCTATGGGGCCAGGGTTGCGTGAAAAACTCAGAATATAGAACATGCTGCGCTTTTCACGCAACGCAGAACTGATGCGTGAAAAACAACGCTCATGTACACAGACCCATTGAAATTAATGGGTCAGCATTCAGTGCGGGTGCAATGCGTTCCCCTCCCGCATTGCACCCGCGAGGAAATCTCGCCCGTGTGAACTCAGCCTTAGGCCTCTTTCACGCTACCGTTTTTTTTTTCCGTTTTGCGGTCCGTTTTTTGCGTTCCGTCTACAGTCCGTATACGGAACCATTCATTTAAATGGTTCCGCAAAAAAACGGAATGTGTTCCGTATGCATTCCGTTTCAGTATTTCCGTTTTTCCGTTCCGTTGAAAGATAGAACATGTCCTATTATTGCCCTCAATTCACGTTCCGTGGCTCCATTCAAGTCAATGGATCCGCAAAAAAACGGAACACATACGGAAATGCATCCGTATGTCTTCCGTATCCATTCCGTTTTTTGCAGACCCATCTATTGAAAATGTTATGCCCAGCCCAATTTTTTCTATGAAATTACTGTATACTGTATATGCCATACGGAAAAACGGAACGGAAAAACGGAACGGAAACGGAAACACAACGGAAACAAAAAACAGAACAACGGATCCGTTTAAAACGGACCGCAAAACACTGAAAAAGCCATACGGTCGTGTCAAAGAGGACTTAGGCTGGGTCTCACAGGCAGGCTGTCAGCATAAAAATCTGACAGCCAATGCATTACAATATAGGATGTATTGTAATGCATTGCAGAGAGGATCAGATCCCCAGAAGTTGAAGTCCCATAGTGGGACAAAAATAAAAAGTTAAAAAAAGTTTTAAAAAAGTGTTTTTCATAAAATAAGAAATTTTAAAGTAAAAAAAAAAAATTCCTTCCCAAAATAAAACAAATAAGATTGTAAAAAAAAAATTGAATAAAAAAGAAAACCAGATATATTGGGTATTGCCACGTACATAATGACCGACTCTATAAAATTATCACATGATCCACCCCCTCACCTGAATGGCGTAGAAAAAATAAAATAAAAACTGTGCTATAACAACCATTTTTTTGGTCACCTTACATCACAAAAAGTGCAACACCAAGCGATCAAATAGGCATATGCCCACCAAAATAGTACCAATCAAACCATCACCTCATCCCTCAAAAAATGAGACCCTACATAAAACAAATTGGTCAAAAAATAAAAAAATATATGGCTCTCAGAATATGGAGACACTAAAACATGAATTTTTTTGTTCAAAAAATGCTTTTATTGTGTTAAAAGTGAAAAAATTAAAAAGTAGACATATTAGATAGATGTGTCCATAACAACCAGGTCTATTAAAATATTACATAACCTAACCCCTCAGCTAAACACTGTAAAAATAAAAAAATAAAAAAAATTGGTTTAAAAACAGCAATTTTTGTCACCTTACATCACAAAAAGTGTAATACCAGGTGATCAAAAAGTCATATGCACCCCAAAATAGTACCTATTTAACCGTCATTTTATCCAGAAAAAATGAGACCTTACCTAAGACAATCGCCCAAAAACTAAAAAAACTATGGCTCTCAAAATTTGGAGATATTTAAAAATGCTTTTATTGTGTAAAACTTAAATAAATAAAAAAAGTATACATATTAGGTATCGCCACATCTGTAACAACCTACTGTATAAAAATATCACATTACCTAACCCTTCATGTGAACACCGTAAAAATAAAATAAAAAAAGTGTCAAAAGTGCAATTTTTGGTCACCTTACATCACAAAAAGTGTAATACCAAGCAATCAAAAGGTCAGATGCACCCGAAAAAAACTCCAATCAAACCGTCATCTCATACCAAGAAAAATTAGCCCCTGCAAGACAGTCGCTCAAAAAATAAAAAAAATATGGCTTACAGAATATGGAGATTGTCGTGTCCATAACAACCTGCTCTATGAAATAGCACTGGATCTAACCTGTCAGATGAACATTGCAAAAAACAAAAAATATAAATGGTGCCAAAACAGCTATTTTTTGTTACCTTACCTCACAAAAAGTGTAATATAAAGCAACCAAAAATCATATATACCCTAAAATAGTACCAACAAAACTGCCACCTCATCCTGTAGTTTCCAAAATGGGGTCACTTTATGGAGTTTCTACTCTAGGGGTGCTTCAGCGGGTCTTCAAATGTGACATGGCAACTTAAAATTATCCCAGTGAAATCTGCCCTCCAAAAACCACATGGCGCTCCTTTCCTTCTGTGCCCTGCCGTGTGCCCGTACAGCAGTTTACGATCACAAATGGGGTGTTTCTGTAAACTACATAATCAGGGTAATAAATATTGTTTTGTTTGGCTGTTAAACCTTGCTTTGTTAGTGGAAAAAATTCAATGAAATGGAAAATCTGCCCAAAAAGTGAAATTTTGAAATTTTATCTACATTTTCCTTTAATTCTTGTGGAACAATTAAGGGTTAACAAGGTTTTTAAAATCAGTTTTGAATACCTTGAGGGGTGTAGTTTCCAAAATGGTGTCACTTTTTTGGAGTTTCCACTATAGGGGTGCATCAGGGAGTCTTCAAATGTGACATGGCAACTTAAAATTATCCCAGTGAAATCTGCCCTCCAAAAACTACATGGCCCTCCTTTCCTTCTATGTCCTGCCGTGTGCCCGTACAACAGTTTACGATCACATATAGGGTGTTTCTGTAAACTACATAATTAGGGTAATAAATATTGTTTTGTTTGGATTTTAACCCTTGCTTTGTTAGCGGAAATAAATTGATTAAAATGGAAAAACTGCCAAAAAAGTGAAATTCTGAAATTCCATCTACACTTTTTACTTTAATTCTTGTGGCACACCTAAAGGGTTAACAAAGTTTGTCAAATCAGTTTTGAATACCTTGAGGGGTGTAGTTTCTATTATGGGTGTTTTTTATTATGTAAGCCCCACAAAGTGACTTCAGACCTGAACTGGTCCTTAAAAATTTGGTTTGGGAAATTTTCTTAAAAAGTTTAAGATTTGCTTCTAAAATTCTAAGCCTTCTAATGTCCCATAAAAAGAAAATGTCAGTTACAAAATGATCCAAACATGAAGTAGACATATGGTAAATATGAAGTAATAACTATTTTAGAAGGTATCACTATCTGTTTTAAAAGCAGAGAAATAGAAATTTTGAAAATTGCATTTTATAAATAAAAATGAAATATTTTGACTTAAATTTACCACTGTCACGAAGTACAATATGTGACGAGAAAAAAATCTCAGAATGGCTTGGATAAGTAAAAATGTTTTAAAGTTATGACCACATAAAGTGACACATGTCAGATTTGCAAAAAATGGCCTGGTCCTTAAGGTGAAAAATGGCAAAGTCCTGAAGGGGTTAAAGGGGTTTTTGGCCAATGTATAATGATTTTTAAGCAAGTGTCTGCCAACTGAAACAGAAGATTCATACTTACCTGCTCCACACTGCTCCAGTTTTCCCCGTTGCCTCCGCCTCCATCCTCGAGTCCCTGTATTGTTTTCTGCACTGTGGCCACAAGCAGCACATCACCGCTGAAGCCAGTCATTGACTGTGACCATGCCCACTCAACACCAGATGTAAACAGTGTGGGGACCAGGGGATGGAGAAAACAGAGGCTGCACATTGGACCGGAGCGGCTTGGAGCATGTAAGTATGAGTCTTCTGTTTAATGAAATTAAACTGTAGGGGTGTATATCTCACCCAGGATGCTTAGATGGGTTAGGTGAAAGAATCCAAGAAAGCTGAGTTGCTTTAGCAAAGTGTAGTTTCCTGAGTTACTTTTTCACATGTGCTTAAAGTGATTCTGTCACCTGGATTTTGCCTATAGAGCTGCAGACATGCGCTGCTAAATCGCCACTAGCACTTCCACAATATACATTCCCCATAGCTCTCAGTGCTTTTATTGTAAAAAAAAACCCAACAATTTCATATATATGTAAATGAGGCAAGTAAGGTGCCCAAAGGGCTGTTACTAACGTTTCTGGTGCCCAACCACGCCCACTGTGAAGGAGCACAGCACCGCCCGCATCCTCCTAATCTCCTTCTTGCTCCCCGACGTCACAAATTTAGAGCGCGAGTAGGCCGCATGTCAGTGTCGGCATAGTGTTCCTTCCCTGTGCTGGCATCAGCCTCAGGGAACGAACTGTGCATGCTCTAGCTGCGAGATTCTGGCGCTCTAAATTTGTGACGTCAGAGAGAAAGGAGGACATTCAAAGGATGCGGGCGGTGCTGGGCTCCTTCACAGTGGGCGTGGCTTGGCACCAGAAATGTTAGTAACAGCCCCTTGGGCACCTTACTTGCCTCATTTACATATATATAAATATACACAATAAAAATACTGAGAGCTATGGGGATATATGTATATTGCAGACGTGCTAGTGGCGATCTAGCAGCGCATGTCCGCAGCTCTATAAGCAAAATCCAGGTGACAGAATCCCTTTAAGGGATGGATTTTTTATGGAATGGTAGGTAGGTTGGTAGTGGGACTTGCCATTCCCTCTTCACTCCAGTACTAGACTTTCCCCTAGCCTGAAGCCAACCGCTGCTGGGATATTACTAGTTGAATAGATACAGGGCTGAAAGACTCATTCTGTGTCAGAGCCTGAAATCTGCATTATCTGCTGGCTATGTAAAGCCTGAGTTTTTTCTGTTTATATCCATTCATCTATTTATCTGTTCTTTCTCTCTTTCTTTTTTCTTTCTTTTTATATTGTAAGTGCCGTATTTTATTGACCATTTTTATCTGCAGATTGTCCAAGATCTGGCATTGTGTGACACAGATATCTCTCCACATGAAGGACATACAGGATACAAGAGAGTGTTCCTCAATTTCTCAAAGGCAGACAATGGGAACAATTTATTTACATTAAATTTTTGTTATCTCCCTTATAATGTTTTTCGAACACTTTACAAATGACATCATTACTTTTGATTGCTCTCCTTTCTTTATTGCTAGTTCTTGATTTATGCTGTAAAGGTAAGATGTGGGTAAATGATTTGTTATTATAGATACGGTGATGATGTGAATCCTATTTGCAGTAGAATTGAAGAGGGAAGCATGTAATATATAAGACCCACTGAAGCTTAGCATTTAATTCTTGGACTTTTAATACCATATGTGACCCTGTGTTAACCCTTACAAACATTATTTATGAACCTGGCTGCATATACATTTATATACATAAGTTGCTGGATCAAAAGTCAGCACAGGTTCATACAGAGAACTAATATGTGAGCTTTACCTTAGTAAAAGCACGTTTAGTTGGTTAACCCTGTTTCTTAGCTTACAAAAGGAGTTAACCCATTGAATACTGAAGCATTTTAAACAATAGTGAAATGATTATGTGTATAATCCACCATGTGCTAAGGAAAATACTCAAGATAGTCTCCCTGTTGAGGACTTTGTGAGAACAGTCAATATTTGGACTGCCATGAGGTGGAGGTTCTAGGGGAAGTGGGGATACCATGCATAGCTGTGTTGGTAGTAGTGGTGGTAGTAATGGCCACAATGGTGGCAGTAGTGGCAGTGGTAGTGAAAGTGGCACTCGGGGCAAGTCCACTTTGTTACTCAAATACATGACAATCTTATTTAATATCACTTGTAGAAGTGTGAGCCAACAATACTACAGCCTACTCACAGTCCACCCCGGCATACACAGAGCCTTCTTACTTTTATTGCCCAAAGGACAGATTACAAAAACACTTTCAAATATGACATTTTTAAGTGTTTTTGTAATAAATCTTTGGCAGAATGGGGTAGATTAATCAAAACTGGTGTAAAGGAAAATGGGCGTAGTTGTCAATAGCAACCAATCAGATTCCACCTTTCATTTTTCAAAGGAGCTCTGAAAAGTGAAAAGTGGAATCTAATTGATTGATCTGGGAACCTAAATCAGTTTCCCTTTACACCAGAAATCTCCCCTTATGTTTTTACATAATTATTGGAGATGTTATATATTTGTATTGTAATCATGACCTCATAGTGTCCTCATCTTTATTAAGCCTTGAGATTTTGTATATGGAAATCACAATAAAAGTAAGAAGGCACTTTTTGTACTGGATGAACTGTGAGTAGTTATTATTGGGTCACACTTCTATGATATTGAATAAGATTGTCCTGCATCTGGGTAGCAAAGTGTATTAGAGCTGAGAAGAGAGAGGTTCTGCAGCGGACAATTTATGTGCTTCATGTGTGGAGGGGGCGGGGGGGGGGAATCGGCGGGGCGGGGAATAGGGTGGCAAAAGCCCACAATGACATATCACAGTCTGATAAGAGGGTGAGGACTCTGAAGATGATTGTGTGTTGGACAGGACCTGGGAGCTGGACCGGGAAGATGATGAGAATGTGACTTCAGACGAAGAAGGTGGTGGTGATCAAGGGGACAATAAAGAGCAGAGGCAAAGCAGAGGCAAAGTATGGCGAGGACCTCCCAAAAACTGCCAGGGCCAGATCGACTTCTATTATGGTCAGCTCAGGAACTGTTGATGCCACTGATTTTCTGGGCTCACGCTCAAAAGGTGCTGGACCTAAGCCAAGCTCGACTGCCGGTAACTCTGTGTGAGTATCTTCCGTCTGGTATGTTTTCTTTACAGTGCCCAACGACAAAAGAATTGCTGTGTGCTATACCTGCAGGATTAAAATTAGCCATGGGCTTTGAACCACAAAAGTATAGACCACGGCTCTATTGCAGCACATGCAGCATCACCAGATCCTGTGAGAAAAATAGAAGTGGCCGCCAGCTAATGCAAAAAGAGTGTCTCATTCTCTTGGTTTCATTTGTGACAGCCAGGCTGCATCCACTTGCAGTACAGTGTTCTTGTCATCAAAATCATCAGTTTCTGCTTCTCCTGCTCAGACTACTCCTCCTCTTACCCTGGGTTCACACCTGAGCGTTCGCGATGGAGCGCTCTGTATGCGCGATTGTACCAGCGTTTACAATCGCGCATACAGAGACAAGCGAACGCCCATTGTCGCGCGTTCCCGAAAGTCTATGTACGGGAACGCTCGACAAGATGCCCCAAAGAAGCTCAATAACTTTTTTGAGCGTCTGGCGTTTTACAGCGCAATCGTAAGCGCTGTAAAACGCCCAGATGAGAACCATTCCCATAGGGAAGCATTGGTTTCTCCTTGTTGAGCGTTTTACAGCGCGTAGGAACGCGCTGTAAAACGCTCAGGTGTGAACCCAGGGTTACTCCACTACTTTATCAGCCATCGATAAATTAATCTGTGGCCAGGAAACAACTCTAAGCGCCTAGCAATCCAATGGTGTGCAAGCTTAACTCCCACCTGACCAAGTTGCTGGCAGTGTAGTCTATGCCATAACACTACCTGGATTCTGCTGCCTTTACGCTGGGTTCACACCTGAGCGTTCTGAAAGGAGCGCTCTGTATGGGCGATTGTACTGGCGTTTACAATCGCGCTTACAGAGACAAGCGAACTCCCATTGTCGCGCGTTCCCAAAAGTCTATGTACGGGAACGTGCGACAAAACGCCCCAAAAGAAGCTCAAGAACTTTTTTGAGCGTAGGGCGTTTTTCAGCGGGTTCAAACGCGCTGTAAAACGCTCAAGTGTGAACCAGGGCCATAGGGAAGCATTGGTTTTCATGTGTTGAGTGTTTTACAGCATGTTCGAACACGCTGTAAAACGCTCGGGTGTGAACCCAGCCTTAGGGAACTGATGATGTGTGCTCAACCTTGTTGCAAGATACCTAGCTGCCATTATTTCTCCAAAAAAGCTATCCCTACCTTGTATTGTCACACAGTGGAGAACATGAGCCTTCCTTGCAATTCACGTTGTGCGGCATGGTGTATGCCACCATGGACACCTGCAACTGTTATGGGCAGGGACAGTACATGTCTTTCACATGCCACTGGCCCAATGTTTTTGGCAGCACCTCAGCAACAAGGCCAATTAGAGCACAGCGCCGTGTGAACATCTACCAAACTGAGTACAGACTTGTTGCACAGGTTTCATCACTGCACTGCATCAAATTTGCATCACCATAATGCTGCATTGCCAACCCATCCGTGGGACCTCTGCTTTCCACCTCAACGCTCATCTCCATGAAGGGAACCCCATATAACACCAGGCAGGAGCTCCAGGGCCAGAATGTGCCTTGACACCATAGCCACTCTGTGTAGCCATGCTCCTCCTGCTTCCTGTGTCAGTCCCTCCCTTTTCTTTTGATTGACAGGGCCAGGCACCTTTATAGTCTTCTCGTCTGGCCCTGTCTCCTCTGGCAGAAGAACCAGGAAGGGCAAGAGCCAACCTTGGTGCACTTAACTACTCATTTGCATATGGATTAAAAGTACTTTTTCTCCATAAGGAAGTAACAGATCGCTAAATGAAAGGTACCGTATCATGAAATTCAGGAGAGCTAGCAGTACAAGGCATTGTGTCTGGTTTATCAGTGAATTTCCTAGTGACAGACTCACTTAAAAGTAGTGAATTTATATATTTTTTAAAACTTTTTTGGGAGGATTTGAAAAAAAAAAAATAAACCATCCTAGGCTAAATCAGCATTTTATGTTGCATTGCAAATAATATTATTTAAAAATCTCAACTTTTGCACAAAAGAGTAGTAGATGTTTCATACCTATTAACCCTTCTCTCCTGTACTGACTGGGAGTGCACTAGAGAAGAAGCAAGGCAATCACTAAGTGCTTTCTCTGCTTTCACTGTCTAGTTATAATCTATTGAAACTTGTCCTTCCATATTTTCAATTGGCACTACCATTGTGATTATTATTCAAATATATTTTACATTTTAGGCTGATAAAGACTGTAAGGCGGCTGGTTGTCCTTTAGTATTCCATCTTGCCTCCAGTCTTTTATATACAACTGAGCAGTAGATGCGCTGCACCTGCCATTATTTGTACATGTCAGAGGTCAGAAACCTCAAGCTGTCAATGGAAATGGAGAAAAGGAGACTTGGTTCTGCTGGGAGCTGAACTGGGGGGAGAACACTGAAGTACAGCTGAGGACAAAATCTGTTAAACCAGTCTGTATGGGTGATTTCCAACTGTGTCACTCAATTAGAAGATGGGGGTACTCTGTTTCCATGGCTACAATGGTCAACAATGCACTATTGTTATTTTTTTATGACATGATTGCTAATAATGTCATTACAACATACAAGGCATTGATTTTTAGCATCATATAATAGTGGCCATGACATATAAGTACTGCAAGTGGCAGCATGACAGATTCAAAGTGCTCAACAATTTTCTCTCCTTTTGTGAATGATTTCTTTCTATCGAAGATGGGTCAGTGTATGAAATGAAAACCCATTCTCATGACAATAAGCCTTGAGAATACAATATCATTAGCAAAGTCTATATATATATATATATATATATATATTATTTATTTTTTACAAACAGCACTTTTAGCATGTAGTAGTTAAGAACGGGTTCGGCGTAGGGGAATTCCGCTATAGGTTCCGTTATAACACAGATATAACAGAATATAATGGAATTTTAGGACGCAAATCAAAACGGAAGCCTTTAAGAGGCATTCTGTTTTTCTCTGTGCTAATACATGAAGGAAAAAATTGTCCTGACGACAGGATTATTTTTTCCGTCGTGTATAACGAAAACAAACTGAACCGTTATTTGGCTCCATAGACATGTATTAGGATGGAGCAAAACGGAATGACTCTTAAAGGCTGTTATATTCCGTTATAATTCTGTTATAATTCCCTAACGCCAATGCGGACCTGCCCTTAAGGCTAGAAAATCGCTTATGGGATGTTAGATTCTCATAAAACTGAAAATGTGTCACACCACATAGTTGCACATGTGCACGCATACATACAAACATACAGTCACACACATACAATACAGACACCATAGCCGAAACCAACAGAAGCAAAAGTTCAGTTTTCTGCAGTTGAGATGTATTTAAAGGGAATCTGTCACCAGTTTTATGGTGTCCTAAGGTCAGTATAAACTAGCGACAGATCCCCTTATCAAAATGCTGGGTCGTTTTCTTTAGTTGACTCAGCCGTTTTGCTAAAATCTTGTAATGAACAGCTCCAGCATATGCCAACGAATCCTGAATATTCCTGAAAGCCAGAAGCTCATGAATATCAGGACTCATTGGCATGTGCTGGAACTGTTAGAACCTAGCAGCACAAAGCTGGTGACAGATTCCCTTTAAAGGGGTTGTGCAGTGCAAAGATATTGATGACCTATCCTCTAATATCACCCTCTCCAGCTTATCCATATACACATACACACATGGGCATAACTATCACCATAGACTTCCCAGCACACAATGTCCTGAGGCTAGACGACCTCAGGACATTGGGGGTCATATACAAACAGATATACAACACTTTTGTAGCGTATATCTGGCACAGATTTTGTCGCATGCCATCGGGGGGGGGGGGCGTGGGCAGGGAAAGGGGACGAGCCTGTAGGCCTATCTCATTCATCATTTTCTATGCCTGGTTTAGGCGTAGCAAATGGTCTAAATGTAAGACAGCAAGTTAGAATCAGCAGTAGATACACCAAAGAGCCTGGCGCCTCTTCAGAACTGCAGCAATCCACCAGTAGTTCAAGGGCTTATTAAGACCGCTGTCTAAAATGCCGGTCTTAATAGCTGTGCTCTATTGTGTGCAGGTACAGAACTGCCTTTAGGTCCTCAGCACAAATTAAAACAGAAAGGGGCCACATTATGTCAACCCCCAGTGATGTACTTACCAGCCTACCTTTGCTACTTTCCTCCTTTTCACCTCAAGGTGGTATCAATGCAGAATGGAGCCAAAAGGAGGAGAGAAGCAGGTGGAATCTATAGGTTTCAGCTTCATGTTCTTCATCTGGATTGGGCAGCAGGAGCTGAGGAGCAGCAGTCCTTACACAGAGAGTACACTGATACAGTCGGAGGAAGAGCCCATGAAGCTGCAGTCTGCTTCGCTGCTCTAGGCTGGTAGTGACTTTTAGTACTATGAGTATGGATTAGTTTTTAACCTTTATTTAATGACAGCCTCCCCACTTTCTCTACAGAGCCTGTCCCCTCTGGTGTTTCTCCATTCCCCACTACTGGTGTCCCCTCTGTAAAGCCCATGCCGACTTGTATCCCTCTAGCCTCCTTTCCCCTTCAGAATCCCTATTACTTTGCTTCCACCCTTCTGCTACCCTTCTACTCTTATACAGGCCCTGCTATTTTGTGTCCCCTCCTCTAGCTGCTTTTTCGCCCGCACCAAGGCCTTGTTACCTTGCTCCTGTTATCTGCCTCTGTCACTTAGCCCTTGTCACCTTCTTTACCCACGAATCTGACCCAATCCTTTCTGTACAGGCCTGATCCCTGGTACTGAGGGACCCCTCCCTTGCATGGAGCTGTATCTGGTAAATTAGCACCTGGGACACAAACTCTCAGGAGTATTATTTTATGTGAGTTGTAAGGCTCCTTTAGGATCTGTGTTGGATGCGCCGGATCTGTCACATGACGGAAGCCAACAAAGCTCTACAGACCCTACTGACCATAATGGAGCCAGCACCTTACAGGACAAAATAGTACGCCATTTTTTTTTCCAGAACCTGCGACAGGGGCTCCTAATATAGTATCCAATTAAGTTGTGAGAAGAAGCTAGGAAATTGTATTTTTTACGTGTTCGTCGGAGGCCCATTCAAAAGTTTGCTATGGAAGCCCTAATGTTGTTAGCTACAAACTTATATACACACAAATATACACAAAATGACAGACATACATTTGCATACATTCACAAGTACGCATATACACACACACACACACACATATTCACATTGTGTATATAGACACACAAATACATACAAACACAGTCACACATTCACACATGCTCTCGCTACTTCGAGAATTCGAGAAGATTAAGAATATAGTGCAATATATTTGTATTTGTGAATATTCAAGATATTTTTTTTCATCAGTAACCTCCCTTCCTGCTTGTGGGCCAATGAGAAGGCTGCAAATGTCTTTGTCTGAGCTTAGCAACATCCCTAGCAACTAATAGGAAAGTTGCCTACCCCTTACTATATAAGAACATCCCCAGCAGCCATTTTCTGCAGTATTATGGAGTTCTGAGAGAGACAGCAGTGTCATTGCTGTGCTCTGTGCTTTGCTGTGTCATTACATTAGATAGTTAGTTAGTTAGCTTATATATATAATACAGATAGTTATTGGGAGATAGTCAGTGTAGGTTATATCCTGAAATAGTGTAGCTAATAGGTTCTGCGGTCCATGCATACATGCTACAGACATAGTGCTGTGATGTCACAAGTTCACAACAATTCTTAGTGCACCAATCAGTAATATGTAGTCAGACCTGCTAAAATGTGAAGTTGCACGTATTGCGCAAAAATATGCGCATCATTAATTGCCGATTTGTGCAATCGCTAATATATTGGAGCACTCTATCTGCATATAAAGCTATTGTAATGTTCTGCTGTGCCAACCATTTTCTCCAGTCTCAGGAAACTTCTAGCAGCTTAAAAAAAATGTAGCAACAGTGACCCACGCCTGTATTTCGCACGCATTACGCGCATATTACATTGCTGATTTTCGCAATCAAGAAAATAATCGCAAATTCTCGAATTTGTGAATATATGACAAATATTCGCCCAAATATCTGAGAAATATCGCTAATTCGAATATTGCCTCTGCCGCTCATCACTGCTCACATACAGGCATATACAGTACAGACGAAAAGTTTGGACACACCTTCTCATTCAAAGAGTTTTCTTTATTTTCATGACTATGAAAATTGTAGATTCACACTGAAGGCATCAAAACTATGAATTAACACATGTGGAATTATATACATAACAAAAAAGTGTGAAACAACTGAAAATATGTCATATTCTAGGTTCTTCAAAGTAGCCACCTTTTGCTTTGATTACTGCTTTGCACACTCTTGGCATTCTCTTGATGAGCTTCAAGAGATAGTGACCTGAAATGGTCTTCCAACAGTCTTGAAGGAGTTCCCAGAGATGCTTAGCACTTGTGGGCCCTTTTTCCTTCACTCTGCGGTCCAGCTCACCCCAAACCATCTCGATTGGGTTCAGGTCCGGTGACTGTGGGGGCCAGGTCATCTGGCGCAGAACCCCATCACTCTCCTTCATGGGCAAATAGCCCTTACACAGCCTGGAGGTGTGTTTGAGGTCATTGTCCTGTTGAAAAATAAATGATGGTCCAACTAAACGCAAACCGGATGGAATAGCATGCCGCTGCAAGATGCTGTGGTAGCCATGCTGGTTCAGTATGCCTTAAGTTTTGAATAAATCCCCAACAGTGTCACCAGCAAAGCTCCCCCACACCATCACACTTCCTCCTCCATGCTTCACGGTGGGAACCAGGCATGTAGAGTCCATCCGTTCACCTTTTCTGCGTCGCACAAGGACACGGTGGTTGGAACCAAAGATCTCAAATTTGGACTGATCAGACCAAAGCACAGATTTCCACTGGTCTAATGTCCATTCCTTGTGTTCTTTAGCCCAAACAAGTCTCCTCTGCTTGTTGCCTGTCCTTAGCAGTGGTTTCCTAGCAGATATTCTACCATGAAGGCCTGATTCACACAGTCTCCTCTTAACAGTTGTTCTAGAGATGTGTCTGCTGCTAGAACTGTGTGTGGCATTGACCTGGTCTCTAATCTGAGCTGCTGTTAACCTGCGATTTCTGAGGCTGGTGACTCGGATGAACTTATCCTCCGCAGCAGAGGTGACTCTTGGTCTTCCTTTCCTGGGGCGGTCCGCATGTGAGACAGTTTCTTTGTAGCGCTTGATGGTTTTTGTGACTGCACTTGGGGACACTTTCAAAGTTTTCCCAATTTTTCGGACTGACTGACCTTCATTTCTTAAAGTAATGATGGCCACTAGTTTTTCTTTACTTAGCTTCTTTTTTCTTGCCATAATACAAATTCTAACAGTCTATTCAGGAGGACTATCAGCTGTGTATCCACCTGACTTCTCCACAACGCAACTGATGGTCCCAACCCCATTTATAAGGCAAGAAATCCCACTTATTAAACCTGACAGAGCACACCTGTGGAGTGAAAACCATTTCAGGTGACCACCTCTTGAAGCTCATCAAGAGAATGCCAAGAGTGTGTAAAGCAGTAATCAAAGCAAAAGGTGGCTACTTTGAATAACCTAGAATATGACATATTTTCAGTTGTTTCACACTTTTTTGTTATGTATATAATTCCACAAGTGTTAATTCATAGTTTTGATGCCTTCAGTGTGAATCTACAATTTTCATAGTCATGAAAATAAAGAAAACTCTTTTAATGAGAAGGTGTGTCCAAACTTTTGGTCTGTACTGCATATAAATATATATATATATATATATATATATATATATATATACACTCACCTAAAGAATTATTAGGAACACCTGTTCTATTTCTTATTAATGTGATTATCTAGTCAACCAATCACATGGCAGTTGCTCCAATGCATGTAGGGTTGTGGTCCTGGTCAAGACAATCTCCTGAACTCCAAACTGAATGTCAGAATGGGAAAGAAAGGTGATTTAAGCAATTTTGAGAGTGGCATGGTTGTTGGTGCCAGACGGGCCGGTCTGAGTATTTCACAATCTGCTCAGTTACTGGGATTTTCACGCACAACCATTTCTAGGGTTTACAAAGAATGGTGTGAAAAGGGAAAAACATCCAGTATGCGGCAGTCCTGTGGGCGAAAATGCCTTGTTGATGCTAGAGGTCAGAGGAGAAAGGGCTGACTGATTCAAGCTGATAGAAGAGCAACGTTGACTGAAATAACCACTCGTTACAACCGAGGTATGCAGCAAAGCATTTGTGAAGCCACAACACGCACAACCTTGAGGCGGATGGGCTACAACAGCAGAAGACCCCACCGGGTACCACTCATCTCCACTACAAATTGGAAAAAGAGGCTACAATTTGCACGAGCTCACCAAAATTGGACTGTTGAAGACTGGAAAAATGTTGCCTGGTCTGATGAGTCTCGATTTCTATTGAGACATTCAAATGGTAGAGTCCGAATTTGGCGTAAACAGAATGAAAACATGTATCCATCATGCCTTGTTACCACTGTGCAGGCTGGTGGTGGTGGTGTAATGGTGTGGGGGATGTTTTCTGGGCACACTTTAGGCTCCTTAGTGCCAATTGGCCATCGTTTAAATGCCACGGGCTACCTGAGCATTGTTTCTGACCATGTTTATCCCTTCATGACCACCATGTACCCATCCTCTGATGCCTACTTCCAGCAGGATAATGCACCATGTCACAAAGCTCGAATCATTTCAAATTGGTTTCTTGAACATGACAATGAGTTCACTGTACTAAAATGGCTCCCACAGTCACCAGATCTTAACCCAATAGAGCATCTTTGGGATGTGGTGGAACGGGAGCTTTGTGCCCTGGATGTGCATCCCTCAAATCTCCATCAACTGCAAGATGCTATCCTATCAATATGGGCCAACATTTCTAAAGAATGCTATCCGCACCTTGTTGAATCAATGCCACGTTCTGAAGGCAAAAGGGGGTCAAACACCGTATTAGTATGGTGTTCCTAATAATTCTTTAGGTGAGTGTATATATATATATATATATATATATATATACACTGAGCAAAAATATAAATGCAAAACTTTGAGTTTTGCTCCCATTTTGCATGAGCTGAACTCAAACATTTTCAACATACACAAAAGACCCTTACTCTAAAAAATATTGTTCACAAGTCTGTCTAAATCTGTGTTAGTGAGCACTTCTCCTTTGTCGAAATAATCCATCCCACCTCACAGGTGTGGCATATCAAGATGCTGATTAGACAGCATGAATATTGCACAGGTGTGCATTAGACTGCCCACAATAAAAGACCACTCTGATATGTGCAGTTTGATCACAGAGCACAATGCCACAGATGTCACAACATTTGAAGGAGCGTTCAAATGGCATGCTTACTGCAGGAATGTCTACCAGAGCTGTTGCCCATGCAATGAATGATCATTTCTCTACCATAAGCTGTCTCCAAAGGAGTTTCAGAGAATTGGGCAGTACATACAACCGGCCTCACAACTGCAGACCACGTGTAACCACACCAGCTCAGGATATCCACATCCAGCATGTTCACCTCCATGATCGCCTGAGACCAGCCACCCAGACAGCTGCAGCAACAATTGGTTTGCATAACCAAAGAATTTCTGCACAAACTGTCAGAAACCGTCTCAGCGAAGCTCATCTGCATGCTCGTCATTTGGGTCTGGACCTGACTGCAGTTCGTCGTCGTAACCGACTTAAGTGGGCAGATGCTCACATTTGATGGCATCTGGCACGTTGGAGAGGCGTTCTGTTCATGGATGAATCCCGGTTTTCACTGTTCAGGGCAGATGGCAGACAGCATGTGTGGCGTCCTCTGGGTGAGCGGCTTCCTGACGACAACGTTGTGGATCGAGTGGCCCATGGTGGCGGTGGGGTTATGGTATGGGGAGGCGTATGTTTTGAACAATGAACACAGGTGTATTTTCATTGATGGAATTTTAAATGCACAGAGATACCGTGACGAGATCCTGAGGCCCATTGTTGTGTCATTCATCCTCAACCATCACCTCATGTTGCAGCATGATAATGCACGTATCCCCATATTTCAAGGATCTGTACACAGTTCCTGGAATCTGAAAACATCTCAGTTCTTGCATGGTCAGCATACTCACCGGACATGTCACCCATTAAGCATGTTTGGAATGCTCTGGATCGGCGTATACGACAGCGTGTTCCAGCTACTGCCAATATTCTGCAACTTAGCACAGCTATTGAAGAGGAGTGGACCAACATTCCACAGGCCACAATCAACAGCCTGATCAGAGGAAAAAAAGCAGGCTGGTATGAGAGCTACATTTATACAAGCAGGCAAATAACGTGAAATTGTGAGCGTTCGCCTGTTTGAGTTTCAGTGTGTGTTTGTATTAAGTGTGTGACTTTAGATTACGTGACTTGAGATTCAGGGACTTTAGGAGGGGACTACTATTGTAAATTGTATTTTTCTCTTTTCTTGCATAATCCCCATTTAGTATGTGTTCCATTATTGACAGCGCAGTCCAGAACACATCTTGTCTAATGTATGCAGTCCTGGAACAGCCATTTGAGGGTGCATATCTTTGTTCAAAATGTGAGCAAATTGCCCGTTTGGAATCACACATCGAGTATCTACACAGGCAAATTTCAACACTGAGAAGCATTGACAATTTGGAAAAGAGTTTGCTGCTCATTGAGCAAGCACTCTATGGGGTGGATGTGGGGGACAGTGGTAGTGAGGAGGCTCAGGAAAGTGAGGTAGCTATCTGGGTAATAGTTAGAAAGCGGCCCTTTACAGAGTAATGAGGGGGGAGTTGCAGAGAGCGATGAGGAGAAAGCAAAGCTATTAAATATTTTTTTCCCCACTGTATTCACTGAAGAAAATAAACTGTCAGATGAAATGCAGAATGTAAAAGTTAATTCCCCATTAAAAGTGCCCTGTCTGACCCAGGAAGAAATACAGCGGCATCTAAAAAAGAATAAAATAATGCAAGTTACCCGTACATACTAAATGGTAAAACACTGGGTAACACTGACATGGAAAAGGACTTAGGAATTTTAGTGAACAGCAAACTAAGCTGTAAAAACCAGTGTCAGGCAGCTGCTGCCAAGGCCAATAAGATAATGGGTTGCATCAAAATGGGAATAGATGCCCGTGATGAGAACAAAGTCCTACCACTTTACAAATCACTAGTCAGACCACACATGGAGTACTGTGTACAGTTCTGGGCTCCTGTGAGCAAGGCAGACATAGCAGAGCTGGAGAGGGTACTAAAGTAATAACTGGAATGGGGGGACTACAGTACCCTGAAAGATTATCAACATTAGGGTTATTCTCTTTAGAAAAACGATGACTGAGGGGAGATCTAATTACTATGTATAAATATATTAGGGGTCAGTACAGTACAGTACAGTATTTATCCCCAGAACTGTGACTGTGACAAAGGAAAGTTTGTACACAAACATAGAAGAGGATTCTTTATGGTAAGAGGTGGTGATGGTAAGTTCACTAAGAGTTCAAGGGGCTGTATTTTTGGAGTGTAATAATATTACAGGCTATAGCTACTAGAGATCGGTCGTTGATCCAGGGAGTTATTCTGATTGCCTGATTGGAGTCGGGAAGTAATTTTTTTCCCCTTAAGTGGGGAAAATTGGCTTCTACCTCACAGTTTTTTTTTTTGCTGAACTGGATGGACAAATGTCTTTTTTCGGCCTTATATACTACTTTACTATGTTACTATGTAACTCTATGTGATGGAGATTGCACTGCGTGAAGCAAATGGTGGCCACACCAAATACTGACAGTCCCCCCCCCCCCAATAAGGCAAAACTGTGCACATTTCAGAGTGGTCTTTTATTGTGGGAAATCTAAGGCACACCTGTGCAATATTAATGCTGTCTAATCAGCACCTTATGAGGTGGGATGGATTTTCTCGGCAAAGGAGAAGTGCTCACTAACACAGATTTAGACAGGTTTGTGAACAATATTTGAGAGTAATGGGTCTTTTGTGTATGTAGAAAATGTTTTAGATCTTTGAGTTCATCTCATGCAAAATGGGAGCAAAACCGAAAGTGTTGCATTTATATTTTTGCTCGGTATTGTCATGCCCCATTCTGACGATGTGCGGAGGTCAGCCAGGATAGCAGCACGAGTTTAGTGATTGCTTTGGAGCCGCGCTGTGTCCGCCTCTCTGAGGTGCACTGGGTGGGGTCTTTAGTTTAAATAGCACACTGCCCAGTGTCCTGAGCGGATTATACTGTTCATTCTGGTCTGGGACGCTTGGAGAGAAGGTTGGCTGTCAGTTCCTGCTCTCAGAGATAAGTGTCATTGCTAGTTCGGTTGTTTGTGTCTTCTTGTCCATCCAGGTTCTGTGCAATACATTTTTCTATATTTTATAGCTTTGGAGTGCTGTCCATTTTTCCATTTGTATCCTGGGCTATTAGCCTATGCCCCAGGACATAGCACCCGTATTTTAATTTTTTTATTTTCGGTGCTGCCAACTTTTTCTTTATATATACAGTCATGGCCAAAAGTTTTGAGAATTACATAAATATTGGAAATTTGAAAAGTTACTGCTTAAGTTTTTATAATAGCAATTTGCATATACTCCACAATGTTATGAAGAGTGATCAGATGAATTGCATAGTCCTTCTTTGCCATGAAAATTAACTTCCACTGCATTTCATTGCTGTCATTAAAGGACCTGCTGAAATCATTTCAGTAATCATCTTGTTAACTCAGGTGAGAATGTTGACGAGCACAAGGCTGGAGATCATTATGTCAAGCTGATTCGGTTAAAATGGCAGACTTGACCTGTTAAAAGGAGGGTGATGCTTGAAATCATTGTTCTTCTATTGTTAACCATGGTGACCTGCAAAGAAATGCATGCAGCCATCATTGCATTGCATAAAAATGGCTTCACAGGCAATGATATTGTGGATACTAAGATTGCACCTCAATCAACAATTTATAGGATCATCAAGAACTTCAAGGAAAGAGGTTCAATTCTTGTTAAGAAGGGTTCAGGGCGTCCAAGAAAGTCCAGCAAGCGCATCTGCACGCACAGTGAGGCAAAGACTTTTGGAAGATGGCCTGGTGTCAAGCAGGGCAGCAAAGAAGCCACTTCTCTCCAAAAAAACATCAGGGACAGATTGATCTTCTGCAGAAAATATGGTGAATGGACTGCTGAGTACTGGGGCAAAGTGATATTCTCTGATGAAGCCTCTTTCCGATTGTTTGGGGCATCAGGAAAAAGGCTTGTCCGGAGAAGAAAAGGTGAGCACTACCTTCAGTCCTGTGTCATGCCAACAGTAAAGCATCCTGAGACCATTCATGTGTGGGGTTGCTTCTCTTCCAAGGGAGTGGGCTCACTCACAATTTTGCCCAAAAACACAACCATGAATAAAGAATGGTACCAAAACACCCTCCAACAGCAACTTCTTCCAACAATCCAACAACAGTTTGGTTAAGAACAATGCATTTTCCAGCACGATGGAGCACCGTGCCATAAGGCAAAAGTGATAACTAAGTGGCTCGGGGACCAAAACGTTGACATTTTGGGTCCATGGCCTGGAAACTCCCTAGATCTTAATCCCATTGAGAACTTGTGGTCAATCCTCAAAAAGCGGGTGGACAAACAAAAACCCACTAATTTTGACAAACTCAAAGAAGTTATTATGAAAGAATGGGTTGCTATAAGTCAGGAATTGGCCAAGAAGTTGATTGAGAGCATGCCCAGTCAAATTGCATAGGTCCTGAAAAAGAAGAGCCAACACTGCAAATACTGACTCTTTGCATAAATGTCATGTAATTGTCGATAAAAGCCTTTGAAACGTGCGCACAATTATATTTCACTACATCACAGAAATAACTAAAACAAAGATCTAAAAGCAGTTTAGCAGCAAAGTTTGTGAAAACTAATATTTGTGTCATTCTCAAAACAGTACAGACCAAAAGTTTGGACACACCTTCTCATTCAAAGAGTATTCTTTATTTTCATAACTATGAAAATTGTAGATTCACACTAAAGGCATCAAAATTATGAATTAACACATGTGGAATTATATACATAACAAAAAAGTGTGAAACAACTGAAAATATGTCATATTCTAGGTTCTTTAAAGTAGCCACCTTTTGCTTTGATTACTGCTTTGCACACTCTTGGCATTCTCTTGATGAGCTTCAAGAGGTCACCTGAAATGGTTTTCACTTCACAGGTGTGCCCTGTCAGGTTCAATAAGTGGGATTTCTTGCCTTATAAATGGGGTTGGGACCATCAGTTGCGTTGTGGAGAAGTCAGGTGGATACACAGCTGATAGTCCTACTGAATAGACTGTTAGAATTTGTATTATGGCAAGAAAAAAGCAGCTAAGTAAAGAAAAACTAGTGGCCATCATTACGTTAAGAAATGAAGGTCAGTCAGTCCGAAAAATTGGGAAAACTTTGAAAGTGTCCCCAAGTGCAGTCACAAAAACCATCAAGCGCTACAAAGAAACTGTCTCACATGCGGACCGCCCCAGGAAAGGAAGACCAAGAGTCACCTCTGCTGCGGAGGATAAGTTCATCCGAGTCACCAGCCTCAGAAATCGCAGGTTAACAGCAGCTCAGATTAGAGACCAGGTCAATGCCACACACAGTTTTAGCAGCAGACACATCTCTAGAACAACTGTTAAGAGGAGACTGTGTGAATCAGGTCTTCATGGTAGAATATCTGTTAGGAAACCACTGCTAAGGACAGGCAACAAGCAGAAGAGACTTGTTTGGGCTAAAGAACACAAGGAATGGACATTAGACCACTGGAAATCTGTGCTTTGGTCTGATGAGTCCAAATTTGAGATCTTTGGTTCCAACCACCATGTCTTTGTGCGACGCAGAAAAGGTGAACGGATGGACTCTACATGCCTGGTTCCCACCGTGAAGCATGGAGGAGGAGGTGTGATGGTGTGGGGGTGCTTTGCTGCTGACACTGTTGGGGATTTATTCAAAATTGAAGGCATACTGAACCAGCATGGCTACCACAGCATCTTGCAGCGGCATGCTATTCCATCCGGTTTGCGTTTAGTTGGACCATCATTTATTTTTCAACAGGACAATGACCCCAAACACATCTCCAGGCTGTGTAAGGGCTATTTGCCCATGAAGGAGAGTGATGGGGTGCTGCGCCAGATGACCTGGCCTCCACAGTCACCGGACCTGAACCCAATCGAGATGGTTTGGGGGAAGCTGGACCGCAGAGTGAAGGAAAAAGGGCCCACAAGTGCTAAGCATCTCTGGGAACTCCTTCAAGACTGTTGGAAAACCATTTCAGGTGACTACCTATTGAAGCTCATTAATAGAATGCCAAGAGTGTGCAAAGCAGTAATCAAATCAAAAGGTGGCTACTTTGAAGAACCTAGAAAATGACATATTTTCAGTTGTTTCACACTTTTTTGTTATGTATATAATTCCACATGTGTTAATTCATAGTTTTGATGCCTTCAGTGTGAATCTACAATTTTCATAATCATTAAAATAAAGAAAACTCTTTGAATGAGAAGGCGTGTCCAAACTTTTGGTCTGTACTGTATATATATATATATATATATATATATATATTTGGCACATAATTTGTCCCCAAAAGGTCCATAAAAGACCTTTGGGGACATAGACTTTTTTTTTTGCACTATTTCCACTGTAACTGGAGCATCTGGAGCATCCAAAGGAGCCCCAGTTACAGGAAAAACCAGGCTACTGAGGGGGGGCTCTGTACAGGGCAGAGCTGGTGAGGCTCTGCACTCCTCTGCCCATGAGACCCAGCGATCATGTGATTGCCAGGTCTAAACTGCACAGCGCGCCGCTCACCTGTGTGAGGAGAAGGCAGAAGCGCTGATACACTGCTTCTGCCTTCTCCTCTGATCCCCCACTGTCTCTGACAGCTGGGGACCCGTATTACAGTAGCTGTTATGCTCCATCGCTGTGTTTCATTCCAGGAGTTTGGGAGCTGCAAACTATGGCTCTCTCTGTTTTAGAGGGTTAGCTCAGCAGCAGGCCCTCGCCCCTACGATTTTAGAGGGTCACCAGCAGGCCCTTGCTCCAATAGTTTTTGAGGGTCACCAGCAGGCCATCAAACATAATTTTTCAAGGGTGTGTAGGATCACCTCCTTTGTGTGTAAAAAAAGGGTGTATTGGAGTGCCTGTTCCTTGAAATTTTTGGCAGCCCTTTCACTTACCTATTGCATAGGCTTTATGAGTGTAGAAGTCCCACTGCATGAACAATTGTACCACAATGTGAATGAGGCCCTCTTTTATGTGATATACAGGTTGTATCGGAGTGCCTCTTGTTTGCAATTTTTGGCAGCACTTGCACTTTATATACAAGTAAGGCTAGTTTCACACTAGCGTTCGGCTGTCCGCTCGTGAGCTCCGTTTGAAGGGGCTCACGAGAGGACCCGAACGCTTCCGTCCAGCCCTGATGCAGTTTGAATGGATGCGGATCCGCTCAGACTGCATCAGTCTGGCGGCGTTCAGCCTCCACTCCGCTCAGCAGGCGGACACCTGAACGCTGCTTGCACCGTTCGGGTGTCCGCCTGGCCGTGCGGAGGCGTGCGGATCCGTCCAGACTTACAATGTAAGTCAATGGGGACGGATCCGTTTGAAGATGCCACAATATGGCTCAATCTTCAAACGGATCCGTCCCCCATTGACTTTCAATGTAAAAGTCTGGACGGATCCGCTCAGGCTAATTTAACACTTAGCCATTTTTTGCCAATATAATGCAGACGGATCCGTTCTGAACGGAGCCACGTCTGCATTAATATGAGCGGATCCGTTCAGAACGGATCCGATCGAACGCTACTGTGCAAGTAGCCTAAATATACAGGAAAGAATGTTTCCTAACAATTTTTCCTCTAAAATCAATATATCTTCGGTTTGGTTCGTATTATTGTCAGTCTATAAAAGTAGTGTAATACTCAGACAACATCGTTCCCAGCAGCGACCTGGGAGTCCAAGATGCATCCAGACATCCTCCCCATGCTGTTCCTGAATCATTTCAGTAATGTTTCCATCAATTTCTGTCCTTTTCTTATGAACCAGACACCCTCCCCTGTTCAGAGCACCCGGCATCCCAAGGAGTTCTACTCGAGCACCCGAGCACTTTGGTGCTCGACCAACACTAATTCACACATGTCCTCACACACACTCACATGCATATTTACACACACATCCACATACATACTGTGCATATTCATATAGGGAAAAACATGCCAACACACAGGTTAAAAATCACACAGACAAGCGCCTAGGTGCAGACATAGACACACTTATACTGTACCTGTGGTAGTCATGGGGGGTATACCCCTAAACATCGATGGATTATAAATTTGGGTTAGGACAGAACTCAGACTGTATGAAAAAAACATATTCATTATTGGGCTTCATCTAAATCATACACCATATTTGGGACCTCTATACCCTATTATGTATTTCTGATATTTTCTTTACTGTATGATAGATTTTTTTTTTTGCTGTGAAAATTCCTACTTGTATACAATATATTCGGCCCATGCCATGCTGCTTCAGTGATACTGGAAGGCCAGCGGGGTCCGAAGGTGGACAGAAATGTTCTCAACCATGAGATATTCTCAGTGTACAGAGATGCTGAGCTCACCCTATCTACAGTCTTTATACAGCTTAGTTCCATGCAAAAGAACTCCAAAAACAAATGAAAAAAAATCTAATTTAGAAAAATCTATATCATTTACGTTTTCTAGCGTTACATGGCGTGGCTCCGTGACTGTAGAATACACTGTACTAATATTTCCCTTCCTTCTTTTGCCTCCACTGATTACTAGTTTTCCTTCTATCCAGACAGAATGATGGATGCCACTTTTCTATGACAAGAATTTTTAACAGCCCTTATCCAGCTCTCCGTGCACACCCAATTATGTGTCTGAGCTGGTAACCTTGAATTTATGTTGCTATGGTGAGAAACTGGTGATGCATTATGTATTATCATTGAAATTCTACACCCCTACCTAGCATAATGAGAGTTGGGGACTTAATCAAATCAGCCATTCTGTCTGACACAAAGTGAAGAGCTAGCTCTTTTTGTTCAGAGTGGAGAAAGAAAGCCTGCCTGATGGACTGGCAGCTGTGGGGCCGCAGCCTGATAGATTGACCTTATATACATTTGTGAATGTATGGACAGATGGTTCTCAATGCCTGGAATTTTCAGCTTAGGAAGCAGCTGTTCTGATAACCTCTGCTGTCTCACCTAGTTGTCATGGAACATTGAGCAGAGGCTGAGAATGCAGATCACTTCATTGACATTACAACCTAAATCACACTGTGCTGTATCTCATACCAGCAAGAATTACAACTTACATGAATGATTTTGAGCAGTGACAACAGACCACAGATTTTGGGATGAGTCAAGTAATGTATTAGACATTATGTCTGTGGAAGAACTTTCGCAGCCTGGCATTAAGGCTTATTAGGAGCTTAGTGTTGTAGAGAAGATGTAGATAGTTCATCAGTAGTGTTGAGCGAACTTGCGATTTGCAAGTTCAGCGTTTGGGTTCGGGTTATCTAAGAATTCCGTAATAGATTCCGCTACCATGAACCATAACATAATTCTATGATGGCATGCAGCATGGAAGCCTGCAAGAGGTGTTCTGTATGGCATTCCATCATAATAGAAGTATATGTGCAGCCAGCCAGTCGCAGGGGCAACACGTGAGGTGCACGGTGGACCGATGAGGGGCCAATTGATATAACACAAAGTTCATCAATTTACTCACAGTTAGCAGATAGCCTCCCTGGGCTGGCAGCACAGAGTTGAGGTGGACAGCACGAAATCCTCCGGGGCACGCTCTATGGTAGGGAGCATCAGCCAAGATGGTGGTTGAGGTGCCCTTGATGTTAGAGGTGCTTAGGGTGCTTGTTGCGGCTGAGTCCCTTGATGATTTTTGTTGTGACGCCAGTACCGTTAATGGTGGTACAACTATAGGTAGTAATAATAAGGTAGACAGTGGTAAGATGCAACTCACAACTTTTACTTTGGATGTCTCTTGGTTGCAGCAGTACAATTATGCAGTCTCTAGATGGTACAGAGTTAATTCTGCAAATCCACTGTTTTAGGCTGTTTAGGTTTCTTGGTTTTGGAGCAGTGGGTTAGGTGTACCTGGTTCCTTTAGATGTGTTGGATCCTATTCCTCGACTTTCCCTACAAGCTGAATATTTCGGACAGGAAAACTCAACTGTCTCTCAGAAGTTTGGTGTGGCTGCCTGAAGCTATAAAACCTCCACCATGCAAAAGTATCTGTGGCCCTCAAATATGTCTCTTATCACTGATGAATTCCTAGGAATGCTTGTTTCTTTTCCAGGGAGGCAAACTCTTCTCCTACTGGTCAGGGATGCAAGTCTATAGTATGGCCACAGAAGTAAAACGCTCTTCTGCATCTCACATCTGAGTAACACCTACTCACCTACTAGCGTAGTTAGCTCCACTCACTAATCTTCACTCTACATTTTCTTCCCACTAATCTGATCTGACTACCTCAGATCTGCTCTCTTCTGAACTACATTTTCACTCTACTCTCATCTTCTGACTGACTAGGCCTTGCCTAGGTATATATATAAGACCTGGACTCTATCCCCATCTAGTGGTGGGATGTATAAATTACACCTAATAGGCCTGTTAACAGGGATTTTGCAGATACATAAATGCAAAGTTATACATTACAACCTAGTGCTTTTAATAATGTAAAAAGTGCTTTTAAGCAGTGCCCACACACACGTAGTGGGACGCTGCATATGCTGGCCATCGACTTCTATTATGACGGAATGCAATATGGAATGCCTCTTGTAGGCTTCCGTGGTGCATGCCATGGTCCGTGGTAACGAATCCATTACGAAATTCTTAGATAACCTGAACCCGAACACTAGTCATCAGTATCTGATCAGCGGGGTCCTACTTCCAGCACTTCCACCTCCTCATAACTTTCCCAAGACCAGTGATGGCAAACCTTTTAGAGACTGAGTGCCCAAAGTGCAACACTACAACCCACTTATTTATCGCAAAGTGCCAACAATGTAACCTGAAAGCTACAATCCAATATAGTATATCTCCCATGTACTTTATCATTTAGCTATAATTGCCTTCCTACATTCAGTACGCTGCCTGTGCCCTTTATTGCGCGTCCTGTGCTGAAGAATGGTAGGAAAAGTCTAAGGCATATTGGTACATCATAGACAAGAATAGGCATTTCTATAAAGGGCCGTCCGTTCTGCAAATTGCGGAAGGCACAGGGGGGGCATCCGTGTTTTGCGGATCCACAATTTGCGAACCGCAAAATACGGCACGTTCGTGTGAACAATCCCTTATAGTTTCAATACCCAACCCCCAACGTGATTAAAACTTTTGATATGTCACTATGACATGTTGAAATAGTAGGTGCCATTTTAAAAGAGGGTGGGATTTTTTTTCATATACTTTATGGAAATACGGCAATACCAAATTCAAGAATGCTCACCAACTATTCTGGAGCCCGGCCTACTGACCACCCCCAGTTGTGATAAATACTAAAATAATAAATATGGATGGCTGTCAGTAGTTTGCAGGTGCTTTTAGTTCATTAGTGCTGCATACTGTGGGTATTCGCTCTGGTAGCAGATTAGCGGATGCAGTACAGAGGCAAAAACAAAGTCTTTCACTGGTGGCCACCCGACTGTGTAAGGAAGGTGGGCAGGGACTGGTGGTTCCCTTCCCCTCTGCTACCTTCGGTTATGGCTATACCCTGGCCCCTATTCAGCCATGGATGGGATTTTGGTAGGGCTAGGGTTAATACAGGGATCCAGTGCGGGGGGGGGGGGGAAGAGTTGGGGGTCAAGCAAGGTATATAAATCCCTGTCCCGCCTCTTCCCCTTGCACTTCCTGCCTTTGCGTGTGTGAGCACGGCGTGGTGCGATAGTTTAATGAGCGGCATGGGAGTGCAAGCCAGCAGCTAATCAGTATGTGGATGTCTGGTCCCTCATATCAGTGGACCAACATACAGTGGACAAGGAGAGGTGTTTCTCAGATAAACCTTCTAAGCGCAGACCTAAAGTGGCTAAGACCATGAACAATTGGTTGCAGGCCTTCTCGGTTTTGGGTTTCATTATGGGGCAGTGTCACCTTGAGCATCGTTCCGAACATTTTGTTTATCAGGATATAATCTATAGCGCTTACAAATCTCATGAGGGCAGCGTCTGGTGGTGTTATGATGAGGAGTTCCGGCGTCGTTTAGCGTTACAACCTGAGATTGGTTGGGGGGGGTTAAAGCCACGGACGTGTGGTTGAGATTAATGGTGGCACAAAGACCTTCTCCCTTTTCAGGGGTGGCTGCTGCTTCAGGAAGATCTTCTTCCCATTGACTGGTGGCCATCCGCTGCCCCGGGGCTTGTTGGCTTTTAACAAGGGGAACTGCAGGTTCGCCGGTCTTTGCAGATTTAAACATGAATGCTCCGCCTGTGGCAGCACTCACCCAGCGAGTAAGTGCCCCCGCCCCCCTGTCAAGCTTTCCAAGTATTTTGAGCAAGGGGGCCACCCTGGTGAGCATAGCAGAGATGGGCCCCTGGTTAGACAGGTACCCCAATAAACAGGCGGCCGCCCAGCTTCGGGTTGGGTTTTTCTTTGGGTTTTTTCTCCCCTTCATTCTCAACCGCTCCCTGTTTATTTCGGATAACCTGAAATTGGCTCGTGAGCTTCCAGAGGTCCTTAGGGAGAAGGTCAATACAGAGGTTTCCCTGGGTAGGATTAAGGGTCCGTTTTTTTATGTACCGTGCCCTAATATATGTGTTTCCCCGCTTGGCGTGGTCCCTAAAAAAGAATCGGGTAAGTTCAGACTGATACATCACCTCTCCCACCCAAAAGGCTCATCTGTGAATGACGCCATTGGTTCGGAGGACGCTTCGGTGTCATATGTCTCCTTTGACCGGGCGTTGGCGTTGGTCAGGGAGGCGGGTAAAGGGGCTCTCCTGGCTAAGTCAGACTTTGAATCGGCTTTCCGTCTTCTCCCTGTCCACCTCGATTGTTTCCATTTGCTAGGTTGATGCGTTGATGGCCAGTGTTACTGTGATACATGTCTCCCTATGGGTTGCTCCATTTCATGTCATTATTTTGAGATGTTCGGTTCTTTCCTAGAGTGGGTCGTTCGTTATGAGTCGTGCTCTACGTCAGTTTTGCATTATTTGGACTATTTTCTTTTTGCCGCCCCTGGATTGGGTAACGGTTGCTTCTCCTTGCTGAATATCTTTTTGGAGAAAATGGCTCAGTTTGGGGTTTCCATTTCAGTGGAGAAAACTGAAGGCCCGGTCACACGGTTGTCGTATTTGGGTATCAAAGTCGACACAGTGGACATAGTTTTTCAGTTGCCGCATGAGAAGCTTCAGAAGCTTCTCGGCTTGAATGATGGGTTTTTATCAGTTAAAAAAGTTACCCTTCTCCAGCTTTAGTCTCTTTTGGGTATTTTATGTTTTGCATATAGGGTAATGCCCATTGGACGAGATTTTGCTTGGTGTCTGTCATTGGCCACCCGGGGTGTCAAATCTCCTCGGTATCGCATCCGGCTCACTAAGTCTCTGAAAGAAGACTTTATGGAGCTGTTCCCGAGTGGTTGTTGCATTTTCAATCCACTCGCATTTCTGCGGTGGTTGCGCAGTGGCGCCTGTAGGGTATCGCCTTTCATTTCAGGTTGTGCGTCTGGCTGGACGTTTATTATTTGTCAGGCATTATGGGGCTGGAGGAAGGAGTTCGTGTCAAGGGAGAGTCGGCGTCCAATCTCGTTCAGCCTACTAGGCAGGCTTATTGCCAAGCTTCCTGAGGTCTGTGCATCCCCCTTTGAGAATGCATTGTTCTCGGGGAGATTTAGTCTAGCCTTTTTTGTGGCCCTCCGAGTTGGTGAGTTGGTGGCCCCCTCTCGTTGCAAGTCGGGACGTTTTTCGTGGCAGGATGTTGTCCTAGGTAAAGATTCTTTGAGGATCCGGGTCAGTCATTCCAAGACAGACCAGTTTGGTAGGGGTACCTGGATTCCTCTCCACCCGGTTCCTGGGGTAGCCTGCCTAGTACAGCTTATAACAAATTATAGCGCGCTGCGCCCGGCAGGTCGCCGTTTCTTTATGCATGCAGATGGTTCTCCGATGACCAAATTTCAGTTCACCGCGGTTTTTTGGTCTTGTTTAGTGTTGGCGGGAGTGGATCCCAAGGAGTTCGGCACCCACTCATTCCGAATCGGGGCGGCTACAGAGGCTGCTAGAGCAGGGTGCC
This sequence comes from Bufo gargarizans, assembly GCF_014858855.1. NCBI lineage: Eukaryota > Metazoa > Chordata > Amphibia > Anura > Bufonidae > Bufo > Bufo gargarizans. Next base: position 74,682,524 of record NC_058083.1, read on the forward strand.
CGAATCAGAAGTTATGAGAATTGGCAGATGGAAATCGGCTTGCTTTGCGAGATATATTAGACTGGAAATTTTGTTATAAAAAAAAAAAAAAAAGTTGTGGAAGTGGAAGACGATATTAGCTACATTGTACTTCTTTGTATAGGGGATGTAAAGTAGTGTGTTTGGTTCTAATGTTTTTTTCTTGCAGGTCCGGGGCGGCCAGCCGTATGGATGGTTGGCCATTTATATATTTTCTAGGCGGCGCATAGAGACCTGACTGCAGAAGCGGCGGGAGATACCTCGGTTTCCGTGAAGTGGATGTGTCGTGGAGAGAAATTCGTGGCTTAAGATGGTCTCAGCTCCTATCGCAGGTGGTGGTTATTGGTTTGCAAGCCAATGGTCCAGTGATTCTGGTCGTCGTGGCTGGGGAAAACTATATCGGTTCCATGCATTGGTCGAGCTTTTGACACTTATGCGGTCCGATTTGGAGCGGTTCCCGTCATTTTGCTCGGGAGGCTGGTATGGTGTGGTCCGGAATTGTTCCATGAGTGGTATGGCAAGGTGGCAGGGACGGGGAAACGGTGGAACGGTGCAGGTGAACGGTCAACGAGCGTATATCCTGCTTTGTTAGGTCCCGGGGGGGCGTGGTGGTTCACCACCTGCAGCTGGAGGGTGATAACCGTTCATTAATGAGGCCAGATGGGGTTCACCTTTCTGATATCGGGTTGGACATTTTCCTTTCAGGCCTTTAAGATGGGGTGGAGCAAGCCATGTTCTTGTTGGGTGGTGGTCGGAGCCCCGTTTGAGAGCGGTTCTCCTTCATGGCAGCAGGTTAATACAACGAAGAGGTGTTGGAGGCAAATAGGCGTAACTGCCCGCTGCGAGGCCAGTGGTTGCAGATCGCACCCTTCCCCCCTTTTCCTTGGTTTTTACAGACAGTCTTAAATAGTGCAGTGTTTATTCACACATAAACAAAAATGACAGTTTGTCGTCTTGGTGTTCATTCACACCATGGCAAGTCCACAGAACGAAAAGCATTTACCTTGTCAGTGGTTTTGGCAGTAGTAGTCCCCAACAGGCTTTAGGACCTGCTTCCCAGCAATGCGGCTCTCAGCCCTTTAGTACGGCACACATCATGCAGATCTCAAACCACAGAGACTCCACAGATCCACTGTGAAATGGAGGATAATCCACACCCCGCTGAGACTGCTGGCTGGGTTTTATATCGCTAACCAAAACCCGACCTGGAACGTGGGGAAAAGTCACCCACCCTGCACTTTGGCTGCTCCCAGTAAGAGCCAGCCCGGATCGGCTTTACAGCCACACTAAATAACCAATAGTGTCAGTCAGCACTAGCTGCCGCTGACACTTAAAATTGCCGGCTCTTACCTCACCGAGGCCAGGAACCTCTGTGACACATATCTTCCGTCAATGAGGGCCCCTTGTGCTTTCCTACATACCTCCCCCCTTTGTTCAACCCTGAGGGGGTGAACACCCACCAGACAGTGTACCCAGGACAGGGCATCTGCATTTCCCTGTAACCTGCCTGCCCTATGTTCCACAGAAAACTTGAAGTTCTGTAGAGACAAAAACCACCTGTTGACCCTAGCATTCATCTCTTTGGCTTGGCTCATCCACTTTAGATGGGAGTGGTCGGTTATCAGCTGGAACTTTCTCCTCAACAGATAATAGCGGAGAGACTTGATGGCCAGGCACTCTCTCTCCACTATACTGTACCTAGTCTCGGCAGAGGTAAGTTTGTGGCTCAGGAATACAATGGGATGTTCATCCCCATTGATGTCCTGAGAGAGTACAGCTCCGAGGCCTATTTCAGAGGCATCGGTCTGTACCACAAACTCCCTCTTGAAGTCGGGCGTAACCAACACCGGGGACCCACACAGGGCCGACTTCAGAGTGGAGAAAGCATTTTCCGCCTGCTCATTCCACTGGACTGTCACTGACTTGTGTCTCTTTAAAAGGCCTGTCAATGGTGCGGCGACTATAGCAAAGTGGGGGGCAAACCTCATTTAGTATTCACCATTCCAAGGAACGACTTTACTTGCTCAGTAGTGACTGGTCATCGCCAATTCCGGATTGCCTCAATTTTGTTTGCCTGATGTTTAATAATTCCGTGCCCAATTACCTTCCCCCAGGTATTTGGTCTCTTCTAACCCTATCACGCAAAGGGAGTCCACTACAGCCTGTACTTTAGATAGGTATCTTTCCCAGTCGGTGCTGTCGATAACAATATAGTCCAGGTACGCCAAAGCGTACCAACGATGTGGACGGCGTACAATGTCCATTAGCCTTTGAAAAGTGGCGGGAGCGTCATGGAGACCAAAGGGTAATACCTTGTACTGATATAGCCACTCTGGCGTGATGAAAGCAGTTTTTTCCTTGGCAGCCTCCGTCAAGGGTACCTGCCAGTACCATTTGGTGAGGTCCAACACAGAAAAATACCGGGCTTGGCCTAACTTCTCAATAAGCTCATCTACTCAGGGCATGGAATATGCGTCAAACTTGGACACCTCATTTAGTTTGCGGAAGTCGTTACAGAAGCGCAATGTCCGATCCGGCTTGGGTATTAAGACTATCGGACTGGCCCATTCACTTTTTGACTCCTCAGTGACATCTAGCATTAGCTGCACTACCTCCGCAATGGCTTGTCGCTGAGCCTCAGGTACCCAGTATGGTTTTAACCTGACTTTTGCCTGAGGCTCAGTGATAATGTCGGATTAGGGAAGTGCATCTAGGAAGGTCCAAGAACTAGGGGTGCACCGAAATGAAAATTCTGGTCCGAAACTGAAACCGAAAATTCAGGATGCCCTTGACCGAAAACCGAAACCGAAACTGCCTTTTTGCCCAAATACTTTTAAAATACTTTTTTTAAGTAAAAAAAAAGGAAAGTGAATTAAAATATAAAGTTAAACAGACACATAGATAGTATACACACAATGCCACCCAAAGTGGTTATTTAAAAAAAAAATTCACTCTCCCCCCCTTCCTCCCTTCCTTGTCACTCTCCCCCTCCCTCCTTTGTCACTCTCTTCCCCCCCTCCCTCCCTTGTCACTCTCATTTCCCCCCCTCCCTTGTCACTCTTATTCTACCCCCCTCCCTTGTCACTCTCATTCTACCCCCCCTTGTCACTCTCATTCTACCCCCTCCCTTGTCACTCTCATTCTACTCCCCCCCTCCCTTGTCACTCTCATTCTACCCCCCCTCCCTTGTCACTCTCATTCTACCCCCTCCCTTGTCACTCTCATTTTACACCCCCCCTTGTCACTCTCATTTTACACCCCCCCTCCCCCGTCACCTCTAGTGTAGCCTGTGTAGCGTGGCCGAGCTCTGTTCGGTCCGCGGTACAGGAGCATTTGTTTCTTGTACCCGGCCGGACTGAAAGGAAGTGCACACTAAGTGAGCACTTCCTGTCAGTCCGGCCGGGTACAGAAAACAAAAGCTCCTGTACCGCGGAACGAACAGAGCTCGGCCACGCTACACTAACAACAGCAGTAGCACAGAGCAGACACAGCAGGCTGCGCAGCACTGAGCCGGAGATTCTTTAGAGCGGCAAGCGTTTAGGAGGCACAGCATGAGAGGCGCCGCCGGCCGGCCGCCCGAATGTATATAACCAACCATATTTTCTGCCGATATGTACCAATATCGGCCGAAATGGATTAGGCCCATTTTCGGTCGATATTTTCGGCCGCCGGAATTTCGGTGCACCCCTACCAAGAACACATCCGTGTTCTAACTAACTAACTCCCTGGCTTCCTGAGCCTGTTTAGAAGAGATGCTGTCAGCAATTTACACTGTGGCAGCCGCTTTCCTTGCTTCAAAACAGAGGGACCGAATCTGCTTCCCCTAGAAACCCTGGACATGGGCTGTCTTCCGTACAGGTTTCCCTATCTTTCCAGGGTTTGAGCAGATTCACATGGTACACCTGCTCCGGCTTTCGTCTCCCCGGCTGATGTACCGTGTAATCTACCTCTCCAAATTTTTTCAAGTACCTCGTAGGGCCCCTGCCACCTAGCTAGGAACTGGTTGGTACCAGCACAAATACCCGTTCACCTGGGTTAAAGCTCCATATGCTCCCTAACCAGAGGTAACACTGTTTCCATCCATCCTTGCATCTGGGTGATGTACTCAACAACACTTTTGTGCGGTGTGGGTTGTTGTTCCCATGCCTCTTTGGCCAAGTCCAACAGACCGTGAGGGTGTCTGCCGTATAGCAGTTCGAAGGGCGAGAACCCAGTAGATGCCTGTGGCACCTATCGCACTGCAAACATGAGATAGGGCAGAAGATCCCAGTCCCTCCCATCCTTAGACACCACTCTTTTTAACATATTTTTTAATGTTTGATTAAACCTCTCTACCAGGTCATCTGTTTGCGGGTGATAGACGGATGTCTGCAACTGTTTTATGTGGAGCAACTTACAGATTTCTCTCATGACCTTGGACATAAAAGGGGTCCCTTGGTCAGTCAGACCCTCTTTAAGCAGACCCACGTGGGAAAACAACTCCATTAACTCCTTAGCTATGAGTTAGGCTGATGTAGGACACAATGGCACCGCCTACAGGTACCGAATGGCGTAGTTGAGGATGACCAAGATGTGTTGGTGCCCTCTAGCGGACTTCGGTACTGGGCCTATGAGATCCATAGCGATCCGCTCGAATGGAACCTCAATAATCAGGAGAGGGACCAGGGGACTACGGAAATGTGGCTGAGGGCTGGTTATCTGGCAGGTTGGGCAAGACTTGCAATACTCTTCCACCTCTCTGAACACACTGGGCCAGGAGAACCGCTGTAGGATCCGGTCCTGCGTTTTCTGCGGGCCCAGGTGTCCCCCAAGAACATGTTGGTGGGATAACTCCTAAACGAGCTTGCGATACACCTTGGGCACCACCAGCTGTTTAATATGTTTAACCCGTAGTTAATTTATCCGGTACAGCATCTCCTGTTGAACCACAAAACGGGGGAACATATACTTAGCTCCCGGTTGTTGCGGCTCACCCTCAACTATTATCATATTTTCCCAGGCTCAAGTCGGGTCCTGGTGCTGTGCTGTACCAAAATTATCCCCAGAGACATTGAGGTCTGCCAGCTCAGGACCCGCCGGCAAGTCCCCCACATCTCCCACCATCACATTTAGCGGGGTTGTCTCCCCCTCTTCCACCGAAGTGGCGGTCACCCCTACTGCTGGCCCTTCTGACTCAGGTTCCCAGGGTTCTGGTCTCCCCCTTGAGCCATGCCTCTCTGCTATGGTTACATCTGTCTCCCGGGTATCGATAACTTTCTTATCCGGCCATAGTGCCCGGAAACCGGGGAAGTCTCTTCCAATTATTAACTCATGTTGTAATTTTGTGGCGCCGGCCACCTCATGCGTCCACCTGCCGGCCAACGTTGCCAAAGAGACCAGGGCGGTGGGATAGTCCTTTAAGTCCACATGAATGCAGACAATGCAGACATTTTGGCTAGTATACTCGGCGGGTCGCACCAGGGCAGCTCTTACCAGGGACACCAGGCTCCCTGAATCCAGCAGTGCCACCGCCAGAGTGTCCCCCACTTCCACCTGGCACAGGTGACTATTGCCTACAGTCCCTATGAGTGGCGGTAGCCATACTTGGTTTCCATGGGTTCACCCCCATGGGGACAGTCGGCTCTTATGTGTCCATACTCGTGATACCACCAGCAGACCACCGGGGCTGGGTCTGCAGGGGGTACGTCCCGGGCGGGTTTGGCTGGCACCAGCCACTGTGTGTGGAGTGGAGATTTACCGGGTTTGACTGTCCTCCTCCCAAAAGAACCCACCCTGCAGATTTCTGGTGGCCTCGTATCGCTCCACCAGGTCGACCACCTCCAAGGCATTATCCAGGCCGATCCAGTGCTGGATCATCGGGGCCGATCCAGTGCTGGAGAGGGTACAGCAAAGCCCTCCAAAATATCCACTAACAACCGATCCAACATAGCAGTGGGAGTCAATATGTCAGGCTGCAGCCATTTTTGCAATCGGTGCAGCAGATCATAATATTGTGGTCTGACGGGTTAAGTCGGGTTAAATTCCCACCGATGCACCCTCTGGGCCCGGACCAATACATTCACCCCGAGTCTTGCCCGGATCTCACCTTTTACTGTCAGGTAGACGGCTGCTTGATCATTGGGGAGATCAAAAAATACTTGCTGGGGACCAGACGCCAGGAACGGAGCGACATGTCGTAATAGCAGCTGGTTAGTTTCTTGTTGCTGCTTGTTAGCCTCCACGAGGGCCTTCACGACCGCCTCCATTTTGTCAGGAGACACGGGTCGTAACCTTGCTGGCTTAATGTATGACATGCACTTGTGCTGAGGAAAACCAAAAAATTTTCGGCCTTCAGAACTGCCTCACTGCGTTTGCCCGCATCCGACAATCCTGGGGATTTGTTCTGGTAGGCAGATTAGCGGACGCAGTAGAGAGGCAAAAGCAAAGTCTTAACTTAAATAGTGCAGTGTTTATTCACACATAAACAAAAATGACAGTTTGTCGTCTTGGTGTTTATTCACACCATGGTAAGTCAACAGAACAAAAAAACATTCACTTTGTCAGCGGTTTTGGCAGTAGCAGTCCCCAACTGGCTTTAGGGCCTGCTTCTCAGTCCTTTAGTATGGCACACATCATGCAGATCTCAAACCACAGAGACTCTACAGATCCACTGTGAAATGGAGGATAATCCACACCCCGCTGAGACTGCTGGCTGGGTTTTATATCGCTAACCAAAACCTGGCCTGCAACGTGGGGAACAACCACCTACCCTGAACTTTGGCTGCTCCCAGTAAGAGCCGGCCTGGATCGGCTTTATAGCCACACTAAATAACCAATAGTGTCAATCAGCACTAGCTGCTGCTGACACTTAAAACTCCCGGCTCTTACCTCACCGAGGCCAGGAACCATGGTGACACATATCTTCCGTCAATGAGGGCCCCTTGCACTTTCCTACAATACATATATATAAAACATTTATTCTATGTAATAAAAGTCCATATGTTAGGTTGATAAACTTGATCCCAATTAGATGCGGAGCTCACGCATATGCAATTTTAAAAATAAATAAAACAAATGCGGTTTTCATATGCAGTTACTTGGTTTCAGACATGTGGTTAGGTGGTATATGATTTTGTCTCACTTGATACAATCGCTTGATATGGATAGATTGAGATATGTCCATATAATTTATGACACTGTATTCATGTGTCTGTTTGGATAAATGTGCTTGGCTGCAATTCGTTCGCATTCATATATGTGCATGCTGATAAAATGTTCAACAAATCCAGCTTTCATATCACAAAATTATCCAAATATATACTGTAAGTTGTACTTAGAGGATGCTCATTTTACAAAAAAAAAAAAAAACAACTGTCTTCAAACCAAGCAGAAACTCAAAAAAAGGTCAAAATTACCGGCTCTTACCTAATTCCGACAGCCACAGATATTTTTGTTTTAATCCTCACCCTCTTCCTTCCCCATATTAAATCGTTAATAAGAGTCTCCAGTCTATAGAAAAAGATATCATCGATTCAAACTGGGGAAGCACACATCGGGTACATCACAATAGGGAGGATAATCATCTTAACCATCGCTATTCGATCCGTCTGTGCCAGTATCAATTTCTGCCAAGCGCATATTTCAGACTTTACTTTATTCAAGACCGGGTTTAAATTAAGCTCATAAAACCTCTTTATAGGAAGACCAATCTTCATCCCCAAAAAATCCAGGGTTTCATTCGGAGCAAGAACCCTTACTCCACTCCCCTCATCTACGGCCTTGCGGTTAAGCGGGAGGAGCGATGACTTGGACCAATTAATGAAATAGCCCGAAAATCTACCAAAGTCCTCTATTACTGCTATCACGACTTCCATTATATTAAATTGTTTTCGTGCACCCAAATTTTTCAGTCGAGCATAGTGATGCTCGAGCCGAACAGGTATTTGGCCGAGCATGCTCGCTTATCACTAGTATTTAGTAACAGATTCCCTTTAAGGGTACTTTCATGCTTTTCATGGTGTTTCACATGGCAGTTTGGTATACGGTCATTTTTGCTATAACTAGTTTTAGTTTGTGGTATTTTGTGGTCAGTAGCATTTCAAACTGTAGCTCACACGATGTGTCAATTTTTCTGGTGTTTCACTATACGAACTGAATGCTTTGAATCCTTTTACACGTTTGTAAGTATGTGTGAAGCCGTTCACATTCTTTTCAACCTGATCACCATACTTTGCCCTGTAATTGCTCCAGAAAACAAGCAAAATTGCAGTCATACATTAAATACAACCCATTATTGTAATACATAATTAGATTGAAGTCAATAGTATATATATAATAATGATAATAATAATAATAGCAACATTAACATAAAGCCTGAATTAAGCGATATAAAATATGAATGAAAACTAATTTTGATCCTTTTATTAATAAAATTACATAATGGCAATAATAAAAATGATAGTCATACAAAAACATAATAACAATAATACAAAAATGAATAATAATAATAATAATGACAAAAAATAATTCTTAGAAGAAGAAGAAGCAACATTATATAACAAAATGAGAATTAAAGAGAATTAAATGGTATACTATATGAATGAAGACAGATTTTCATAGTTTTCATTTATTAATAGTATACATTACCTAGTTAGTTTGTTATATTTTATGAATAAAAGTTTATATAATAGAATAATAAACTGTTAGGCATATAAGTAATATTATTGATAATAAAGTAGTTTTAAAAAACAAAATTAGAAATTATATAAAAGATAATTATATAAACTATTATTGAAAACAAATTTTCAGAATTTGTATTTATTAATTGTCTACTATATACAGTATGTATTGTATTATAGTTGTAGTTCATAGATAAAATGATAAATTATTGCATAATAATGATATGTAATAATGATATTGTAGTAGTGATAGTAGTAGTAGTAGTAATAATAATAATAATAATAATAATAATAATAATAATAAAAATAAGAGCAAATGCTATTTATAAAATGTATAGAATAGAACATTCCAGTAAAGTTCTAGCCTGTAGAAGATAGAAGTTAAGCAGGTATAAGATAAGAGACATATAGGAGGAGCAACCAGCACATTGATTGTCATGTCAGAGGAATTTGCAATCTGATAAGAGATATTTGAGGCAAGAGTAAGCATTGACAGTAAATATCAGATCAGATTAGCTGAATGCACATTTACATTACTCATGGCTATTCAGTTTTTACCATTGAAACCAAGACTACACAACTCCAGGCCTTGAGGGCCAATAACATCCTCGTGGTTTTGAGCATCCACAATTAATCAAAGTGATTGCTTCACTGGCTGACACGCCTGTGATGAATGGCCCAGGAGCCTTCCTTTGGGATGCCCCAGGCAATGACAATTAGGATCACTAGTTCTCAAACCCGTCCTTAGTCCTTCTCACCAACAGTGAACATCTTGTGAATTTCCAGAGAGGGACAGGTGAATTTCTTATTAGGGGTCAGGGTGTGCTTAGGCCTCCAGCAGTGGAAATGCCATTTGTATTGGTGTTTGGACTAATTCACCTGATTTACTGCATGAATCATGACTTGGGATCACCTCAAAAAGTGCTGAATGGATGGAGGTGGAATTCTGATTGAAACTCAAGGATATGCAGCCACATGCAAAGACTAACTTTTGTTTTGTGCTATAAAATCTTCTTGACCTTTTATTTTTCTTTTGATCTTCTTCAGTCCATTATACAGTATCAATATGTGTATTCAGAGGTTCCTGAATTACAGATATATGAAGACATATCTAGTATATTTGTAAAGTTCAATGATGTAGGAATATTCATATAATAAGATGAGGACACGAGGGGTGGGGGTGTTGACATGCAGTAAAACTTTACTATAGATACCCATATAGAAAGAAAATGGACAAAAAACTGCAGGTGAAAAGCATGTAAATGTTAAAAAGTTCTCAACTGACAAGTGCAGAGAATGGAACAAGGCAGGAAATGGCGGCTTTCTCACCAACGTGTCGTCAAATATCATCTTCCTTGTTGCAGTGGTGGTTTATGGGTTGCATCAGCAGAGCTTCCCTAAGACCTGCGATGCGTTCCAGGGTCGGCTTCACAGCTTCTGACTTTCTCTCTTTTACAGATTGTATGAGGCAACCAGCTGCTTCAGACTTTGAGCTCTAAGTGCCAGATCCCTATTGACTAGACCTGTGGCTACTACTGAGTGCAGCAGCAACATGCATTTTCTAAGGGCCCTTTACACGGCCCGACTCTCGGCCAGATGATCACGTTCATATTAACACTCATTAGCAATCATCTAGTGGTGTAAAGGTACCGTTGATTACTTGATGAACGAGCAAAACAATTGGCATTAGCGATTGCTGCTCACCATACTGTGGAGAAGATTGCTTCACTGACAAGCAGGCCATTGCCTGAAAGGAACACTTCCCTCCTGACAATCACCTGCAAAATTAGCGTATGTAAATGGGCATTTAGGCACTACAGCACCAGTAGCGTGCCTATGGGGGGGGGTGGTCTGCCTAGGGTGCTGACTCTCAGGGGGGTGCCAGAAGCAATGAGCGCTTCCATCAATACAGATGGAAGCACTTATTGCTGGAGCGCTGATGCCCACAGTTCCCTGCCCCGCCTCCGATCACCGCCATAGGCTTCAGGCCTAGTATGCCTAAGGCCTATGCAGTAGTGAAATCCCGGCACTTGTGTGCATGATGACATCATCGCACGCGCCTGTGATGGGAAGCAGCAGCACCGTTTTTTTTCCTTAATTTTATGTGCCAACTTTGGGGGACGCCATGGGGAGGGAGCACACAGGAGGACATGTGGGGTGAAAATATGGTGGGATACTGTGTGGGGGCAAATTATTATGGGAGGGATTACTATGTGGGAGCAAATAATTATGGGAGGGATTACTATGTGGGGGCAAATTACTATATGGGGAAATGTGGGGGAAACTACTGTGTGGGGGGCGAATTACTATATGGGGCAGTGTGGGGGAAATTACTGTGGGGGGCAGTGTGGGGCAAACTACTATGTGGGGCAAACTACTGTGTGGGGGGCAGTGTGGGGGAATTTACTGTCTTGGGGCAGTGTGGGGGAAATTCCAGTGTGTGGGAAATTACTGTGGGGGGCAGTGTGGGGAAACTACTGTGTGGGGGAAATTACTGTGTGGGGGAATTACTGTGGGGGGCAGTGGGGCGGAAACTACTTTGTGGGGGGCAGTATTGGGGAAATTACTGCATGGGGCAGTGTGGGGGAAATTACTGTGTAGGGGTCAGTGTTGGGGAAATTTCTGTGTAAGGGGGCAGTGAGGGGGAAATTACTATATGGGGCAGTGTGGTGGGTGTTGCTATTGGGGAGGCACTGTAGAGGCAATTATATTATTTCTGGGGACACTATACAGGGATTATTACCTCTAGCACAATATAGGGTGTTATTATTACTGGGGGCATTCTAAGGGACATTATAGCTGCTGTAGATACTATAGGGACATTTGGGGTAATTAATCAAACTGGTGTAAAGTAGACTGGGTTAGTTGCCCATAGCAGCCAATTAGATTCCACCTTTCATTTTTGACAGCTCTTTTGGAAATCCAGTTCTACTTTACACCAGTTTGATAAATGACCCCAATTATGTCTACTGGGGTCACTATTTTTTCAGCAGTATAATACCTGGGGAATTGGGGAGCACAACGGGCACAGTATTGGGGGTGGCAGCAGGATAACATTGTCGGGACACCAGGATAGGGAGGTTGATGTGCAATGAGCAGGACCGTGGTACGGTTAGGCGGACACCAAAATTATGCAGTGGGTCCGGATATGGATATTGAAGTCTATTGTTTTTGTTTGTGACGCCAATTGCGGCGTGCACAGGGTACAGTCTCAGGGCTCTTAAAGGTGTTGCAACTCATGTACCAGGTTAGGAATGCCAGAGTGGTGTAATGTCTCTGTATAGTAGTGGGTATAGTGTCAACGGTGTCTCCTACCTCAGTATGGCTGGACTCCTGGATCCTGGCTCACTTGCAATAAATGAGTGTGTTGCTAGTAGGAGTAATTGAGGGACTTGGTAGCAATGAATGAGATCCAGACTTGGAATATAATTCAAACTGGTCTTTACTTGATGCAGCAGTAATCCATATGATATACAGCAATAGTCTTGGGTCCCAGCAGGTATTGGCAATGTATGGCAGGAATCTGTCTTCTGCTTCTATCATATGCCTGGAGCTTTCTTGCAGGATTAGTCTTCTGCTTATGGCTCTGTAATATGTGGAAGGAATCTATATCTTCTGCTCTGTCTATCTTCTGCTGTGTATGGGACTGACTATCTGAGGAGGAATTTGGCTTCTCCTGGTCTCTGGATGGTACTCATAGTTAGCTCACAGGGTATGGTTCTTCCTGGGGTTCTGGAGGTGGCTGCTTGCTTGTCACCAGCTGAGGCTGAAGGACACAGATGGGTAATGTAGATCTTTGGTCTCAGCCGAGACACGATCCTGGCTTGGGATCCCTAGAACTGGGAGCTCCTACCAGCACAGCCTTCCCCTAGCCGGGGTGACTGGCACACTAACTCTAACTTCCTTTCCTCCCCATGAGGCAGGATGTGGGAACATTCCACACCTCCTCAAAGAGGGGGGAGCTAAACTGGAATAAACTATTCCAGTCGAGAAATGCTAAACTGAACGAAGGCCCTGCTAAACATTGCTGCTACCTGCTGGTGCACATGGAAATTACAGCAAATACATGTACAAGGCTTAGAAAATGCACATTTGTAAGGATGTGATGTAAAATTACACAGGATGACAATGCAGATACACCTAACAGGTTGTAGCGGGGTAAAAGTTTAGTAACATAACTCTGGGATGTTACAGATGGAAAAACTGAGAAATCTATCGTGTCTGTGTTACAAACTCTGTAGTGACGAGATGCGGCTTAAAGAATTTGTCAGGCGGTCTAATGGAGGAGAAGAGGAAAGAGAAGGTCTACATGACAAGAGATGAGATGTCCCTGGATGTAAGAGGTATGTGGTCAAGTATTGGGGGGTGGGCGCCAGAGAAAGGACCTGCCCCGGGTGCCAAACACCCTAGGCCCACCACTGTACAGCACTACTATTTTCAGGGCAGGAAGGCAATCCTTATATAACTAATGCAATGAGGTCATTGTGCTCCTTGTGCCTAAAGACCCTTTACAAAGGCCATTTTTGGAGGCAATTGTCAGTTGCTCGTCAGTGAAGGAGACTGTTGCATTTACATGCAAAGATTTCCTCCACAGTATGGGGAGGAGTGATCGTTAATGCCATTGCTCGTCTCCATACAGGCTCATTGTTTGCTGGCAGCAGATGCTGTTCACACAGCATGATCTGCCGCCTGAAAATGGCGATTTAGGTGACCGCATAAAGGATGCGATTACCGTTGAACTTGTTAGAGATCATCTGGCCGGGAATCGACCTGTGTAAAGGGCTCTTAAGTCGACCAGTAACTAGTGACTTCCCTATAAATCATTTTGCCCCTGCCTGTTTTCCCCAGTGCCACGTTGGTTGGGCATGACAGGAAACAGAATCACCATCCCATGTACATATCAGTAGGGGTAGTGGACTCTAGTAGTGATAGTGGAATCTGGAATGCTAAAGCGTTTGCTGTTTGGAGATTTCTGGGACGACTGGTAAGGATCCAAAGATTATGGTGCTTATTTAACCAATAATAACATGATAGGCCGGTGGACTATTCTTAGAAATTATTTTAGGTATATAGGCTAACTTAGGGAAAGGACCCCAAATGAATTATTTTCCAAAATATTGCCTGCACCACATACTAAGCGTGAGGTTGGGGAGGTAAATACTCTAAATAAGAAATAGTGTAGGAAGCACAGGGCCCACTTCCCTAAACCGAAGTGGACAGGATTCAAAATGTTGAGATGAATATGGTTTAAGGTTAAAGAAGTGTTTATACTTAGAAACTAGGAATTCTATGGGGAAGATAATGTGTAGCTAGTTTGGATAAGCAAAGAAACTGTCCCTGTGCCCCATTCCTGTGTAAGATCCAGAGCTCAAATTTCTTCAAATGTTGAATGCAATGCAAAGGTCTTATTCCCACAGGAAGTTGAACATGCTGGTCTCCTGGTAGGGTTACTAGCAGTTTCTTGCTTTGCATCATTTACTTAGAGCCCCCCTGCTGGCCGCCTGAGTTATTGATCTCAGCAGCAGTGTTACAATGCAGGCATGGCCTGTGATAAAACATATGCATACTAACAATGAGATTCAAAGTATATATTCTGGGGTCGCCATGCTCAGTGTGCCCAAGCATGATATAAGCCCTTACTTGCAGTGATTTAATGCAATATTGATAATGATGATTGTGTTCTATTCTTGAATGGAGCCCACTAATTAACCTAATTGAAATTATTTACATTTACTATTTATTAGTTTTTTATCAGTAATATAAATGTAACAGAGCATGCAGATGCATGCATGCAGGAGCATGCAGTTGAATGTTAGGTGAACCCTATGATTTAAATGCGTCTGGTTGACTATTGTGTATAGGGGGTGCCCCAACTCTTCCTCAATGGCAGAAGCCAGGGGGAAGAAGGACTCTACCCAATCATTTGTTAACATGTGAGAAGTGCCTAGCAGCAGCTTATTATCTTCTCTCCATTAACTAATTTTCTTAACATATTAAGAAAATATGCACATTACATTGAGCATGGGATATGCTTGATCTCATAGTGCATGCTAAAGTTTATAACTGACTATAAATATATATGTAAAAGATATATCATACTAAAATAAGTCAAGTTAAAAGGGTTTTCCCATAAATATAAACAATCCATATGCCCTACAATGCTATAATGACATCATGATGGCTGGGTGGACCCACGCAGGACCACTTATACATGAGTCAGAGCCATCAGAATGACCACCACATAATGTTAGCTTTCTTGCCAGTGCCGCCTTAATTGGCAAAATCAGCTCCATGATGGGGTCTCAGAAATCCGTATCCCACAATAAATGTGGTTGCCTATGATGAAACAATCCCTTTACTTGGGAATCCCTTTACTTCACTACCTATCTTGGACTAGAGAAAGAAACCTCAAATGTTTTGGTACTGAATATACAATATAGTTGCCCCTTTACAATAGTGCCGCATAATTTCTGTGGGTGGAGCAGCAACCTCCCGGATATGTTCTGCATGCAGTAAGATTAAAGTATCATGAAGTGCCGCCCCCTTGGTTTACCATTCATTTCTAGGCTTAGTGTTCCTTTAATCAAATGTCAGACGTGCAGGCACAAGGACTAGTTCCCTACTAATGTAAGCGATCCGTTCGCTGCAAGCCCATTTTAGGATGTGGTAGCTGGTGCTCCAGCATGATAGAATATATTTTTTATCAGCAGAAGTGTTCTCTTGTGACTGATACTCTTAAGCATCCCATAAGTAAAGCTAAGAAATGATGGAATATAATCTGCCTACATGAGGACTATTATACTGTGGAATTCACAATTTTGTTTAGCCTGTTTCCCATCATTCAGTGTTTGTTTTCTACTCATAGCCGGTGACCCGTTCTTTCATGGTCTACTAAGCAGATTGGTGCCCATAATAATTTTATGCTTTTGTGTATGTCTATAATCTATACCTAAAACTATTTGTTTTATAAAGATTTATAAACAACTCAAAAAATACATGAAAATTATGAAATTTAATTATAAAAACATATTAAAAGAAAATTATACTGTAGATATTACATGATCAACACACACTTTCGTGGACATCAAAGGCTTCATGATTAAAGAGCCTACAGTAGATCAATAACAATGTTGAGATCCTATGATTCCGGTGTTTCAAAATTACAAATCTGCAGGGTCTCTAATCCGTGCAAATATATCTCACCAATGGTGTTCTGGCTGATCAATACTGCAACGTTTTAAGTCTGCAGGATGCTTATTGTGCTTTGTGTAATGTGCTTAGATAGAATACCTGCTAGCAGAGCAGTATGCTTTTTTACATTTGTAGTATATTGCATTCCTTTTCTCGGAGATCTCATATCCACAACATTCCAGTAGAGAACTGGCATACTCAGAAGTTCATATTATTTCTGTCAATTTTTTCTGAGACCTGAATGTTAACTTCATGTCACGGTAGGTGGGGAAAGGAAGAACACCAAATAAACAAACTACAACAGTAACACAGACTAGGCCCCAAAGCTAGTGAGGGGGAAGGGGGGTAACCTCTTAGTATGAGCAAATCCTAATGGTGGAAGAAATCATACACCGGAACCTAAGACCTGCTGAAACTGACAAACCCTAAATTAGGGAGCAGGGATGAGACTGCCAGGACCTTCCACCGTGAAAGAACCAGCGTCTCCCTGAGACCTAGACACAACACACACACAAAGTACAAACAGGAGGACTTAGCTTGAGACGAGTAACAAGTAGGAGAACTTCTAACAACCAGCTTGGAACTCCAGGAGGAAATAACAACCAGAAGGTCTGCAGTGAGAGGCGGGCTAAAATAGAGCCACTAAACTGCAAATGAGCAGAACCTGTGAAGAGGTGAGATGCTGCCCACAACAGACAGCAAGGAAAAACAGAAAGACCTGTCAGATAGACTCATGTGCTGCAAGTCTATCTGATCTTCTCAGACCTCTCGCGGGGCAGGCAGTGACACTACATGTATGTAATTTGTGCCATAACCACTTATTGTTAGGGCAAATACCCCAATGCGATAAGCAGTGGACTCCAAATTAGAAGTTATGGATATCCATAGAGAAAAACCAACATAGGCATAGAGCTGTGTTTCAAGAATTTTCTAAACTTTATTAAAGAAAGCACAGATTAATAAAAGCGATTTTCTGGATCATTTCCAACTGAAGACATAGTCAAACATTTACGTCATTAACTCATTAAAAACACAATCTAAAATGAGCATCTATTTGGCTATACGCCTAGAACGTCTCCTTAATCTTAACTGTGGGTGCTATCCACATGCTAGTACTCCTAGTGCTTATTAAGATTCCTTTCTAACAAGCGTTGGTAGGGGATAGGTGTCACTCCTGTGACAGGTCTTAGAAGGTCTGAAAGATTATCTGCACATTAGTGATCTGACAGCCTCTTTTGGTTTCACTTTGTCTGTGTGTTACTGGTATGTCCACAACTCCTGTTCAGGTGTGGATCATGTGACCTTTACCCATCCCTATTTAGTCTGACTTTACCCATCACTCCTTGCTCTGGATAGTTTCATTTGGTTTTGGAAGAGCTGAAGTGTAGTTCGTATTTAAGTCCTGTTCATCCATCATCCTCAGAAGTTAAGTGTTCCGCTTGTTGTGTTTTATATTCCCCCCTGGTTGTTTACTAGGCCTCAGCGAGATGTTTGTTCCTTCACCAGGGAAGGAATGGGTTGTCTCTGCCCTGTCATTACCTTTAGGGCATCCGAGGGTCACCAGGGTTTTCTAGGTTTCTGTGTATGGGCATCTCTACCATCGAGAGGTGCCCATATGGATAGGAGTTAGGGCCAGGAGAAGGTTTTTTTTTAGGTGGTTACCCGATTCCTTCCCTAGCGGTGAGGCCTAGTGTCTTTCCCCTTCCTTCTTGTTGTCTTTTGGTGTTCTCCCCTATTACATCCGTGACATTATCCAGATCCAATACCACCATTTTTGTTCTGATCTGTGAAGCTATGGATACTATGTCTGCACTGGTCGAACAGCTGCAGAATCTGACTTTGGAGGTAGCAGACCTCCATGCGACGGTCTTGCAGATTCTGAGTCTACAGGCTGCTGGTTCCGGTGGTGGGTCCCAGGCCTCCCCTGAACCGAAGGTGACTTTCCTGGACAGGTTTTCCAGGGGTAGTGACAATTTCATCTGGTTCAGGGAGTCATGTAAATTATACTTTAGGCTGCGTCCATACTCTTCTGGGGATGAGTGTCAACGTGTGGGTATGATTATTTCATTGCGTAAAGAGGACGCCCAATCTAGGGCTTTTTCTCTGCCAACCAGATCACCGCCCCTCTGGTCGGTAGATGAATTCTTTAGAGCCTTGGGTCTTATCTACGATGACCTGGATCGGATCTCTTAGGCCAAGACCAAGTTACGGGGTTTGCGTCAGGGAGAACATTCCGCGGAGACCTATTGCTCTGAATTTAGGAGCTGGGCTACCGATACAGAGTGGAACGATCCTGCTCTTCGTAGCCAATTCTGCCAGGGTCTCTCTGAGAGACTGCAGGACGCATTGGCTTTTCATTAAAATCCTGAGTCATTGGAAGCAACTATGTCCCTTGCTGTACGTCTTGATAGACGCCTGAGGGAGAGATCTAGGGGTCCTCACCTTCAGGAAGTACTGGCCAATAAGGTTACTGCTTCCTTTGACACTTATGGTGGAGAGACACTGATGGTTGCATCTTGCGAGGAGCCTATGCAGATAGTAGGAGCTACTCCTGGAGCTTCTGGCAAAAGTTTTGGTCATGTGAAAGGAATCCGCTTTTGTTGTTGCAAGAAGGGATATTTTGTGAATATTTGTCCGTACTTGCAGCATCAAGGTGTAAATAAAATGGAAAAAACGTTTAATCCCCAAATTACTATTGGTGGTGTGGGTGGCGAGCAAGAAAACCTACTGTTGTCTTTTACTGGTAGTACCCGTTTTCTCCTGTCTGCCGAGGTGGCGCTTGAGTCCAAAATGGTGAAAATCAAAGTATCTACCCACAGTGGGGCAGCAGTTTACTTGATTGATGGACAGTTTGTACGCATTCACGGGTTGACTACTAATGCATTAGAGAAAAGTATTTCTGACTTTGCAATTGACTCAGCACTAGAGTTGAGCAAACACCTGGATGTTCGGGTTCGAGAAGTTCGGCTGAACTTTCCGGAAATGTTCGGGTTCCGAACCCGACCCGAACCCCATTGAAGTCAATGGGGACCCGAACTTTTCGGCACTAAAAAGACTGTAAAACTGCCCAGGAAAGGGCTAGAGGGCTGCAAAAGGCAGCAAAATGTAGTTAAATCCCCTGCAAACAAATGTGGACAGGGAAATGAATACAAATAAGAATAAAATAAATAAAAATTAACCAATATCAATTGGAGAGAGGTCCCATAGCAGAGAATCTGGCTTCATGTCAGCAGAGAATCAGTCTTCATGTCATAGCAGAGAATCAGGCTTCACGTCACCCAACACTGGAACAGTCCATTGTCATATATTAAGGCCCCGGCACCCAGACAGAGGAGAGAGGTCCCATAACAGAGATTAAGGCTTCATGTCATAGCAAAGAATCATGCTTCACGTCACCCAAAACTGGAACAGTCCATTGTCATATATTTAGGCCCCGGCACCCAGAGAGAGGAGAGAGGTCCCATAACAGAGATTCAGGCTTCATGTCAGCAGAGAATCAGTCTTCATGTCATAGCAGAGAATCAGGCATCACGTCACCCAATACTGGAACAGTTCATTGTCATATATTTAGGCCCCGACACCCAGACAGAGGAGAGAGGTCCCATAACAGAGATTCAGGCTTCATGTCAGCAGAGAATCAGTCTTCATGTCATAGCAGAGAATCAGGCTTCACGTCACCCACCACTGGAAAAGTCCATTGTCATATATTTAGGCCCCGGCACCCAGACAGAGGAGAGAGGTCCCATAACAGAGATTCAGGCTTTATGTCAGCAGAGAATCAGTCTTCATGTCATAGCAGAGAATCAGGATTCACGTCAGCCAAAACTGGAACAGTCCATTGTCATATATTTAGGCCCCGGCACCCAGAGAAAGGAGAGAGGTCCCATAGCAGAGATTCAGGCTTCATGTCATAGCAGAGAAATATGCTTCACGTCACCCAACACTGGAACAGGCCACTGTCAGATATTTTTAGTCCTTGACACCCAGACAGAGGAGAGGTTCATTCAACTTTGGGTTGCCCCGCAATATAATGGTAAAATGAAAATAAAAATAGGATTGAATGAGGAAGTGCCCTGGAGTCCAATAATATATGGTTAAGGGGAGGTAGTTAATGTCTAATCTGCACAAGGGATGGACAGGTCCTGTGGGATCCATGCCTGGTTAATTTTTATGAACGTCAGCTTGTCCACATTGGCTGTAGACAGGCGGCTGCGTTTGTCTGTAATGACACCCCCTGCCGTGCTGAATACACGTTCAGACAAAACGCTGGCCGCCAGGCAGGCCAGCATCTCCAAGGCATAAAAGGCTAGCTCTGGCCACGTGGACAATTTGGAGACCCAGAAGTTGAATGGGGCCGAACCATCAGTCAGTACGTGGAGGGGTGTGCACACGTACTGTTCCACCATGTTAGTGAAATGTTGCCTTCTGCTAACACGTTCCGTATCAGGTGGTGGTGCAGTTAGCTGTGGCATGTTGACAAAGCTTTTCCACATCTCTGCCATGCTAACCCTGCCCTCAGAGGAGCTGGCCGTTATACAGCTTCGTTGGCGACCTCTTGCTCCTCCTCTGCATTCGCCTTGGGCTTTCACTTGCTCCCCTGTGACATTTGCGAATGCTCTCAGTAGCGCGTCTACCAATGTGCGCTTGTACTCGCGCATCTTCCTATCACGCTCCAGTGCAGGAAGTAAGGTGGACACATTGTCTTTGTACCGGGGATCCAGCAGGTGGCAACCCAGTAGTCCGCACACGTTAAAATGTGGGCAACTCTGCTGTCGTTGCGCAGGCACTGCAGCATGTAGTCGCTCATGTGTGCCAGGCTGCCCAGAGGTAAGGACACGCTGTCCTCTGTGGGAGGCGTATCGTCATCGTCCTGCGTTTCCCCCCAGCCACGCACCAGTGATGGGCCCGAGCTGCGTTGAGTGCCACCCCGCTGTGAACATGCTTCATCCTCATCCTCCTCCACCTCCTCCTCATCCTCCAGTAGTGGGCCCTGGCTGGCCACATTTGTACCTGGCCTCTGCTGTTGCAAAAAACCTCCCTCTGAGTCACTTCGAAGAGACTGGCCTGGAAGTGCTAAAAATGACCCCTCTTCCTCCTCCTCCTGGGCCACCTCCTCTTCCATCATCACCCTAAGTGTTTTCTCAAGGTGACATAGAAGTGGTATTGTAACGCTGATAACGGCGTCATCGCCACTGGCCATGTTGGTGGAGTACTCGAAACAGCGCAACAGGGCACACAGGTCTCGCATGGAGGCCCAGTCATTGCTGGTGAAGTGGTGCTGTTCCGCAGTGCGACTGACCCGTTCGTGCTGCAGCTCAAACTCCACTATGGCCTGCTGCTGCTCGCACAGTCTGTCCAGCATGTGCAAGGTGGAGTTCCACCTGGTGGGCACGTCGCATATGAGGCGGTGAGCGGGAAGGCCAAAGTTATGCTGTAGCGCAGACAGGCGAGCAGCGGCAGGATGTGAACGCCGGAAGCGCGAACAGACGGCCCGCACTTTATGCAGCAGCTCTGACATGTCGGGTAGTTGTGAATGAACTTCTGCACCACCAAATTCAGCACATGCGCCAGGCAAGGGATGTGCGTCAAACCGGCTAGTTTTAGAGCTGCAACGAGATTTCGCCCATTATCGCACACCACCAGGCTGGGCTTGAGGCTCACCGGCAGCAACCACTCGTCGGTCTGTTGTTCTATACCCCGCCACAACTCCTGTTCAGTGTGGGGCCTGTCCCCCAAACATATGAGTTTCAGAATGGCCTGCTGACGTTTACCCCGGGCTGTGCTGAAGTTGGTGGTGATTGTGTGTGGCTGACTGGATGAGCAGGTGGAAGAAGAGGAGAAGGAAGCTGAGTAGGAGGAGGTGGCAACAGGAGGCAAAGAATGTTGCCCTGCGATCCTTGGCGGCGGAAGGACGTGCGCCAAACAGCTCTCCGCCTGGGGCCCAGCCTCCACTACATTTACCCAGTGTGCAGTTAGGGAGATATAGCGTCCCTGGCCGTGCTTACTGGTCCACGTATCTGTGCTTAGGTGGACCTTGCCACCGATGTTGTTGCGCAGTGCACACTTGATTTTATCGGATACTTGGTTGTGCAGGGAAGGCACGGCTCTCTTGGAGAAGTAGTGGCGGCTGGGAACAACATACTGTGGGACAGCAAGCGACATGAGCTGTTTGAAGCTGTCTGTGTCCACCAGCCTAAATGACAGCATTTCATAGGCCAGTAGTTTAGAAATGCTGTCATTCGGGGCCAGGGATCGAGGGTGGCTAGGTGGGAATTTACGCTTTCTCTCAAATGTTTGTGAGATGGAGAGCTGAACGCTGCCGTGTGACATGGTTGAGATGCTTGGTGACGGAGGTGGTGGTGTTGGTGGTACATCCCATGTTTGCTGGGCGGCAGGTGCCAATGTTCCTCCAGAGGCGGAGGAAGAGGCCGAGGCGGCAGCAGCTGAAGAGGTAGCAGGGGGAGCCTGAGTGACTTCCTTGTTTTTAAGGTGTTTACTCCACTGCAGTTCATGCTTTGCATGCAGGTGCCTGGTCATGCAGGTTGTGCTAAGGTTCAGAACGTTAATGCCTCGCTTCAGGCTCTGATGGCACAGCGTGCAAACCACTCGGGTCTTGTTGTCAGCACATTGTTTGAAGAAGTGCCATGCCAGGGAACTCCTTGAAGCTGCCTTTGGGGTGCTCGGTCCCAGGTGGTGGCGGTCAGTAGCAGGCGGAGTCTCTTGGCGGCGGGTGTTCTGCTTTTGCCCACTGCTCCCTCTTTTGCTACGCTGTTGGCTCGGTCTCACCACTGCCTCTTCCTCCGAACTGTGAAAGTCAGTGGCACAACCTTCATTCCATGTGGGGTCTAGGACCTCATCGTCCCCTGCATCGTCTTCATCCCTGACCTCCTGTTCAGTCTGCACACTGCAGAAAGACGCAGCAGTTGTGTTTCGTCATCATCAGAGACGTGCTGAGGTGGCATTCCCATGTCCTCATCATCAGGAAACATACGTGGTTGTTTGTCAGTGCATTCTATGTCTTCCACCGCTGGGGAAGGGCTAGGTGGATGCCCTTGGGAAACCCTGCCAGCAGAGTCCTCAAACAGCATAAGAGACTGCTGCATAACTTGAGGCTCAGACAGACAGTTTCCCTGATATGCATGGGGGTGATGTGACAGACTGATGGGCTTGGTTTTCAGGCGCCATCTGTGCGCTTTCTGCAGAAGACTGGGTGGGAGATAATGTGAACATGCTGGATCCACTGTCGGCCACCCAATTGACTAATGCCTGTACCTGCTCAGGCCTTACCATCCTTAGAACGGCATTGGGCCTCACCAAATATCGCTGTAAATTCTGGCGGCTACTGGGACCTGAGGTAGTTAGTTCACTAGGACGTGTGGCTGTGGCAGAACGGCCACGTCCTCTCCCAGCACCAGAGGGTCCACTAACACCACCATGACCATGTCCGCGTCCACGTCCCTTACTAGATGTTTTCCTCATTATTGCTGTTCACCACAATAAGAAAAAAATTATTTGGCCCAATGTATTGAATTCAAATTCAGGCCTTTTTTTACAGACACCTAACACTATCTGGCTATTTAGGTACCGTATTACACTAATACAGCCATAGCAATAATGACAGATTTAGCTGAATATAAATTGTAGGCCTATTATTTAGGCGCTGGATGACAGGTATACATTTACGGACAGAATTAGACTTGGAAATGCACGGTATCGTGTGAAGTTATTGAGGATGACGCTATCCGCACCTTCAATCTAATATACCCTTTTATGGATAGATTTAAAGTAGGCCTGATACAGCAGAAACCACTAATTTAGGGAATTGCTAAGTTGGGAATTGTATTTTAACCCAGAACAAAAACTGTGCTTTGACGGACACCAAATAACTTGACCAGCCACAGCAATAATGACAGATTTAGCTGAATATAAATTGTAGGCCTAGTATTTAGGCGCTGGATGACAGGTATACGTTTACGGACAGAATTAGACTTGGAAATGCACGGTAGCGTGTGAAGTTATTGAGGATGACCCTATCCACACCTTCAATCTAATATACCCTTTTATGGATAGATTTAAAGTTGGCCTGATACAGCAGAAAACACTGATTTAGGGAATTGCTAAGTTGGGAATTGTATTTCAACCCAGAACAAAAACTGTGCTTTGGCGGACACTAAATGAATTGACCAGCCACAGCAATAAACACAGATTTAGCTAAATATAAATTTTAGGACTATTATTTAGGCGCTGGATGACAGGTATACGTTTACGGACAGAATTAAATTTGGAAATGCACGGTAGCGTGTGAAGTTATTGAGGATGACCCTTTCAGCACCTTCAAACTAATATACTCTTTTATGGATCAATTTAAAGTTGGCCTGATACAGCAGAAACCACTGATTTAGGGAATTGCTAAGTTGGGAATTGTATTTCAACCCAGAACAAAAATATATCCTTTGCCAGACAGCAGACAGTATTACAATTGGCTAGCCACAGCTGAAACACCAGATTTAGGGTACTGCTATTTTGGCAATTGTATTTCACCCCTCAATAAAATAGCAAGCACAGCCAAGTCCCTGATGTAGGATATAGCAAAAAAAAAAAAAACACACTATTGATGGTTAAATGGACTTGGTGGCAGCTTGTGCTGGCGCACCACAAGACACAAAATGGCCGCCGATCACCCCAGAAAAAAGTGACTGAAAAACGCTCTGGGCAGCCTAAAAACAGTGAGCAATTGAATAGCAGAAGATGAATGATTCACAGCTGTAGATCAATCACTTCATTAAGTGTTTTTGCTGAGTAAATCCCTGTCTAGTGCCTAATCTCGCCCTAACAGCAGCAGCTGCATCCTCTCCCTACACTGATCAGAGCAGAGTGACGTGCGGCGCTACGTGACTCCAGCTTAAATAGAGGCTGGGTCACATGCTGCACTGGCCAATCACAGCCATGCCAATAGTAGGCATGGCTGTGACGGCCTCTTGGGGCAAGTAGTATGACGCTTGTTTATTGGCTGCTTTGCAGCCTTTCAAAAAGCGCCAAGAAAGCGACGAACACCGAACCCGAACCCGGACTTTTACGAAAATGTATATACAGTTCGGGTTCGCTCATCCCTATTAGGTAGTCATAGCCCAGATTAGGGTTGTCTAGGAGGTGACCAGTTTCTTCCCTATTTTTAAGGCACAGTTACTGTTCCTTCCCTCGTGTGTTCAGTATGTAGTCCTTCCCCACACCGATCGCGACATTGAGGCAGCGGTGACCCACTTCCCTTGCATCATGTCAATTGGTCACATGACGCAAGGGGGGGCAGGTCATCACTGTGGCCAGTCATTAGCTGCAGCAGCATCAAAGTGGATGCTGACAGACGGGAACCCAAGTGAGCCAGCTAAGGCCAGGCAGCAAAGGAACCAAGCGGCAGGAGCAGGTAAGTATGCTCCTCTTTGCAGGTCTAGCCAGGTGGGGGGGGCTTGCCAAAAAAAGCCCCAAAAGGTGACCAACCATCTGCAACAGATATTTCCATTGCATGTAGACATACCCTATGGAATATTACCGGTACAAGGCTGGAATAAGCCTTGGTGCCAATTCTAAACTTTTAAAGACCTAATGACAGCTTCTTTTCATGCAAAAGCTGGCACGGTGATCAACTGATCAACAAGTTTTGGCTTCACTAGCTGCCGACAATCAGCAGCTATACCTGCGGAAGCTATGTCTGACATTTCTTGGAAATCTACAGTAGCATTACATTATGTCTCCTATGTAAATGTGTCATATGGTTTGGGTGGAATATTCACTTTAGTAGCTTCGGTGATTGTAAGTAAGAAGTCCTTACAATGATATGTATGAGTGCAGAATCCTCATATTAATGAGCTGTGGGTAAACTCCACCCAGTGCTGATTGACTGCTTTCTCCCTATATACAGTATAGGAAGATAGCTGTCAATGAGCGGCAGGAGAGTGAAGCAGTCCTCGTATTCATGGATGCAAGGATTCAGTGCAATGTGGCAGCTAATAAATAGTAAATTTCTCCAACACTACAGAATGCACATACATAAGAGACAGCAATCTAACATCAGTGTGTCTGTCGCTACCTTATGCTGTCCTCTCTACCAGATGGTGACAGATTCCCTTTAACAGTTCATTCCTCCAGCTTAGCAGATGAATAACGGTGACGTAATTCCATGGATGCACACAGACTGCTAGGAAGGGGTCTCGAGCTATATGGATAACATGAGCCTACTTTTCTTAGGCTGTATATTACCTACATACATCGCTTCTGAAGATAAAGAGCAAGTGACAGTGCAGCCAATTGCTAATTCTTTATTAATAAGTGGGGTCTGGAGCAACATTACCAATGCTCCATTTGTTACATGATTGGTACTGTAAGAGTCCATTCACACATCCATATGTGTTTTGCGGATCCGCAAAACACAGACACCGGCAATGTGCGTTCCGCATTTTGCGGACCGCACATCGCTGACCGCACATCACTGGCACTCTTATGGAAAATGCCTTATCTTGTCCGCAATTGTGGACAATAGGACATGTTCTATTTTTTTTGTGGAACGGAAGTGCGGATCCACAAATGCGGATGCGGACAGCACATTCCGTCCCCATTGAAAATGAATGGGTCCGCACCTGTTCCGCAAATTTGCAGAACGGATGCGGACCCATTTTGCGGACGTGTGAATGGACCCTAAGATTTGTGTGAGTTTTATAACAGCCTATATTATTGCACCAGACAAAATTATATTAAAATTTTCTAGGAGGAATGTAAAATATGTGAATTTATTATATCCTGATTCAGAAGATATACACCAAGTTCACATCAGCATTGATATGATTAGCGATGATGATTAGTGTTATTATTGCATTCCTTGCCAGCTGTGATATATATGTCTGTCACACTGCTCAGTTATATGCAGCAGACACTATGATTTACAATTTTATATTCACTATAGCTACTTTATGCCTAGATGCATGTATTATTTATGGTGTAAATTGATGTACGGCATGGTGGACATTCATTTAATATGCACACTATTTATGACCGCGTACAGTTTCTATGGAGTGGCTGTGAACTAGCAAGCGGACAGCGATGCCTTTTATTGGAATCTTTACGAGACTATGCTTTGCACTTTGCATTTCATTATAGTTCATACAAGCCTATTAGGATAATCTATGCCAGGCTTGTCAAGAAGAACAAATGGGTTATTATTATCATCGTCTAATGTTATTCTTAGTGACCAAAATAGTCCATTATAAATGGATAAACTGTTTGATGAAATCACAAGCTCAGGCCACAACCGAACACACATAACTTTTCAGCTTTACTGGTGACTGAAAGTGATTCTGAAAAATGATGAGCAAAAATCTGTGAAAAAGGTTCTTCTGCATTTTCATGTTAAGTAAATAGTATCTAATCTTATCTTATCTTATCTTATCTTAGTAGGTGAATGCAGTCTGTTCTCTGTTTGTAGAGTCAAAATGGCCCTCAGAAGGCTCCTCTGGTGGTCTTAGGCTCTAAGACATGGAATGGCAACCCTCTTGGGGTTTAAAGGTGTTCCTTGAGGCCAGTAACCCTTTTTCATATATTAAACAGGGTGCAGGTTGCTTCAGTACCCGCCCTGCATTCCCTTCTTCTCCCTCTCCAGTTCCTGCTGGACCAGAAGTGTAATTTGAGGATAACACACAGGTCACCACTGCTGGCCAATCAATAGCCTCAATGGTGACATGCGCAAGCATGGCATGTGACCACTTCCACTGCTGAGGCCAATGATGTGTATGTAGATGGCACATATCACTTGTGGTCCAGCAGGAGAAGAATGGAGATCAACACAGGAACTAGAGCATCAGTGAGTCATTTTTTTTTTAACATCTGCACCTTGCTTGGTTATATGAAAGGGTGTTTCCAGTTATAAAGAACCCCTTTAACAGGGCTTTCTTACAAAGACAGAGTCTTTTTTTTAAAGATGCCATCTCAGCTAATCTGTAACCTCTAGTGATCAACTGTTATCACTTGGTGAAGTTAAGTGTATAGACTACTGACCATAAATTCCCCCTTCTTTGCCCTGTGTCTTAATCCCCGTTCTCAATAATCCCACTGATGACTTTGGTGTCACTGTCAGCAAAAACGCATTTGGGACAATACATGGAATTTTGGACAGGATGACACTACGACAGGTGTGGACTTGAAGCTTTAAATGGCCCTGGAAATAAAAACTAAAAGTGGTCTAATGTTGTAGGCGGGTCCAAATTGACAGATAGCAGGGCCAATACAAATAGGTAGAGCCAGCAATATCATATTGTGGCACAAAACACTGCCCCAGCAGAGCAAAATACCGCTGTGCAGCACGATATACTACCCTGGCAGAACCAAATGCCACAGTGCATGGCAAAATAATGCACTAGGAGCACAAAATACCTCCCATGTTCCATCCAGCCCACCAGGAAGCTTCCCTGTAGGTTCTATGGCCATTCCAACCCTGCACTAAAGTAAAACCAGTACTGCAGGGTCATACTTTTCTGGTATTGAGATCCGTCATATAGGCTCAAACGCTACAGTTTTGTCCCCATTCATTGTCAATGGGGACAAAACTGAACTGAACAGAACGGAGTGCACCAAAATGCATTCTGTTCCGATTAGTTGCGTTCCCATACCGGAGTGCAAACCGCAACATGTTGTAGTTTGCTTTCCGTCCTGGGATGCGGAGCAAGACAGTTCCGGCATGACCCCCAATGCAAGTCAATGGGGACAGATCTGTTTTCTCTGACACAATCTACCACAATAGAAAACAGATCCGTCCCCCATTGACTTTCAGTGGAGTTCATGACGGATCCGTCTTGGCTATGTTAAAGATAATACAACCGGATCCGTTCATAACGGATACAGATGGTTGTATTATCAGTAACGGAATCGTTTTTGCTGAACCCTGCCGGATCCAATTTGAATTTGCAATATATCGCGAATATTTCGTCAAATATTTGTCATAAATTCGAGAATTCGTCATTATTTTCTTGATTGCGAAAATCGTCAATCTAATATGCTTGTATTGCGTGTGCAACACAGGCGTGGGTCACTTTTGCTACATTTTTCAAGATTCTAGAAGTTTCCTGAGACAGAAGAAAATGGTTGGCACGGCAGAATATTACAATAGCTTCATATACAGATAGAGTGCTCCAATATATTGGGCAATTAATGATGTGCATATTTTGGCGCAATACGTGCAACTTCACATTTTAGCAGGTCTGACTACATATTACTGATTGGTGCACTAAGTATTGTTGCGAACTTGTGACATCACAGGCACTATGTCAGTAGCATGTATGTATGGACAGCAGAACCTATCACACTGCCTAACACCCTGCACTGGAACCTATCATCTACACTATATCAGGATATAACCTTGTATGTAATGACACAGTAAAGCACACTCCACAGCAATGTCACTGCTGTCTCTCTCAGAACTCCATAAAACTACAGAAAATGGCTGCTGGAGAGGTTCTTATATAGTAAGGGGTAGGCAACTTTCCTATTGGTTGCTAGGGATGTTGCTAAGCTCAGACAAAGACATTGCAGCCTTCTCATTGGCCCACAAGCAAGAAACAGGGAGGGATCATGGGTTCAGATGAAAAAAAAAATCTAGAATATTTGCAAATACTAATATATAGCACTATATTCTAAATCTCTGCAAATTCTCAAAGTGGCGATATTCGCAATTAAAATTCGGGATTTGAATATTCGTGCCCAACACTAATGTTTATCTGAATGTCCTAACTGGCTTTATACATTTGATGTATTTCATTTGTTAAGGGAAGGGTTAAGGGTTGAAGGGAAGGATGGGGCACTCTATTTGTCCAGGGATCTCCAGCCAGATGGTAGTCGAGGTGCCCTTGGTGGTGTAGGTGCTTTGGGTGCCTTGGTGGCAGGGATCCCTGATATTCGTGATGCCAGCACCGCAAGGTGTTTTAAGAGATTGTATGGAATAAGGAGAGAGTCAGGAGTTGAACCAACAAGAACTTTAATTGAAATATTTGCCTTGAGGTAAGTAACATCCACACAAATAATGCCTTGGTACAGAATGGAGGTCAGCTGCAACTCCAGACAACAGGCATGGTGGGACAGTGGTAAACTGCAGGTTCCAACTCAATTTGATAGAGAGGTTGATTTCTTCCTTATCTTGCTCAACTTGCCTTGAAACTTCAGCCTTTTGGTACTTTGGATGTTCTGAACTAGCACTTGGCAACCAACAGGGTGGTCTCCCTAGCGGCAGGCAAAAACCTCTGCTCCATTATTTGAACAGGTTGCTTCAATACTAAAAGTCCACTTCATCTCTGACTCCATGACAGTGACACCACAAAAAGAAGGGATCCAGTAGTCCTTGAGCTTGGTTTCCTTAAGTTACAAGCTTTCCTCTCCTAACCTCCTCCCAACTCAACTCTCAACTGTTAACTAACTTCCTGTGACTGACCTGTCCTATATAAATGATGTAACAGCTATAACAACTGTAAATGCAGTTACCAGCCTGTTGTGAGGAATTTGCAGCTCTTACAAGAGAAAAATATGCAAGGGCATAAGATTACATATACAACAGTTTGAAGTGTCCCCTTTTCTCTACACAAACTCCTATACATAAATAGCAATTCACTAAAAGTGATTCTTTACTTTACGTTGATCAATTTATCATTGCAGCTGGAATTGATTTAGATGTGCAATTCTTTGTCTGACAGAGGAGAATTAATGACTTTATTGACCCAACCTTGATGTTAGCACAGAGAAGACTAAGGTGTCAGTTGTTGACTGGGCCATTTCCAGTGTCAGGTCTTATGCTCTTGTACTGACTAGGCTGCTCATGTGTCATGAGTTTGTTAGTTTTAGTTCAATGGATTAGCGATATTGTAACTGCTACAAAAAAATAAAAAACAACATTTAGAGTTGTTCTGATTCATTCTTGTGACTGCATTTATTACTGTAATTCACTACTAGAGATAAGCAAAGTTATGAAAAATGTGATTATGTAGCGGGCGCAATGACGGGGAATGGCAATTGAAACCCCTCAGATGCTGCGTTCATTGCTGATCACGGCATCAGAGATTAAAATTAAATCCTTTCAGGGGCTACTCTAGTAAAAAAAAATAATATAAATATATATATATATATATATATATATATATATATATATATATATATATATATACATACATATACATACATATACAGGTCCTTCTAAAAAAATTTGCATATTGTGATAAAGTTCATTATTTTCTGTAATGTACTGATAAACATTAGACTTTCATATATTTTAGATTCATTACACACAACTGAAGTAGTTCAAGCCTTTTATTGTTTTAATATTGATGATTTTGGCATACAGCTCATGAAAACCCAAATTTCCTATCTAAAAAAATTAGCATATTTCATCCGACCAATAAAAGAAAAGTGTTTTTAATACAAAAAAGTCAACCTTCAAATAATTATGTTCAGTTATGCACTCAATACTTGGTCGGGAATCCTTTTGCAGAAATGACTGCTTCAATGCGGCGTGGCATGGAGGCAATCAGCCTGTGGCACTGCTGAGGTGTTATGGAGGCCCAGGATGCTTCGATAGAGGCCTTAAGCTCATCCAGAGTGTTGGGTCTTGCGTCTCTCAACTTTCTCTTCCCAATATCCCACAGATTCTCTATGGGGTTCAGGTCAGGAGAGTTGGCAGGCCAATTGAGCACAGTAATACCATGGTCAGTAAACCATTTACCAGTGGTTTTGGCACTGTGAGCAGGTGCCAGGTCGTGCTGAAAAATGAAATCTTCATCTCCATAAAGCTTTTCAGCAGATGGAAGCATGAAGTGCTCCAAAATCTCCTGATAGCTAGCTGCATTGACCCTGCCCTTGATAACACACAGTGGACCAACACCAGCAGCTGACATGGCACCCCAGACCATCACTGACTGTGGGGACTTGACACTGGACTTCAGGCATTTTGGCATTTCCCTCTCCCCAGTCTTCCTACAGACTCTGGCACCTTGATTTCCGAATGACATGCAAAATTTGCTTTCATCTGAAAAAAGTACTTTGGACCACTGAGCAACAGTCCAGTGCTGCTTCTCTGTAGCCCAGGTCAGGCGCTTCTGCCGCTGTTTCTGGTTCAAAAGTGGCTTGACCTGGGGAATGCGGCACCTGTAGCCCATTTCCTGCACACGCCTGTACACGGTGGCTCTGGATGTTTCTACTCCAGACTCAGTCCACTGCTTCCGCAGGTCCCCCAAGGTCTGGAATCGGTCCTTCTCCACAATCTTCCTCAGGGTCCGGTCACCTCTTCTCGTTGTGCAGCGTTTTCTGCCACACTTTTTCCTTCCCACAGACTTCCCACTGAGGTGCCTTGATACAGCACTCTGGGAACAGCCTATTCGTTCAGAAATTTCTTTCTGTGTCCTACCCTCTTGCTTGAGGGTGTCAATGATGGCCTTCTGGACAGCAGTCAGGTCGGCAGTCTTACCCATGATTGCGGTTTTGAGTAATGAACCAGGCTGGGAGTTTTTAAAAGCCTCAGGAATCTTTTGCAGGTGTTTAGAGTTAATTAGTTGATTCAGATGATTAGGTTAATAACTCGTTTAGAGAACTTTTTCATGATATGCTAATTTTTTTAGATAGGAATTTGGGGTTTTCATGAGCTGTATGCCAAAATCATCAATATTAAAACAATAAAAGGCTTGAACTACTTCAGTTGGTGTGTAATGAATCTAAAATATATGAAAGTCTAATGTTTATCAGTACATTACAGAAAATAAGGAACTTTATCACAATATGCTAATTTTTTTAGAAGGACCTGTATATATATATATATATATATATATATATATATATATATATATATCACCTTATCCATTTGATTACGGTGTGGCCATCTTGATTGAATACACCACGCAAAATCAGTGACGTGACGAAGCAGTGACGCGACGTGATGGCGTCATCACGGTGGCCGGGCGTGGTGACATCATCACTGATGACGTCACCATGCCCAGCCATAGCGATACTTTAATTCGCTCAACACTATTGACTCCCTATTGTTCTTCCCCTCTATAAACACTCCCCTCTCTAATCTTATTATGAATGTTTGTCTTCCTATTCAGCCACTGCACCGATTCATCTGCCCTGTACAAGTCACTGCACTGGTTAGGCTACTTTCACACTAGCGTTCGGGGCTCCGCTTGTGAGTTCCGTTTGAAGGCTCTCACAAGCGGCCCCGAACAGATCCGTACAGCCCCAATGCATTCTGAGTGGATGCGGATCCGCTCAGAATGCATCAGTTTGGCACCGTTTGGCCTCCGCTCCGCAGGCGGACACCCGAACGCAGCTTGCATCGTTTTCGTGTCCGCCTGGCCGTGCGGAGCCAAACGGATCCGTCCAGACTTACAATGCAAGTCAATGGGGACGGATCCGTTTGACGTTGACACAATATGGTGCAATTTCAAACGGATCCGTCCCCCATTGACTTTCAATGTAAAGTCAGGAGTCCCTATTAATATACCATCAGATCGGAGTTTTCTCCGATCCGATGGTATATTTTAACTTGAAGCGTCCCCATCACCATGGGATCGCCTCTATGTTAGAATATACCATCTGATTTAAGTTACATCGTAAAACTCAGATCCGACAGTATATTCTAACACAGAGGCGTTCCCATGGTGATGGGGACGCTTCATATTAGAATATACTGAGAACTGTGTACATGACTGCCCCCTGCAGACCCCCCCTCCTCCTGTAATTAACTTATTGGTGGCCAGTGCGCCCCCCCCTCCCTCCCCAGTATTAATTGTAGCCAGTGCGGCCCCCCTCCCTCTATATTCATCGGTGGCCAGTGCGGATTCCCAGTATTAAATATGACCAGTGCGGCCCCCCCCCTCCCTAGTATTAAATATGACCAGTGCGGCCCCCCCCTCCCCCCCTAGTATTAATTGTAGCCAGTGCGGCCCCCCTCCCTCTATATTCATCGGTGTCCAGTGCGGATTCCCAGTATTAAATATGACCAGTGCGGCCTCCCCCTCCCTCCCTCCCTAGTATTAAATATGACCAGTGCGGCCTCCCCCTCCCTCTATATTTATTGGTGGCCAGTGCGGATTCCAAGTATTATGACCAGTGCGGCCTCCCCTCCCCCCCCTAATTAAAATCACCCCCCCCCCCATCATTGGTGGCAGCGGAGAGTACCGATCGGAGTCCCAGTTTAAATCGCTGGGGCTCCGATCGGTTACCATGGCAACCAAGACGCTATTGCAGTCTTGGCTGCCATGGTTACTTAGCAATAAATACAAGCATTATACTTACCAGAAGAGCTGCAATGTCTGACCGGCCGGGCGCTCCTCCTACTGGTAA
This sequence comes from Bufo gargarizans, assembly GCF_014858855.1. NCBI lineage: Eukaryota > Metazoa > Chordata > Amphibia > Anura > Bufonidae > Bufo > Bufo gargarizans. The sequence goes on from NC_058083.1 coordinate 74,716,750, forward strand.
GTGACAGGTCTGTGCTATAGGCAATGCGCCGCACAGACCTTTCACTTACCAGTAGGAGGACTCACCTACAAAGCTCTTCACAGTGCTGCACCCCCTACATCTCCTCCTTCACCTCTGTCTACATTGTTACCCGAATTCTTCGTTCTGCTGACGATCTATGACTAACATACACAATAATCCAAATGCAGCGACCAGACCATAGGGGCAATGTGAGTGTAGTGTATGGTGAACCGATGGGGGTGGTAGTATTACTCACTGTTCTGTAGCTCCCTACCTTGGCCGGCATGCAGTGAAGGGAAGGATGGCACAAAATCCCTTGAGGCATTCTTTATTCGTCCAGGGATCCCCAGCCAGATAGTAGTTGAGGTGTCCTAGGTGGTGTAGGTGCTTTGGGTGCCTTGGTGGCAGGGTCCCTCGTGTTTGTGACGCCAGCAGCGCAAGGTGTGTTAAGAGATGGTATGGAATAAGGAGGAGAGTCAGGAGTTGAGCCAACAAGAACTTGACTTGACATATTTGCCTTGAGGTAAGTAGCATCCACACAAATAATGCCTTGGTACAGAAGAAGGAGGTCAGCTGCAACTCCAGACAACAGGCATGGTGGGACTCAATTTTCCAACTCAATTTGATAGAGAGGTTCCTTATCTTGCTCAACTTGCTCTGAAACTTCAGCCTTTTAGTACTTTGGATCTTCTAAACTAGCACTTGGCAACCAACAGGGTGGTCTCCCTAGCAGCAGGGTGGTCTCCCTGCTCCATTATTTGAACAGGTTGCTTCAATACTATAAGTCCACTTTGTCTCTGACTCCAGGACAGTGGCACTACAAAAAGAAGGGATCCAGTAGACCTTGAGCTTGGTCTCATTTCTATCTTGCCTTTTTCCTGGGTGATACCCAGGGGCACACAGCTTAAGTTGCAAGCTTTCCTCTCCTAACCTCCTCCCAACTCAACTCTTAACTGTTAACTAACTTCCTGTTACTGACCTGTCCTATATAAATGATGTAACAGCTAGTGATGAGCAGCAGGGGCAATATTCGAATTTGCGATATTTTGCGAATATTTTGTAAAATATTCGTCATATATTCACGAATTATATTCTTGATTGCGAAAATTGGCAATGTAATATTTGCGTAATGCGCGCAAAATACAGGTGTGGGTCACTTATGCTACATTTTTCAAGCTGATATAAGTTTCCTGACACTGGAGAAAATGGTTGGCACGGCAGAACATTAGAAAAGCTTTATATACAGATAGAGTGCTCCAATATATTTGCGCTTGCAAATTTTCAGCAATATCAGCTACACTATAGATCAATCTAACCTACACTGACTATCTCCCCCTGACTATCTGAATTATACATATAAGTTAACTGTATAATGTAATACAACAAAGCACAGAGTACAGCAATGACATTGCTGTCTCTTTCATAACTGCAATAAACTTTAGAAAATGGCTGCTGGGGAGGTTCTTATATAGTAAGGGGTAGGCAACTTTTCTATTGGTTTGCTAGGGATGTTGCTAAGCTGTGACAAAGCCTTCTCATTGGCCCACAAGCTAGAAGAATAGAAGAAGGGAGGGATGATCAACTGATGTGTATTGTGTTAAAAAAATTAATAAAATATTCGTCATTACGAATATATATCACTATATTCTAAATATTCGCAAATTATCTTGTGCCGATATTCATGATAAAAATTTGCTTTTCGAATATTTGCGCTCAACACTAGTAACAACTATAGTGTAAATGCAGTTGCCAGCCTGTTGTGAGGAATTTGCAGCTACGGTATTACAAGAGAAAAATATGCAATGGCATAAGATGACATATACAACAGTTTGAAGTGTCCCCTTTTCACACATAGTGGGACACTGCACAAACCTCACATTCCTGGCACTAAAACTTTTCTCTTGCTGCACCAGTTCTCTGGAATGCGATACCCTAGACCAGGGGCGCACAACCTGCGGCCCGGGGGCCACATGCGGCCCTTGATACCATTCTGTGCAGCCCCCAACCATCTAGTAACAAACATGTATGTCTATGTCTTGTGGCTGCTCACATGTATTTTTCATGTTTACTCCCATTAGATGGGAGTCCTGGAAGTGTAACTACACATTAATGGCATATACTGTATGTTTGATGTGCCATAAATACAGTATTTCAGGTTTTATACCCCTTTAAATTTTATTTTCGGCCCTTGACGTTGGTTCAGTCTGACAATGTGGCCCCCAACCAGAAAACGTTGTGCACCCCTGCCCTAGACAATTAGGTTCATGACCAATATCCACAGAATTAAACATTCACTAAAAATATGTCACAATGTACCAGCACTACACTGCAATCTCCAAAGCACAAATGCATCTGCTGAGTAAAGGGGCATCTCAATAAGGCCTCATGCACACAAATGTATATTCTTTCCATGCCTGTTCCAAAACGGAAGTTACTCCGTGTGCATTCTGTTTCCGTATATCCGCATTTCTGTTCCGGAAAAGAAAAAGAGCATGTCCTATTATTGTCCGCATAACGGACAAGGATAGGACTGTTCTATCAGGGGCCAGCTGTTCGGTTCTGCAAAATATGGAATGCACATGGACATCATCCAAATTTTTTGCAGATCAGTTTTTTTTTCGGACTGCAAAATACATACGTTCGTGCGCATGAGGCTTAAATTAGAATATCACTGAAATTTAAAAAGGAAAAACTCATATATTATATGCAGTTGCAAGATGTATGTATGTGAACCCTTTGGAATGATATGGATTTCTGCACAAATTGGTCATAAAATGTGATCTGATCTTCATCTAAGTCACAACAATAGACAATCACAGTCTGCTTAAACTAATAACACACAAAGAATTACATGTTACCATGTTTTTATTGAACACACCATGTAAACATTCACAGTGCAGGTGGAAAAAGTATGTGAACCCCTAGACTAATGACATCTCCAAGAGCTAATTGGAGTGAGGTGTCAGCCAACTGGAGTCCAATCAATGTGATGAGATTGGAGGTGTCGGTTACAGCTGGCCTGCCCTATAAAAAACACACACCAGTTCCGGGTTTGCTTTTCAAAAGAAGCATTGCCTGATGTGAATGATGCCTCGCACAAAAGAGCTCTCAGAAGACCTACGATTAAGAATTATTGATTGCATAAAGCTGGAAAGGGTTACAAAAGTATCTTCAAAAGCCTTGCTGTTCATCAGTCCACGGTAAGACAAATTGTCTATAAATGGAGAAATTTCAACAGTGCTGCTACTCTCCCTAGGAGTGGCCGTCCTGTAAAGATGACTGCAAGAGCACAGTGCAGACTGCTCAATGAGGTGAAGAAGAATCCTAGAGTGTCAGCTAAAGACTTACAAAAGTCTCTGGCATATGCTAACATCCCTGTTAGCGAATCTACGATATGTAAAACACTAAACAAGAATTAATTTCATGGGAAGATACCACAGAGGAAGCCACTGCTGTCCAAAAAAAACATTGCTGCACAGTTTGCACAAGAGCACCTGGATGTTACACAACAGTACTGACAAAATATTCTGTGGACAGATAAAAACCAAAGTTGAGTTGTTTGGAAGAAACACTATGTGTGGAGAAAAAGAGGCACAGCACACCAACATCAAAACCTCTTCCCAACTGTGAAGTATGGTGGTGGGGGCATCATGGTTTGGGGCTGCTAATTTTCTGAATACTGACTTCGCTGAATTTTCCGAAAAATTCGATCCAAATAAATTTGTGCCAAATCACATTTAAAAAAACACCTATTTCCTGGCTGCAGAGAGCCTGTATAGTGGTGTAGAACCATGTGCCTTCCAGCAACACGCATAGTGAGTCTGCTGTGGTAGTGAAACAATACTGTGATTCAGTATGGCACGCAGATGACAGGCGTCGCTCTTAGAATCACTGCACACTTCATCAGGTCAATGTTAGCGTCAGGTATAAAGGACAGTGCAGAGGCCCAAGATCCTACTATAGCGTGACAGAGCACACTTCCTTTACACCGTCTTCAGCTTATTCCACATAGATGTCTACAGAACCTGTTCTAATAAACGCGTATACAAGTAGAGCCCCCCTGACAGAGTGGAGAGGGTGTCAGCAGTAAGTTTGTGCTGACGTCACTGATTATTTTGCTCTTCCTCTGATCCATCAGAACAATAACCCCCCAGAAAATGTATCCTGTCTGTTGAACATCCGCTTTCACTTGGTCAGCATTTGGTCAGTAATTAGAGTTGAGCGGACACCTGGAAGTTTGGGTTCAACGGGTTCGGCCGAACTTTGCAAAAAAGTTTTGGAGCACTAAAATGGCTATAAAAAAGTAATGGAAAGGGCTAGAAGGCTGCAAAAGGCAGCAAAATGTGGTTAAGAACATGGCGCTCTGCAAACAAATGTGGATAGGTAAATGACTTAAAATAACATAAAATACATATAAATTAAAAATTATAATCTTGATCTAGGAGGAGGAGGTTCATATGGAGTAGGAGGTTAAGGAGGCGATGGATGTGGCGGTGTAGGTGGAAGTGGCGGTGGAGGAGGAGGAGGTAGCCAACACTGTTTTTTTGTTTTGTTTTTTATTTTATTATTATTATTATTATTATTATTTTATTTTTTTGTTTAAATTTGGGTAGACCCCAAAACATTGAGAAATATAAAAAATAAAACAAAGAGAAAGTGCGCTGGAGTACAACAATGGCTGGGTGAGGTAGGTATACATGTCTATGCCTGAGGAGGTGGTGATGGTGAGTACAATAAAGGAATTCAAGAGGGGCCTAGATGTATTTCTGGAGTGTAATAATATTACAGGCATAGCTACTAGAGAGATCCAGGGAGTTATTCTGATTGCCTGATTGGAGTCGGGAAGGAATTTTTTATTCCTCTAAAGTGGGGAAAATTGGCTTCTACCTCACAGTTTTTTTTTTTTGCCTTCCTCTGGATCAACTTGCAGGATAACAGGCCGAACTGGATGGAGAAATGTCTTTTTTCGGCCTTATGTACTATGTTACTATTCTGCACAAGGTAAGGACAAGTCCTGGCTGCCTGGTTCATTTTAATGAACATGAGCTTGTCCACATTGGCTGTGGACAGGCGGCTGCGCTACACGTTTAGACAATACACTGGCTGCAGGGCAGGCCAGCACCTCCAAGGCGTAAAGGGCAAGCTCAGGCCATGTGCCCAATTTGGAGACCCAGAAGTTGAAGGGGGCAGACCTATCAGTCAGTACGTGTAGGCGTGTGCACACATACTGCTCCACCATGTTGCTGAAATGCTGCCTCCTGCTAAGACGTTCCATATCAGCTGGTGGTGCTGGTTGTTTTGGCGTGCTGACAAAACGTTTCCACATTTTGGCCATGCTAACCCTGCCTTCTGAGGTGCTGGTGGTGCCCCAGCTGCGTTGGCGACCTCTTCCTCCTCCTCAGCCTTCGCCTTGTGCTTCCACTTGTCTGCCGCTGTCAGGTGGGAATGACATCAGCAGCGAGTCGACCAGCGTGCGCTGGTAGTTGCGCATCTTCCGATCAGTAACAGGCGTTTTTACTAAATTTTGTTCCCTGTCAGCAATGCAGAGCAGGGGTTTTTCCACCAGCAAAAATGGGTTAATGTCAACTATAAATGTAACAGACGAATTTTAGAAATTTAGGTCCCTGTCACCTATGCAGAGCAGGGATTTGTATACGGCAAAAATGGTAAAATGTCACCTAAGAATGTAACAGACGATTTTTAGAAATTTAGGTCCCTGTCACCTATGCAGAGCAGGGGTTTATTCACGGCAAAACTGGGTTCATGTCACCCACCAATGGAACAGACGATTAAAAAAAAAATAGGTCCCTGTCACCTATGCAGAGCAGGGGTTTGAATACGGCAAAAATGGTAAAATGTCACCCAAGAATGTACGCTTTTGCACCCTGCTCCCTCTTTTCCTGTGCTGATGCCTCTGTGTGACCACCACCTCTTCATCCAAACTGCACACGTCACTTGCATGAGCTTGATTCCATGTGGGGTCTAGTACCTCATCATCCTCCACATCATCTTCCACCCACTCTTTACTAGTGATGAGGGGGAGGTGCCATAGTCGATTTTGCGATATTTCGTGAATATTTGAATGAATATTCGTGTTATATTCGTCGAAATCGAATATTCGCAATTATTCCAATTATCGCGAATAATATGCGATTTAATTAATCGCGTATTGCGATTTTTTCTTTTGATGGTATAAGGCAACGTTCCTATGCTAACTGACTGGCTAGGCTAATATGTGTATTTTACAAAATTTCGTAATATTACGAATATTCTAAAAGACGAAGTTAGAGCAATATTACGAAATTTCGTAAAATATACATATAGATTGTAATTTAGCTAATATAGTGCTATAATCTTCTCAATTTTTTTTTTGCCTCTTATGAACTTAGGTTTTGTAAAATATGTACACTATTAAAAAAATTACTATAGCAGTATATTAGCTAAATTACAATCTATGTGTATTTTACGAAATTTCATAACTTCGTCTTTTAGAATATTTGAAATATTGCTCTAACTTCGTCTTTTAGAATATTCGTTATATTGCTCTAACTTCGTCTTTTAGAATATTACGAATATTCTAAAAGACGAAGTTAGAGCAATATTAAGAATATACGTAAAAAGTTGAAATCGCAATGCGATTAATATAACTCGAAGTAATCGCATGGCGATTTCAACTTAGCACTGCTATATTCCATATTAGGCTAGAATTAACGAATATGGAATATAGCAGTGTTAAGTTGAAATCGCAATCCGATTAATTCAAGTTATTAAAACAACTTTTTACGTATATTCTTAATATTGCTCTAACTTCGTCTTTTAGAATATTCGTAATATTCTAAAAGACAAAGTTAGAGCAATATTACGAATATTCTAAAAGACGAAGTTAGAGCAATATTACGAATATTCTAAAAGACGAAGTTAGAGCAATATTACGAAATTTTGTAAAATACCCATATAGATTGTAATTTAGCTAAAATGGAATATAGAAGTGTTAAGTTGAAATCGCAATTCGATTAATTCAAGTTATAATAATCGAATTGCAATTTCAACGTAATTCTCAAATCCGATAGTACATTCTAGTATATGGAGACATTCCCATGGTGATGGGGACGCTCCATGAGCACGGAAGTCGGCAGAAGCGGCAACGGGCAGTGACTGGAGCAGCCAGGAAGCCAGGAATCCAAAGGACAGGTAAGAACAAGTTTAGGGAAGTGGGAAAGAAAAAAATTATAACAATTAAAAACAAAAAAAAAAGAATATTTGATTTTGCGAATATATAGAACGATATTCTAAATATTCGAAATTGCGATATTCGAGAAAAAAATTCGCAATTCGAATATTCGCACTCAACACTACTCTTTACCCCTGCCCTCCTTGTCAGTCTGCAGACTGCAGAAAGCCACAGCAGTTGGCACCTGTGTTTCGTCATCATTAGAGACGTTCTGCGGTGATATTCCCATGTCCTCATCCTGAAACATAAGTGGTTGGGCATCAGTGCACTCAAACTCTTCCACTTCTGGGTCAGGGCTATGTGGATGGCCCACGGAAACCCTACCTCCTAAATGAAACAGATGGATTTAACTATGATTATATCTCACTCTCACAGATGAATCACAAGGGTTTTTAACATAAAATTTGGTGGATATGTCACCCCTACAATGGAACAGATGGATTTGCTGATTTTATGTGCCTTCCTGTCACATGTGCAGACCTCAGAGGTACTTTACACCCAAAAATGGGAATTTGAAGCCCAAAAATATGACAGCGGTATTTAATGGTTTTATTTGACTGACAGGAATGCAGCATAGGCCGCAAATGTACTTTATCGCAACAAAAAATTTAATGTTTTAGAAAAAAATGTAACTGCAGTATTTGGTGGTTTTATTGGACTGTCAGATATGCAGCACAGGGTAAAAAGGTACTTTATTGCCCCAAAAAATGGTTTTTTTAAACCCTAAATGAAACAGATGGATTTAACTGTTATTATATTTCCCTCACAAATGAAGCACAGGGGTTTTTAACATATAAAATGGCGGATATGTCACCCCTACAATGGAACAGATGGATTTTCTGAATTTATGTGCCTGCCTGTCACATATGCAGTGCAGGCCTCAGAGGTACTTTACAACAGAAAATGCTAATGTTTTACCCCACAATTGAACAGATGGATTTAACTGATTATATTTCACTCTCAGAAATGCAGCACCGGGGTACTTGACAGAAATAAATATGTCACCCCCCTGGGTCCCTGAACTCACAGACGGTATTATTTTCCCTTCCCCTGGCACATATGCAGTGCAGGTGCAGTTTAAAAATGGGTATATGTCAGCCACTGAACTACAAGAACAGGATTAAATAATTGTCCCTGGCACATATGCAGTGCCCTGCAGCCTTTCAAAAAGCGCCATTAAATCGCCGAACACTGAACTCGAACCCAAATTTTTACGAATCGGTTTCGGGTCTGGGTACAAAAAACCCTAAAGTTCAGTACAAACCCGAACTTTACAGTTCGGTTTCGCTCAATCCTATCAGTAATCCATCAGTATTGCTAATGCCCAAAAAAAAACAGGAGTGGATCCAAAACAGAAATGACAATTGAATGGAATATTTGCATGTCTTCTCTGTTTTGTACCCACTCCTGCTTTTGGCTACCAAATCATAAGCTAATTCTGATGGAACCATACAGGCCTTAAAGATGCTACACAGAGAGGATCCGTTGCGTGCCTCATTTTTCCTTCCTTCTGACAGATCAAAAGAAGGGTCAAATAAATGATTGTGTCAAACAGGCCAAAAAGGTAAAATAGTGGCCCATTCATGAAGTGGGGAAGGTGGGAACAGCATGAGAAGTCCACAGAGTGGCAAGTTGACATAGTGTGGAGGTAGAAGCAGCATCAGGAGACCACAGAGTGGCAAGGCGACATAGTGTGGAGGTGGCAGCAGCATCAGGAGACCACAGAGTGGCAAGGTAACAGTGTGGAGGTGGTAGCAGCATCAGGAGACCACAGAGTGAGAAGGTGACATAGTGTAGATGTGGTAGCAGCATTGGGAGACCACAGAGTGACTCGTGACAGAGTTTGAAGGTGGGTGGCACTAATAGTACCCGCTGACAATGGTGGGTGTAAGAAGGAGAAGTTAGTGTCAGATGTGTAGCATCAGGAGGGTGACAGCATTAGAATAGTAGGAGAGGTTTTGGTGAGGCAGCAAGGATGATCTAATCTGATGCATCAGGAATTAATGGGTGGAAATCCTGGCTGATCCACTCCTGATTCATCTTGACAAAGGTCAGTCTCTCCACATTTTGGGTGGATAGGCGAGTTCTGCTTGGGATATATATAGCCCCTGCTGCACTAAACACCCACTCTGATGCCACACTACTGGCCGAGCAGGACAGCTTTTCCAGAGCAAACTCGGCCAGTTGCGGCCACAAATCCAGTTTGGTTGCCCAGTAGTCCAGCGGGTCTTCAATGATGGCTGGCAGGGTGTACTCCAAGTAGGCCACCACCTGCTGGTTCAGGTTCTGTTTTATGTCTAGCTGCTGGTAAGTAGTTTCTTTACTATGCGGGTGAAGAAAGCTGCTCATCAGCGACTCTAGACTCGGGCTGCTACTTATGGAGCTGGTACTGCTCCTGCCACTCCCCAAGCAGCCATGGCTCCCCAAGCAGCCACTCCCCCCCCCCCCGATCAGACCTGCGAGACGATGGCGCAGATAGGCAGCAGCCAACTGACTACATAGGATGTTTCTATAGTAGCTCAGTTTGTCCTCCCTCTCAGCGGATGTAAAGAAGGCCCCCATTTTGGACCGATAGGGAGGATATAACATTGTGGAGAGCCAGTAGTCATCCCTCTGCCGAATGGTAATTCGGCTGTCACTACGCAAGCAAGTGAGCATGCATCGGGCCATTTACACATTACAAAAAGTTTCATCAAAAGGATCCCATTGGTCTCAAATTTTGTGGCGTGACATTAGTGAAGCGCCATTGGCGGGGAGGTAATCCAGCCACACAAATTAATAAAAAGGAGGCTGAATGGATCTACGAAATGAATACATTGCAGCCACATGGACATAATATTGAATGGGACATAAAATCTGTCTGCATGGTGTGATTTATCTGAATACATACTGTCTTAATACATCTGGTCTTAATTATCTATTATAGTTTTATATTAATTAATTTTATATTTCACTATTTTAAAGATATTTTGGAATATTGTTAAAGTTTTTATGTAAGGGATTTAAGTGTAATTGTATTTATTGTGAGTATGTACGTGTACATGTTTTTAGCAATTTTAACATGCAATTGTTTGACATGCCGCTGGATAAGGAAGTCCGTTTTTGTTCAGGGGCAAAAGGTTGTTATATACTCGTGGACTATAGCGGCGTCTATACCGCAGCCCCTGACGAAGCTAACAGTGAAACCCGGGTCGGGCAAACATATATGCATGTGAAAACTCTAGAATATGTGAGTAAAATAAATTTGGTTACCTCTGAGTGCTGAGGGTATTGCACCATCTCTCTGTCCTTTCTGTGAAGGTAATCCTGATTCGGCTGGAGCGTGCGGTTGGTGGCTTGACGTGAGAACTGATAACAGGCTGGAGGTGGACAGCAGGATCATTGCATGTGAATTGCGGACCTGCAGTTGATACTTTTTACGGCTGAATAAGAACTTGGCTCTCTGTGTTTGGTTTTTCCAACCACTTTCATAAACTGCTAACAATATAGCGCGGTTCCTGCATATAACTTTATAGGGCCATTTGCCCAAGTGACTCAGAGGGACTCCCTGCCTCCATCTCCACTGCATACTGCCACAGTGTGTCCGGGTCCTCTGTCTCGTCTTCCTCATCACCCTGTAGCTCGTCTGGCTGCTCTTGCTCCTCCTCTCCTGTGAACTGTGTAGAAAAAACACCCATTTTGCTACACATTGCTTGTGCTCCAATTTCCTCTATCTCCTCCAATTCAGCCCCCAAAGGGGTCATGTGGCCGTGAGATGTAGGCACCAAGTCTCCTGTCCCCTAACCAGACAGATTTAGCAGCATCTTTTCCAGGATATGAATCAGTGGAATGACCTTGTTCATCCTGTAGTCCTGGCGACTGACAAATAAAGTGGCCTCCTCAAAGGGCATGATCAAACAGCAGGTGTCACGCATGAGCTGCCACTAACATCGAAGTTCCACAGGGGAGTACCTCTGTTCACCTGTATCATCAAGAAATCGTTTATGGCCTTTCTCTGTTCGTACAGTCAGTCCAACATATGGAGGGTGGAATTCCAACAGGTGGAAACGTCGCATATCAGCCTATGTAGGGGGACGCCGTTCTGCCTCTGTAGCTCAAGGAGGGTGTGCTTGGTGCTTGGCGGTGCACGAGTGGCTGAAGTGCATGCAAAGTTTCCTGGCCATTTTCTAGGATGTCTTGCAGATGGGTTAAAGACTTCAGGAAATGTTTGACAACCAGATTAAACACGTGCGCCATGCAGGGCTTATGGCTCAGCCCTCCTTGACACAGCACCGACACCATGTTCTTCCTGTTGTCGGTCACCATGGTTCCGATTTTGTGTTGTCGCAAAGAAATCCAAAATTCAATTTCTTGATGACTCAGTTCGCCCATAAACTAGGTGCAGAACCGTGTGACACATACAGCTTATTTTTTTTTTGCCACTAATACACACTAAAAAGGGCTTTCATTTTCTCAATTCACAACACAACAGCTAATAAGCCCCTCCTCCCCCACTAATACACAACAAAAATTGCTTTAGAACATATAACTGTGGCCGTGAACTTCAAATAATACTTATTTTTTTGCCACTAATACACACCAAAAAGGGCTGTAATTTTCTCACTTCACCACACAATGGCTAATAAGCCCCCCCCCCCCCACTAATACGTAACAAGAAAAGGCTTTAGAACACATATATATAACCGCACAAGGGCTAATAAGACACCAATAACAAGAACGGTTTGCTAGAATTATTGCAAACCTGAAATGAGCAGCAGTATAATGGCAATTTGGATCCGCAGTCAGTGCAGCAAGGTGTAATAGGATTGCTCCAATTACCCAGGTTGTAAACTCCCCTATTGAACCCTGTTCTGCTTCAATACTGTGGAATAATTGCTCCCTATCCACTCCCTTAATTTCTATTGAGCAAAATATAAGTTTTCAAGTCTTTCCTAGCACTGTCCCTAGCGCCTGCTGATGTATCTCCCTGCACCAAGTATACTGGGAAATGGCTGAATCCAAGATGGCTGAGGCTATTTATAGGGCTGTGACATCACAGGGCTGGCTGGCTGCTGATTGGCTGCATGCATGGCATTGTGGGTGATCCCTCGTTCAGAGTTTCTTGCTCCATGTCCTAACATGTGCAGCAGCCATTTTATGAAAAAATTTGATTCTTTACCACGAAGTGTGGGGAAATTCGGATTCAGTGTGAATTGAATAATTCCTGAAATTCGGATCGAATTCTACTTAATTCAGCTTCGATTTGCTCATCTCTAGCCATAATCATGAACATTAAAAGAAATAAACACTTGAAATAGATCACGCTGTGTGTAATGAATCTATAGAATATGAGTTTTGCTTTTTGAATTGAATTACTGAAATAAATTAACTTTTCGATAATATTCTAATTTTTTTAGATGCACCTGCAAATACAGTACACCTGCCCCAGCACCTTCCTGTATAGATAGAGCACCATCAACAACCAAGTATATTACTCACATTTACATAACCTAGCTCTGCATGTTCATAAATGCTCACCATGTCATCTCCTTTGGCCCCTTGCAGACTAGCGTTTCTCCCGCAGCGAGTCTGCAATGTAGCTCCCGGCCTGACCTCCCAGCGTTGTCAGGGGTCACATAGCATTATATTGATTTATGATGCTATGTAACCCTTACAGTTCTGGAATGTATTGGATAATGTTGGCATAATGCTGCCGGTGTTATCCAATACATTCCAGAACTGAGAGGGTTCTGGAGCATCATAAATCAATATAATGCTATGTGAATCCCTGCATTACTGGGCCGGGTGCTGTGTTGCGAACTCTCGTGCGGGAGGAACGCCTTTAATATGATGCTCCAATGTGCCAATTCTTTGATTCTAACTATTGGCCCTGTTATTGATCTTTTTAGGGCTGTTTCACACGAGTTGATGCCGTGCGTGACATCCGCTGCGTGAATGACAGCCAAGACCCACTGCGGACAGAAAAAGCATGGAGCATTAACATGATTGATAATGCTCCATGCCTCTCTGGGACCTTTTTACTACAAAATCACAGTGAGATAAAGTTGTCACTGTGATTTTGTAGTAAAAATATCACAGAGAGGCACGGAGCATTATCAATCATGTTAATGCTCCATGCTTTTTCTGTCCGCAGTGGGTCTTGGCTGTCATTCACACAGTGGATGTCACGCACAGCATCCGCTCGTGTGAAACAGCCCTTAGAGTGGCTGATCCCATTCCCTTATTGCATTATTCAACAAAACCTAAACCCTACATTTGGCTGTGCCCCCCACACTCTTTGCACTCAGATGCCCTTCATATCTATACAGTACATGCACAGATACTGGCTTGCTACTGGCTCATGCAGCTTTATGTGTAGTACCCTGTTTTCTGTAAAAAAATAAAAAATAAAAAAATGGTTGGACCATTACACAAAAGGAGCACTGCTACCCCTATTTTTTAATAGATTTTAAGGTCTTGTGAGGAGGGTCCTCATTGTGTGAATTGCTGATTAGTTGGCTACTCTGTCACATCTGATTTTGTCTGTACATGTTCCCTCTGATTGTAGTGTGATTATTATTACGGTTCCCTCTCAAGTAGTTCTATTCTCTCATATAGTGCACTTACATAGAGCACTCGGCACACCATAAAGGTCAGTCATGATGACCGCGAGTCTCTGTTCCTGATTCTGAGTTTCTTGGGTCTATATACAAGTTTCTTTATTCCGAGCAGCACTTTTTGTATGCTTAATTTTCATACGGTGATATAAATTACCCTTTTGAGAAGCAAGTTGGTCATATTTAAAGGGAACCTGTCACCTGGATTTTGGGTATAGAGCTGAGGACATGGGTTGCTAGATGGCCGCTAGCACATCCGCAATATCCAGTTCCCATAGCTCTGTGTGCTTTTATTGTGTATAAAAACCGATTTGATACATATGCAAATTAACCTGAGATGAGTCTGAGCTTGAAAATATGACTCTTCTCTGGTCACACAAATAAGATATGACTCTTTTATGTTAATTTGCATATGTATCAAATCGGGTTTTTTTACACAATAAAAGCACACAGAGCTATGGGGACTGGATATTGCGGATGTGCTAGCGGCCATCTAGCAACCCATGTCCTCAGCTCTATACCCAAAATCCAGATGACAGGTTCCCTTTAAGACACATAATCGGTTATGTACAAAAGGTTTTGCTTTAATTTACAGTGCTGCACATACCCCAGTACAATAATACCATACTGACTTTACACAACACAGTATAGGGTGACCTATTCTCTATCACTACAACACTTTACAGTATTTCATTTTGCAACAGACAAGGATAGAATATTATTGATTTTACTTTTTGTAAATACAGTCAGGTTCATAAATATTGGGACATCAACACAATTGTAACATTTTTGGCTCTATACACCACCACAATGGATTTGAAATGAAACGAACAAGATGTGCTTTAACTGCAGAATGTCAACTTTAATTTGAGGGTATTTCCATCCAAATCAGGTGAACAGTGTAGGAATTATAAACGTTCATATGTGCCTCCCACTTGTTGAGGAACTAAAAGTAATGGGACAATTATTCCAATTACAATGAGCAGATAAAAGGTCCAGAGTTCATTTCATGTGTGCTATTTGCATTTGGAATCTGTTGCTGTCAACTGCCAAGATGAGAACCAAAGAGCTGTCACTATCAATAAAGCAAGCCATCATTAAGCTGGAAAAAAAAAAAAAAAAAAACATCAGAGAGATAGCAAAAACATTAGGCGTGGCCAAAACAACTGTTTGGAACATTCTTAAAAAGAAGGAACACATCGGTGAGCTCAGCAACACCAGAAGACCGCGGAAGACCATGGAAAACAACTGTGGTGGATGACCGAATAATTATTTCCCTGGTGAAGAAAACACTCTTCACCACAGTTGTCCCGATCAAGAACACTCTCCAGGAGGTAGGTGTATGTGTGTCAAAGTCAACAATCGAGAGAAGACTTCACCAGAATGAATACAGAGGGTTCACCACAAGATGTAAACCATTGGTGAGCCTCAAAAACAGGAAGACCAGATTAGAGTTTGCCAAACGACATCTAAAAAACCCTTCACAGTTCTGGAACAACATCCTATGGACAGATGAGACAAAGATCAACTTGTACCAGAGTGATAGGAATAGAAGAGTATGGAGAAGGAAAGGTACTGCTCATGATCCTAAGCATACCACCTCATCAGTGAAGCATGGTGGTGTTAGTGTCATGGCGTGGGCATGTATGGCTGCCAATGGAACTGCTTCTCTTGTATTTATTGATGATGTGACTGCTGACAAAAGCAGCATGATGAATTCTGAAGTGTTTTAGGCAATATTATCTGCTCATATTCAGCCAAATACTTCAGAGCTCATTGGACAGTGCTTCACAGTGCAGATGGACAATGACCCAAAGCATACTGCAAAAACAACCAAAAGGTTTTTTAAGGGAAAGCAGTGGAATGTTATGCAATGGTCAAGTCAATCACCTGACCTGAATCCGGTTGAGCATGCATTTCACTTGCTGAAGACAAAACTGAAAGATAAATGCCCCAAGAACAAGCAGGAACTGAAGACAGTTGCAGTAGAGGCCTGGCAGAGCATCACCAGGGATGAAACCCAGCGTCTGGTGATGTCTATGCGTTCCAGACTTCAGGCTGTAATTGACTGCAAAGGCTTTGCAACCAAGTATTAAAAAGTAAAAGTTTGATTTATGATTATTATTCTGTCCCATTACTTTTGGTCCCTTAACAAGTGGGAGGCACATATGCAAACTGTTGTAATTCCTACACCGTTCACCTGATTTGGATGGAAATACCCTCAAATTAAAGCTGACAGTCTGCAGTTAAAGCACATCTTGTTTGTTTCATTTCAAATCCATTGTGGGGGTATATAGAGCCAAAAATGTTAGAATTGTGTCGATGTCCCAATATTTATGGACCTAACTATATTTTATGGATAATATAAACTATGTTTTAGTGCCAGGCTTTTTTAAATGGAATCTGTCACCTGGTTTGACCATATTAAGCTCTCACCATTGCCATGTATAATAAAATACCTTATCTCCTGCAGTGGTTTTCTTTCTTATTTTCATGCTTTTCTTTTGCTAAAAAAGCCATCTGTGACGGTCACGAACACTACACACAGGGGGGAGGATAGTGACCACTGCGCTCCACCCTCACCCCTGGCCCTGCCTACTTGCCTCGCAAGTCCTAATGACAGGGGACAACTAGGCGGCAGTCCCTAACTTAGGATACGCGCTGGGAAGACAGACATGACAAATAACGGAACGTGAATGGACCGGGTCAATACCTAGAGAGCTGCGCAGTACTAAGGAGAGAGCAGAGAATAGTCAGGAAAAGCTGAGGTCAAATACCAGGAGAGAAACGAAGTACAACAGGATCCTGCAAAGAATTGTCAGGTGGAAGCCGGGGTCAGGATACCAGGAGAGATGCGCAGTACAGGAGGAGCAGGCAAAGGATCGTCAGGGAACAGGATCAGGTGAGTATTTAGTAGTCCAACAAACAGCCAGGAACCTAGAATTAACAAGCAACCTGTGGCCAGCAGGCTGCCAGTATTTATAGTGGGGAGTGAGGGTCAGGTGACGTGGGCAGCATCACATGACCGACAGGCAGACTGACAAGTCGAGTACCGAGTGATCAGCTCAGCGCTTAAAGCAGACTTAGGAGCAGGGAGCCTCCCAGCTAGCAAAGCCGCCCTGGGAACGAGGCCAAACACGGATCCTCGCTCCTGAAGCTAAGCAGCAGGTTTGCGGCTGATGGGAGACCGAGTGCGCCTTTGGCGCCCCGTGACACCATCTTTGTGTTATGCAAATAAACCCTGAAGGTGCCCAGAAGGGCTTTATTCTTCACCCTCTGTGCCCAGTAACGCCCCCCTGCACTTCCTAGCCCGCCTTAGTTTATAGCCCAAGCACGCCTCCTTGCTATGTAGTAACGTCCCACACCCTAGTTTAACGGCGCCGCCCCCTTTGCTATGTCAGTTATTTCATTCAAACCAGGCACCTTGAATCTTCAGTTAGTCCTGAAATCTCGCGCAGGCACAGTACCGCCTATTGCCTGCGCCTGTGCGATCCGACCGCTCCTGAGGGCAACAGCGATAAGAAGACGTCACTGGGATCGGCGCATGCCCAGTGACACTTTTGAAGCTGTTGCCCTCAGGAGCGGTCGGATCACACAAGCGCAGGCAATAGGCGGTACTGCGTCTGCACGAGATTTCAGCCGGACTAACTGAAAAATCAGGGTGCCTGGTTTGAAGGAAATAACTGACATAGCAGAGGGGGCGGCGCCGTTAAACTGGGGTGTGGGACGTTACTACATAGCGAGGAGGCGTGCTTGGGCTATAAACTAAGGCGGGCTAGGAAGTGCAGGGGGGCGTTACTGGGCTCAGAGGATGAAGAATAAAGCCCCTCTGGGCACCTTCAGGGTTCATTTGCATAACACAAAGATCGCTTTTTTAGCAAAATGAAAGCATGAAAATAGGAAAGAAAATCACTGCAGGAGATAAGGTATTTTATTACACATGGCAATGGTCAGAGCTTAATATGGTCAAACCAGGTGACAGATTCCCATTAATGTTTTATTGTATGCTTAGCATTTATTTATTTTTTTAAGTATATGCCCCTCTAATGTCACATCCTCTATAGATCTGTATGGAAAAAACACACATAAAAAAAAAAAAAATGCCATGCAAAAATCAGCAACACACATTTTTAGGGAACCTAATGAATTAAAACTGGTAAAAAAAATTGTTAATGTGTCCCATGTTTCATATTTCCTATAGACTTTGAGCAAACATTTGGAGCTGCCATTTTCACTGCAAAAAATGCACCAAAACACAAAGCACAAATACAATTTAAAAAAAAAATCAAAAGTGAAGAAAAACGCAGCTAATAACTAGATGTGAATCCATCCTTATAGTGAGCTTCATAACAATAAATTATTTAAAAAATTCTATTTAGTCATTTTATTTTCTCCGTTTTTGATTGGCTCATATTCCTAGAAAATATTTAAATAATTAGATTTGGCTTATGGAACATTTAATGTATTTTTTTTTTTTTTTCCAAGACGTTTTCAAGATCATTAATGTAATTCAGTTTTCAGTCAATCAAGACTAAAGGTTGAGATTTTGTGGTCTTTCTTGCTTCTGGACCCATTACTGATAAATATATAAACTGACAAGTTAAAGATAAAAATACCATGTGTGACCTCTATGTAGCCATCTGAAAAAATGTCTAAGAGTACATATACTACACCTCCCCAGGCTTTGTACGTGCCTGCTAAGCGAAGTGCCTCTATACTTGGCAGTGTACTCTGAATATCCGGCCTCCATCCACTGGTCTATTTAATTAATGGAGGTCCCTTGACTATAGTCTTCATGAATGTTATACTCATCCAACCAAGTCTCATTAGTTCTTACAATTTTGTAATTATAGCTGAAGCCCTTACTCTTCCTTGTGCTTACCATAAAGCATGTTACCCTACCCAGCAGAGTGAAATCATCTGGCATCTTGTAAAAAAAATCCAAAATAGGATTTCACCAACAGAATTTTATACAATGCGAGAAAAATATCAAATATTCAGAGTTGTTAGCAATGAACTTGCTAAAATGGTTTTATGGTGTATATTTGGAGGACAGCAATTCTTGGTCCATTTTGAGGAAAATGGGAGGAGTAGTGCTCTTGTCCATGGCTATGAATGGGAATGGGACTGCATGGCGTTCGCCTCTTGGGCTCTATAATGTCACAAACAGTGTCCATAACATCCAAGTGCAGGGGTGTAACCTACCAGGAAATTTCCTGGGGAGCCGATGTCCAGAAAGCTTGGGTACATAACAATTTGACACTCCCAGAGCTAACTAATGATGGGAGCATCAGGTAGTTCTGGCCCTGGCTGGGTATCACCGGTTTCCTCCTCAATTCAACTGTATGACCATTACACCGCGCAACAATGATTTTGCTACCGAGAGAAAAACATGTGATTTATACTAATGTGATTCCAAATATGAACTCGGAATTTGTCTGACACGTCTAGATTTTAACCCCTTAAGGACCCTGGGATTTTCCATTTTTGCATTTAAGTTTTTCACTCCCCAACTTCCCATAGTGCAAACTTTTTTATTTTTCCAT
Organism: Bufo gargarizans; assembly: GCF_014858855.1. NCBI lineage: Eukaryota > Metazoa > Chordata > Amphibia > Anura > Bufonidae > Bufo > Bufo gargarizans. The sequence goes on from NC_058083.1 coordinate 74,736,123, forward strand.
TCACATAACCTTATGAGGGCTTATTTTCGCTGGACAAGTTGTACTTTCTAATGGCACCATTTACGGTTGCATACCATGTAGTAGGAAGCAGGGGAAAAATTCCAAATGGGGTACAATTGGGAAAAAACGCAATTGTGATAAAGGTTTTTTTTTTTTTACACTGTACACTATGCGGTAAAATTGTCCTGTTATCTTCAGTCTCCAGGTCAGTAGGGTTATAACAATACCACACTTATATCATTTTTCTTGCATTTTAATACTGAAAATAAAAATCTAAACCTTTGAGAATATTTTTTTTTTTTATAACCATATTCTGACCCCTATAACTTTTTTGTGGTTATGTGTACGGGGCTGTGTGAGGGACATTCTGTTCTTTTCAGTGATACCAATTTGAAGAGTGTGTTACTTTTTGATCACTTTTTATAAAAAAATTATTGGGTAGTTGAAGTGACAAAAAAATGGGAATTTTTTTCTCCTGTTACGCCATATGCAGTATGCCATTAATATATTTTAATAGTATGGGCATTTTCGCATGCAGTGATCCCCATGATGTTTAATTTTTTTATTGTTTAAATATTTTTATTTTAAGGGGAGTGATTTGAACTTTCATTTCTTATATTTTTTTATATTTGCAAAAAGTTTTTAAAACTTTTTTTTAACTTTTTGAAAGTCACCTTGGGTGACAATAATTGGCAATCATCTATCTATATAGACACAATTGAACACTTAATTTGCACTATACCAATATAATGCTGCCAGCTAGTGGCCTGTATTGGTATAGTCATCTAATAGGCCCTGAAACCTGCTTGAGGCTTCAGCCTATTAGATCAATGTAGCAGGTTCCCTGATCTCAGCTGGGGAACGCTGTTACCGGAGCGGACGTGCGCCACTTCCGCGTCTGGACTGCGCAGATGCCATGGTCACATTTGACCACAGCATCTGAAAGGGAAAATGTATGCGATCAGCCTTATGGCTGTGCCGCGGGTCTCTGCTATTTAAAATAGCAAAAACCCGGCAGCTATGACGCTGCACGTGCAAGCGGGTGCCATGTTTGGGAACTGGACTTCCACTGTACATGTATGGAGGAGGTCCTTAAAAGGTTAACCCTAAGTTATACATGTAAAGCCTATTTAGTAATAATATATACATATATATATATATATATATATATATATATATATATATATAAAAGGACGCATGTGTGTGTGTGTGTATGTATGTATGTTCCGCGAAAACTAAAAAATGCAACCATCCATTTCAACGAAACTTGGTATACACATCCCTTGCTACCTGGAAATAAATCTTGTGGGGGTCTCAGCTCTCTAGTACATACCGTTCCCGCGATATTCCTCAAAAATTACCTGCATTAGGGTCCATTCACACGTCCGCAAAATGGGTCCGCATCCTTTCCGCAATTTTGCGGAAAGGGTGCGGACCCATTCATTCTCTATGGGGACGGAATGTGTTGTCCGCATCCACATTTGCGGATCCGCACTTCCGCATCCGTGCTTTCGTTTCCGCAAAAAAATAGAACATGTCCTATTCTTGTCCGCAATTGCGGACAAGAACAGGCATATTCTATTATGTTGGCAATGTGCGGTCCTCAAATTGCGGAAAGCACATTGCCGCTTTCCGTGTTTTGCGGATCCGTGTCTCCGTGTATCCGCAAAACACATTGCGGACGTGTGAATACAGCCTTACCCAAAACAACCCTGCCAGCCTTTCACTTAATTCCTAACTGCCATACACACGGTCACAACTCCCTTAGCCAATAGAAGCTTACAGGTGCTACTTCAGGTTGCCATGACAACTGATCACAGGTTTTAGCAGTTTGCAGGTGAAATATTCAGTCATATGATGTATGACGGCACAACTACACTGCTACATGCATGGGGGGCAGGGCCACTATTAAACGGACAGGCGCTGTGGAGAACACTGTTAAAGGGGCAGGCACCGTGGAGTTCACTGTTAAAGGGACGGCCACTGTGAAAATCACTGTTAAAGGGACGGTCACTTATAAAGGGGCGGCCACTGTGAAAGTCACTGTTAAAGAGGCGGTCACTGTTAACCTCCTCACGACCGCCGTACGCAGGATTGCGTCTTCTCGGCCGTCGTGCTCTTCTGGGTGGACGCGCCGGTGCGTCCTCTCGCGAGACGCGAGATTTCCGGGTATGCCGGCCCGCGCATGCGCATCGCGGGCCGGCAAAATTCAAAGAAGAGGTTCGTCATCAACCTGCCGGCCACGATCATTGGCTGGCAGGTTGATGATTTTCAAAAAAAACAATCACAAGCCACATAACCCATCATATTAGTAAATATGATGGGGTTATATGGCTACTGTGCTCCTCTGCTCCTTCTTTTGGTCGGTTGGTTCCAGCAGAGGAGCAGAGGAGCACACATCACTGTGAGTACCCACCACACCACATTTAGCCCCCAGATCACCTCCCAGCACCCAATTAACCCTTTGATCACCCCTTTTTGCCCCTGTCAATCACTAGTGAAAAGGAAAAAAGTGATCAGTTTAAACTGTCACTTTTTTTTTTTCACTGGTATTGACCGTTAGGTTTTAGGATAGTTTAGGTCCCTTGGTTAGGTAGTTTAGCGATCAGTTAGCGCCCAGCCCACCGCACCGCAGTCCGTTATTCGCTGATTAGCGTATCACTAATCAGCATTTGTACTTTTATAGTATCTGAAAGTGATCAAAACTGATCACGGTCAGATCTATAATTGTATTAGTGTCACTTTAGTTCGCCCTCCACCCAAAACGCAGTGTTTGCCCGATCAGGCCTGATCGGTCGCCCACACGTGCGTTCACCCACGCCCGCCCCACCGCAGTGACAAAAAAATTATTATTTTTTGATCACTGCACATTCACAAGTGACCCCATTTTGGAAAGAAGACACCCCAAGGTATTCCGTGAGGGGCATGGCGAGTTCCTAGAATTTTTTTATTTTTTGTCGCAAGTTAGTGGAATATGAGACTTTGTAAGGAAAAAAGAGAAAAAAAAAATCATTATTTTCCGCTAACTTGTGACAAAAAAAAATAATTCTAGGAACTCGCAGTGCCCCTCACGGAATACCTTGGGGTGTCTTCTTTCCAAAATGGGGTCACTTGTGGCGTAGTTATACTGCCCTGGCAATTAAGGGGCCCAAATGTGTGAGAAGTACCTTGCAATCAAAATGTGTAAAAAATGACCGGCGAAACCCGAAAGGTGCACTTTGGAATATGTGCCCCTTTGCCCACCTAGGCTGCAATAAAGTGTCACACATCTGGTATCGCCGTACTCAGGAGAAGTTGGGGAATGTGTTTTGGGGTGTCATTTTACATATACCCATGCTGGGTGAGAAAAATATCTTGGTCAAATGCCAACTTTGTATAAAAAAATGGGAAAAGTTGTCTTTTGCCAAGATATTTCTCTCACCCAGCATGGGTATATGTAAAATGACACCCGAAAACACATTCCCCAACTTCTCCTGAGTACGGCGATACCAGATGTGTGACACTTTTTTGATGCCAAGGTGGGTAAAGGGGCACATATTCCAAAGTGCACCTTTCGGATTTCACCGGTCATTTTTTACACATTTTGATTGCAAAGTTCTTCTCACACATTTGGGCCCCTAAATTGCCAGGGCAGTATAACTACCCCACAAGTGACCCCATTTTGGAAAGAAGACACCCCAAGGTATTCCGTGAGGGGCACGGCGAGTTCCTAGAATTTTTTATTTTTTGTCGCAAGTTAGTGGAATATGAGACTTTGTAACAAAAAAATAAAATAAAAATCATCATCATTTTCCGCTAACTTGTGACAAAAAATAAAAAGTTCTATGAACTCACTATGCCCATCAGCGAATACCTTAGGGTGTCTACTTTCCGAAATGGGGTCATTTGTGGGGTTTTTCTACTGTTTGGGCATTGTAGAACCTCAGGAATCATGACAGGTGCTCAGAAAATCAGAGCTGTTTCAAAAAGCGGAAATTCACATTTTTGTACCATAGTTTGTAAACGCTATAACTTTTACCCAAACCATTTTTTTTTCCCAAACATTTTTTTTTTATCAAAGACATGTAGAACAATAAATTTGGTGAAAAATTTATATATGGATGTCGTTTTTTTTGCAAAATTTTACAGCTGAAAGTGAAAAATGTAATTTTTTTGCAAAAAAATCGTTACATTTTGATTAATAACAAAAAAAGTAAAAATGTCAGCAGCAATAAAATACCACCAAATGAAAGCTCTATTAGTGAGAAGAAAAGGAGGTAAAATTCATTTGGGTGGTAAGTTGCATGACCGAGCGATAAACGGTGAAAGGAGTGTAGTGCAGAAGTGTAAAAAGTGCTCTGGTCAAGAAGGGGGTTTCAGCTAGCGGGGCTGAAGTGGTTAAAGGGGCAGCCACTGTAAAAGTCACTGTTAAAGGGGCAGCCACTGTGAAAATCATTGTTAAAGGGGCGGTCACTGTTAAATGGACGGCCAATGTGAAAGTCACTGTTAGGCGGTCACCATTAAAGGGGCGGCAACTATTAATGTCACTGTTAAACGGGCTGTCACCGTTAAAGGGGCGGCCACTGTGAAAGTCACTGTTAAAGGGGCGGTCACTGTTAAAGGGGCGGCCACTGTGAAAATCATTGTTAAAGGGGCGGTCACTATTAAAGGGACTGCCACCGTGAAAGTCACTGTTAAGCGGTCACCGTTAAAGGGGAGGCCACTGTGAAAGTCACTGTTAAAAGGGCAGCCATCGTGAAAGTCACTGTTAAAGGGGCGGTCACCGTTAAAGGGGCAGCCACTGTGAAAGTCACTGTTAAAGGGGCAGCCACTGTGAAAATCATTGTTAAAGGGGCAGTCACTGTTAAAGGGACGGTCACCGAAGTCACTGTTAAAGGGGCAGTTACTGTTAAAGGGGCAGCCACTGTGAAAGCTACTGTTAAAGGGGCAGTCACCATTAAAGGGGCGGCCACTGTGAAAGTCACTGTTAAAGGGATGGTCAGAATTAAAGGGGCAACCACTATGAAAGTCACTGTTAAATGGGCAGTTACCGTTAAAGGGACGGCCATTGTGAAAGTCACGGTAAAGGGGAAGTCACTGTTAAAGAGGCGGCCACTGTGAAAGTCACTGTTAAAGGGGCGGTCACGGTTAAAGGGGCGGCCATTGCGAAAGTCAGTTATTTATTATAAAATTGCAATAAATAAATACCCAAGCAATCCGGGGTCATTAGTTAGTGCATTATATTGGAGATATTCCAATGGACATGTCCATACCTGTTCGGCTGATGTCAGCAGTAAGTATTTAAGGCAAGGTATTTTGGATGTGGAAACGTTACACAGGAGATGTAGCGCAGCTAATGTCACTGTCCGCAGCGGACACCATCTTAGGAAAAAGTACACTGGATGTCAGATATTTTTGGGATGCGCACGTTACACAGGAGATGTGACGCAGCTAATGTCGCTGTCTGTAGCGGCCTAACTATTGCACGACATTTAGCGCAGAATGCGCTAAAAATAGATATTGCTGCCACACACAATAGACCTTCAAAGGACGTTTGGGTCTGTAAAGTTTTAACAATTTAGCGCAGGTTGCGCTAAAAATATATATTGCTGCTGCCACACACAATAGTCCTTAAAATGACTTTCGGGTCTCTGACAAGTTTTCAACTTCCCCCCAAAAAAATTTACTCCCTACACTATCTGTCCCTTTGTCAGCACAGCTCTGCCTGACTAACACTGAGCCAAACACATGTCATCGGGTGCTATATAGCACCCGATGACGCGTTCCGGCCAGCCAATCACTGTAATGCCAGTAACCAACATGGCTACGGCATTACAGTGAGGGCAGCACTTACCTGCACGTTTATTGGCTAATTTTCAGAAATGTGCTCATCACCAGTGCACTACACCAAATGAGGAGGGTTATATTAAAGACTATGGGGGAGATTTATCAAATGGGTGTAAAGGCAAACTGGCTTAGTTGCCCATAGCAACCAATCAGATTCCACCTTAAATTTTTCAGAGCACCTTTGGAAAATGAAAGGTGGAATCTGATTGGTTGCTATGGGCAACTTAAACAGTTTACCTTTACACCAGTTTGATAGATCTCCCCCTATATATGCACACAGCCAGCGTCATACTGGAGTTCTTTGGGCCTAAAAAGAGGCATTGATTTGTTGTAGGGCGCAGAACCTGTGCATGTTCACATTATTGATTCCATTTCACATTCAGGACACATCATCAGTACAGTCTAATTGGTTATAAAAATAGATTTAGGCTACTTTCACACTAGCGCAATAGCGTAAATATAGGGGTCGCAGCGGTAGAAGTTGCGACCAGGCCCCTAAGCCAGGGGGGCCCAGTGCATCTTATAAAGGGAAAACTAGCGAGCGCTTCCATAATGGAAGCACTTATGCAGTACGCCAGTCCTGCAGGGTGAGCGATTATGAGGTCACAGGGTACAGTTAACAGACCGAGGGTTGCTATTGGTACTCACAGTTTTTAATATGCCCTGGGCAGGCGTACAGCAGTGATGGAGAGGCTGGCACATAGATCCTCTGGGGCACTCTCTGGGTATAGGGACCAATCCTGGTGGTAGGTGAGGTGCCCTGGATGGTGTAGGTTTAGTGTGCCGGTGGCAAGATCCCTTATAGTTTGTGACGCCAGTGCCGGTAACGGTGGCACACCGATTTATTGTAGGAAAAATTGAGGTACACACAGTTGTAGTGAACCAGAACTCCTTTTTACTGAACAGTTTAACTGTATACAGGTTGAAGGGTCTTGATAACAGGCAGGCTTCACATAAATGGCAGGCAAAGTTCTTGCAAGATACACAGAGGGAATAAACACACAGATCAGGCTGTACTTTCTTTTGCTCCTGTCTGGCTTTCTCCAAGGCCCGTATGCCCTATTGCTGGCTTTATCCTTGGGTAGGGAAACCTTCCTCTGGTATAAATCCTCTTGCTGTAAATATCCTTCTGACCTTCAGCTTTCTACTTGGCTGGATAAATTTGGCTCTGCACTGTACTTTACAAAATGTTAGATATCTTCAGGAGGCAACTTCTTCCCCTGGATTAACTTCTGAGCTTTACTTGCTCAGCACTTCAGGTAGGCTAGACTGCACTACTCAGCCTCCTGGACTAGACTGGACTGACCCTTTCCTGTCTGGGCCTAACTATATATATTAGGGGGTTCCCTAGCTCCCTCTACTGCTTAGGAGGAGGAACTACACCCCTAACAGGCCTGGTACACAGGAGACAACATGACAACACACACTATAATGCAATACAAAATACCAATTTCCCACAGGAGGTGGGGGCAACATGACCCTTAGTAGGGCCCACCCTTACGTAGTGGGACACTACACTTACTAGTCTGCAGGAAGAGGGGGAGAAAAAAGCTGTGAGCGTTGTCCAGTATTTACCCCTTCTCCTGCTTGCTCTTCTCAGGGCCTGCTCTGCTGTGTCCTGGCTGCTGCAGCGTCAGGACGTACAGAGGTCACTCTGACCTAACACTGCAGGAGGTCAGGTGACTACAGAGCGGGCCCTGAGAAGAGAAGACAGCCAGGACAGGGAGAGTGGCAGCAGGAGAGGTAAGTTACTTTATTTATTTTACAATCGGATTTGAGGTCTGATATGGAGGTCTAATTGGGGGTCTGGAGAGGTCTATGGGGGGTCTGGAGGTCTGACTGGGGGGGTCTGGAGGTCTGAATGGGGGTCTGGAGGTCTGACTGGGGGGTCTGAAGTTGTCTAACGGGCGTCTGAAGTGGTCTAATGGGGGGTCTGGAGGTCTGACTGGGGGTCTGAAGTGGTCTAATGGGGGGTCTTCAGGTCTGACTGGGGGTCTGGAGGTCTGACAGGGGAGTCTGAAGGTCTGACTGGGGGTCTGGAGGTCTAATGGGGGTCTGATTGGGGGTCTAGAGGTCTGAATGAGGGTCTGGAGGTCTAATGGGGGTCAGATATGGGGGTCTGATCTGAGGTCTAAAACTGGGGTCTCATTGTGGGTCTGACATAGAGGTCTAAAGAGGGTTTAGTCTGAGATGGGGGATACCATTTAGGTTTTTTTATGGGGGTCTGATCTGAAAGGAAGGGGGGATTTTTTTGTACTAGCGCATAATATAAAGGGGTGTTTTTGTGTGATACCAGTATTTTCAGGGGGACTGTTTCTGCAGGAAAGTATTGGGGAGCACAGTGGACACAGTATTGGGGGTGGCAGGATGGGGTGTTGTCTTTAAAGGGGTTGTCCGCTTTTTTTTATATGAACGCTGCCTTCTCTGCTCTGTTTACCTGCTCATCACTGCAAATGCTACGGCGAGCAGGTGAATAGAACAGAGAAAGCAGCTGTCATATGAGCGCTGCCCTCTCTTCAAATAGCTCATCGTCGGGGGTGCCGGAGGACCCCGGCTACACTGATATTGATGACCTATCCTGAGGATAGGACATCAGTAGTAAAAAGAGGACAACCCCTTTAACAGTTGGACTGGAGGGTAGGAGGGCCATTTCAATATTTGCCTTGGGCAGCAGAAAACCCAGGTGTACAAGCCCGTACTCAACAATGGTCATGCCATAAGGCACAATATCACAGGCAGCAGTAATGTCATGAAACTTCTACATTTCTGTAAAAATGTTACCACACCGTTTCATTACTTTGCATACACTTTGCATTTTACGCCTCTTAGATAAACCAATATGAAAATAGAACACCAACCTATCATGAATGACAATATATTTTCTTCCTAAAGTCTAAAGTGAATTATTCCGACCCACTAATGGAATCACTATCGATTTATTGCATTAAGTGGTGTGAAGATAACATCGGAGCTGCATTCAGGCATCTTTAGTCTCCTTGACTAAAAGATCTAATGTGTTCAAACAGTTTGTGCTAGGCTACATTTTATTTCATCGATTACTGTGCAATGCAGTAACACCATAAACACACTTCGTTACCTTTCTAAGATAAAAATATTGGCCGCATCAATTTGCTGTATGTAAAAGTGTTAAAGAGGGTTTTTTGTATATAAGAAACTATTGCAATTTAAAGGGAATGTGACCTATTGTTTGAATCAGGTTTTCATGTTACACATGTAAGTTTTTTTTTTTTCACACTGGCCTCTAAGCCTAACAATAGTCTGAAAATTCCTGTTCAGGTCACTTTTCAGCAGTCATCTCATCATCATCACAGGTGGGATTACAATGATAGACCTCTGTATGAATAGCACAGCACCATCCACAATAAGTGATTGTCACAGCTTATATACTTCCCCCTATGAACATGACTTGTACAGGTCACAGAGCATGCCTAGAAAAATATCCCATAGAGGTCAATGAACATCTTAAGTCTATTGTGCCTCTGTCCCACAGTACACACAATAAATGCCCCCCCCCCCCCATAATGATGCACAATTTTTTTATTAAATCTTAAAATCTAGAAAATCAAAACAGTTTCGAAAAAACTGTATAGATTTTACTATCTGGATTCAACTAGAAAAAATACAGTATATAAGTGATACATTCCATTTACATGTACAGTATGTCATAAAGCTGGAAGGGGTATATGGAGCTGGCACCATACGTGGCAGGTGCCAGCCGTTTAACGCTTAAAGTTACCTCTGAGCCTGGCCATTTAACCCTTCAGGGGCTGAAGTTGAGACAGCAACATCTGACCAGTTAAACTAATTGCAGTGTATTGTACAAGTGACCCCTAGGGGGACTAAAAAAAAGACAAAAAAAGTAAAATATATAAATAAAATCAAAACACCCCTTTTTTCCCATTCATCAAACATCATTAATATTGCCTCAAATACAAATGATGATCTATTAAAATATCACATCATTTATCCTGCATAGTAAAAGTCATAAAGAAAAAAGATCACAATGGCAGAGTTACCTTTTTTTTTTATCATCTAACCTCAAAAAAATGAAACTCAAAATAATCAAAAAGTCATGTGCACTCCAAAATGGTACCAATAAAAACTACAGCTTGCCCTGGAAAAAATAAGCCCTCGCAACTTGTTCAACTTAATGGTGTCAGAATACGGCTACAAACCACAAATGAACATTTTTTTAAGTGGTTTCAATTTTTTTTAAAAACATGATGAATCTTTAAAAAAAAAAAATATTGTCGGAATTGTACTGAACTGCAGAATAAAGGTAACGTTATTTGTACCACATAGTGAATGAAGGAAAAATGAAAGCGAGAAAACAATGGCAAAATTACTTTTTTTTTCTATTTTTTCTTTTCTATTTCTGTTCTACACATTAAATGGTGCCATTACAAAATATACCTTGTCTGTAAAAATAAGCCCCCATATGGCTGTGTTTTTCGGTAAAATTAAAAAAAGTTAAAAGTTATGGTGAATGTGGGGAAGAAAAAAACCTAAAATGAAAAGCAAAAAATTGTTGTGATGTGAAGGTGTTAAAGGGGCATCTTATACATTTATGGCACTTTGCTGGATATTAATATAATCTAAGACTAGTTTCACAATATCATCATCACTACCAGGCCTCATTGACTAATGGGACCTGGCGGAGATCCGGCCTGTTTCAAGCATTAGCGCTGCTATTTGGTCAGACAAAAAAATGCAGCTTGCACCGTTTTTTGTCCTGTGAAACAGACCGGATCCCTGCTGGGTCCTATTATAGTCAATGGGCTCCGGCGGGGAAAGGCAGTATCTGGCTATATTGGATATGTTGAACTCTGGCAGGCTGTTTCTGTGCAGAAACAAACTGCTGGATGATTTTAACACTAGTGTGAAATTAGCCTAAAAGAGCAAATGATATGCAGGGGAGTAGCTATAGGGGTGCAGAGGTAGCTGTTGCTACTGGGCCAAGGAGCCTGACCGGGCCCAAAGACCCTTGTGGTGCATAAGAAGATACCGGTATTATAAAAAGTGCATGCAGGTCAAGTTACACCACTGGCTGGAACGAAAGGGGTTAGGTCAAGAATTTGGGATGGGAAGGGGGGGTGCAGTTTCAATTGTTGCCTCAGGCAGCACGAAGGCTATGTACTTCCCTGCCCCTGGCCACAAAGCACTAGGGGAAGGGTGGTCCAAGCTGAACTCTTGCACCAGGGCCCACGAGCCTTTAAAACTCCCCCGATTATATCACTCACTCCTTAACCCCTTCTGACCATAAATAATTGAGTTTTTGTTTTCGTTTATTGTCCCAACCTTCCAAAAGTTGTACCGTATTTATTTTTTACCTTTATATAGCCGTGTGAAAGACTGAAGTTGTAACTTCTAATAGCACCATTTAATAGTCCATATACAATGCATTAGAAAGCTGGAAAAATTGTTAATGGGTGGAAATGGAATAAAATGCTATTGTGCCATTGTTTTACAGGTTTCATATATACTGTATGGTGGTCACTATGCAGTAACACTGACATTCTGACTTTATTCTACCGTTCAGTACGATTACAGCAATAAGAATACATTGGTGATACCAATAATGTTTGTTTGTTTATTTATTTTAATATGTAAAATGTCGAAAGTTTAATGATTTGAATTTTAAATTTTGTTTGTTTTCAAAATGTTTTTTTTTTTTATTACTTCTCTTTTTAAATGTAGTTTTACCCCCCCCCCCACCTTCCTTCTTTGAGCATGCAGTTATTAGATTGTTTATACCATAGACTTCAACAGTTTACTAGTGCATTCTATGGCAACTTTGCTTTGTTCCTATTAAGAGTTAATAGGAACTTTACTATGACAGACCTCAGAGCCTTCACATGTCCCCTGGCTGCCAAAATACTCAAACAGCTCCTGCAATCACAATGCAAGGGCTATTCATTCACTGGAATTAGCACCGTCTCAATAAATGATAGCTCAAATGCCATGGTCACAATTGATCATAGCACCTGAGGGGTTGAATGTGCATGATTAGAGTGGACTCCGATCACTTACCCTGCTGGTGGGTATCTGTTATGTAAAATAGCAGGCACCCAACAGAACTTTGTTTCCTGTCCAGCATAACGGAAACCAGATGGATCCGTTATGCTTGCCCATATACTTCTATGATGACGGATCAAAATGGAATGCCTCTATAGGTTTCCGTTTTGATTTCCGTCTTATGGATTCCGTTATTTTCCTTTATAACCATGTTATAATGGAAAGCCATAATGGAATACATAATGGTGATGTGAACAAGCCCTAACAAAGATCTTTTTATATCTCCTATAGACTTCAATGGAGAGAATAAAGTACAAGTGCAGAAATTGAATCTGATTTTATGGATATTCCATAAAAGATTGAGCCCCTTAACAAATACACTCATATTGTCTTTCTTACACTTCCTTCCATTCTCTTATTTTTTTTATCAATAAATTGATAGGAGAAAAAACCTTTATAAACGTGTGCCCTTGAAAATATGACACTGTAGGCTTAATGTAAAGTGCCATGGTCTGGCACTAAATGTAGTCGGACCACTTAAAGGGATTGTACGGCAGATCAAAATTATTTAGAAAAGGCTCATAATGCCATAAGAAATTTTGTTACTCCCCAGTCCTTCGCCTCTTTCTACTTTATGGAGCCCCTCGAAATGACTCAGTCAATCACTGACCAAAGCAGGTCAAAACTACAGTCAGTAATTGGCTGAAAAATTATTTCCCGTTTTGCCGAGATGTACAAGGAGACCGGCGGGGACTGGGAATTGCCGAAATAAGAACGTTGTGTGATAGGGGAAATGAGTATGATTTTTTTGTTTTTTTGTCCATCACTGTGAATATTTTTTACCAGGCAGAAAAAAACACTTTAAAAGGGTTGTGCAAATATGAGTGAGGGGGGGGGGGGGGGCAGGGGATGATAACCCCACTCACTCGACTGGACCTGTAAAGGAAAGATGACTTACCTGCTTCCGAGTGTCGGCTCCCCGCTCCTTCTCTTGGCTTGTGTTGCTCAGCACGGCTCCTTCAATGTGAACATCTGGGTTGACATATATCCCCTTGAGTCATGTGACAATTTTTGATGACATAAGAAGAGCAAGTCTCTGCCGTGGCCAGTGATTGGCTTTGGAGATGTCAAACCGGATGTTGACATCAAGGGAGACCCGCGGAGGCCTGTAGAAGAAGGAGTGTGGAGCCGGCGCCCATTTTACATTCAGACTTTTGCCAGTGTAGGGAGAGGTTGGTATGTGGAGCAGGGACAGACTGTTAGGGACACCAAACGCTAGCTAATAGGGCCACAAAAGTCCTTTTAAGGATTGGTATAGGAGTGCTTTTGGTAGGTGTGACTTACTGAGGGGTGTAATATACTTATAATATACTTTCTAACATAGAAAGTATATTATAGTGCAATTGTATTGTGCAGCAGTTGTGTGCGGTTCTGCTGCGATACTGCAGCCACACAGAGTGCCAAACCCTATTGGAACAAATAATTTCTACTGATGTGATATACCAGTTGCCCCCCCCCAAAAAAACTGATTGAAGCAGGGGTGTTATATACCAATAATATACTTTCTATATAGTGCATTTGGGTAGTGCAGCATTTGTTTGCAGTTTTGCCACGTTACCTCAGCTACACAGAGTGACAAACGCTATTGGAACTAAAAATTTCTACTGGTGTGATATACCAGTTGCCCCCCAATAAAACTGATTGAGGCAGGGGTGTTATATACCAATTATATACTTTCTATATTGTGCATTTGGGTAGTGTAGCATTTGTTTGTGGTTTTGCTGCATTACCTCAGCTACACAGAGTGACAAACGCCATTGGAAAAATAATTTCTACTAGTGTGATATACCAGTTGCCCCCCAAAAAAACTGATTGAAGCAGGGGTGTGAGATACCTTCTTCCACAAATACTGCTCTTCTATAGGGACTTTTGTCACAAAGTCCTTTTGAAAATGACAGGCAGAGGAAGAGGCAGGCCATTCCACAGGGGTGGTAGGGGTCGCGTAGGTGCACCAGGCCGGAGCCTAAGTGGGAAGTTGCAGAAGTGCGTGCGATTACGTCAAAGGACGCACCCGACTTGGTTGAGTGGCTCACTCAGCCTTCCGCTTCTGCACCCTCCTCATCCTCTCTATCTGCAACCTCTTCACTCTCTGCTGTGTGCACCCCCAAATACACCACCACCACCATCACCATAGCCCCTCCACTCGAGTCAGAGGAATTATTTTCCCATCCATTCCCAGACCTTACCAATGCGCAGCCATTCTTGGCATCGGATGAGGAAGAAGAGTTAGCAATGGCTGCCACCCAGCAGTCTGAAAACAGTACCCAGATCAGCCCAAGGAGGGTGGTCCCCGCTGTTGCTGCCTACGCCGAGATCTCTAATGTCAATGGTGGTGAAGGGGACGATGATGACGTGCCTATGGACGTCACGTGGGTGCCCTCAAGAGAGGAAGAGGTGGGGAGTTCAGAGGGAGAGACGGTGCAGCAGATAGGGAGGAGAAGGAGGAGAAGAAGGCAGAACTTACAGTGCACAGGAGGCAAAAAGCAGACTGCTAATGTATCTGGAACGAGCCATCCACCATGCATGGGCACATCTGGTGCTCCCAGGACGCCGGCACATGGCTCCGCAGTGTGGGCTTTTTTTAACGTGTCCGCTGCTGACAATAGTGTTTCCATCTGCAGCCTGTGCTGTCAATGCATAAGTCACGGAAAGCCCAACACTCACATAGGGATGACCGCCTTAAGAACTCACTTGCCTCCCATCACTGAGCCCAGTGGGAGCAACACCGTCAGAATCCACAAAGACACACTCCTGGTGCTCCACATCCTGTCTCTTCTCCTTCTCCTCTCACCTCGCATTTGTCCTCCACTCCACATTCCACCGTGTCGTTGTCTCGTTCATCTGGCAAAAGGCAGGCTTCCGTGGCCCAAATGTTTGAGCGAAAAAAGATGATGACGCCGGATAACCCTCTTGCCCAACGGCTGACACCTGGCTTGTCGGAACTGCTAGCACACCAACTACTGCCATATAAACTAGTGGACTCAGAGGCCTTTAGAAAATTTGTGGCCATGGGCACACTGCAATGGAAGGTCCCTGGAAGGAAATATTTCTCCCAGAAGGGCATCCCGGCGTTATATGGCCACGTTTAGCGGCAAGTGAATGTATCTCTGGCACAGTGTCGGTGCCAAGATACATCTGAGCACAGACACGTGGTCTAGAAAAAACGGGCAGGGAAGGTACATAACATTTACTGCCCACTGGGTGAACCTTCTGACGGCCGTCAAGCATGCAACCCGTGGCACCGGTCCTACACTCCTTTTAGCTTTGCGTTCACAGACCCATCAGTGGCTAACCCCGCTCAATTTGACAGTTGGTAAAGTGGTGTGCGACAATGGTTCAAATCTGCTGAGAGCGTTGAATCAGGGAAAATGACACACGTGCCGTGCATGGCACACGTCCTGAACTTAGTCGTGCAGCGATTCATTCTCAAATAGCCTGGGGTCCAAGACGTCTTGTGGCAGGCCAGGAAAATCTCTGGCCATTTTAGAAGATCTAACACGGCCATGGCTCGCCTTGCTGACGTTCAGCAGCGACACTGCCTGCCCATCAAATGTCTGATTTGTGACTGCCCGACGGGCTGGAACTCCACCTTGTATATGCTTGATAGGCTGCCCCAGCAGAAACGTGCAGTTAACGACTACCTGTACGAACTCTGCGGCAGGACAGGTTCTGGGGGGCTGTTTTTTTTTTTCACCGCGCCAGTGGTTGCTCATGCGCGATGCATGCAGACTTCTGCGGCCATTTGATGAGATCACCAAACTAGTCAGTCGCAGCCAGAACGCCATCAGTGACATCATTACCTTACGTCTTCTTTCTGGAGCGTGCATTGTGTTATGTCATTGATCAAGCCGTCGAGGAGCAGGAGCAGGAAGATGAGGAAGTTGCAGTGCTGGATGAATTCCCAGGGGGGGCTACTCCACCTGAGACAAGTCAACAGGAGTCTGAAGAGGAGTCAGAGGAGGCTGGTGCCAGGGCAGAGGAGGAGGAGCAAGAAGAGCATGCTTTAAACGTTTCTGGGATCCCTGGTGTTGTCTGTGGCTGGGGGGAGAAGACCAAGGACGACATTATCCAGGACGAGGAGCAGGAGCCAGGCCACTCCACTGCCTCCAGTTTAGTGCAAATGGGGGCCTTCATGCTCCTGTGTTTGAAGAGGGACCCACGTATAAAAAGCATAAAGGGCAAGGACCAGTACTGGGTGGCAACTTACTTAGACCCCCGGTACAAACGCAAAATGGCGGACATGTTACCAGCATCACAGAGGGCTGTCAGAATGCAGCACTTCCAGGCCTTGCTTCGAGAAATGCTGCATTCTGCTTTTGCAGGCGCTGGCAGAAGAATTTCCACTCACAGCAAAACAGTTGTGGGTACCAATCCAACAGCGCATGCAAGAAGAGGGCGGTTTGAAGATGTGTTGGTCACTTCGGATATGAGATCATTCTTGCAGTCAACCCTTCGAGAGCCGCCCTCCGGATCCAGCCTAAGGGAACGCCTAAACCGACAGGTGTCTGACTACACAGGGTGAAGGGCCGATGTGGACGCTCTGAGAAGCGAGGAACCCCTGGACTACTGGGTGTGCAGGCTTGACCTGTGGCCAGAGCTGGCACAATTTTCCATGGAACTCTTGGCTTGCCCCTCGTCCAGTGTCCTGTCCGAAAGGATGTTTAGCGCAGCAGGGGGGATCGTGACCGATAAGCGCACTCGCCTAGCTCACGACAGTGTGGACTACCTCACATTTATAAAAATGAATGAGGCATGGATCTCGGAGGAATTCAACACCTGTGACGACCACGTTTAATTGAATTTCCTCATGCCAGCCCACAAATATCCGCCACCACCCAGAACAAATATTGGGCCCCTCCTGATGAAGCAATAAAGCAAAACGCGCGTCAAGGAGCGCACGCCATACCGAGCCAGCCCACACTCATACAGCGCTGAACATAGGGTAAGAAATAGAGACTTTGACCTGACCTGATACACCACAGCACTAGATGACATAACTTAGAAGCTATATGGTGTCGGTTGCCACATCAGAGATACCATTTGATCAATAATTAAGTCAAATATATTGCAAGTTGGGATAGCTGTAAGCATAGCCAGAGCCAGCTAATTGATATTGTATGCTGACCTGGGCGCCCCTGCACAGCTTTCCAACAGCAATATAGTTGTATATATAGCAAATACCAACTGCAAATAAGTGATATTAATGTGGACTGTCTTGTATGGAACTCTGTATGATCTCTGCATCCATGTGTTTTTGTGTATATGTCTTTTATGTCATTTAATAATAATAAAAAAAACTATTTTAAGGGATATTACATGGTACCGATTTCTCTTTAGTTGATATTTATATAGGTGGTACATTCCTGTTGATAACAGGCTGTGTCGATCCAGTTGAACCTTAGTTTATTTTAGTTTATATTTTAAACATGTATTTGACCTGTATTTTTACTGCCCTTCAGTAAAGTTGATATCCATTGACCGTCTAATAGACCTCCAGCCACATACTTACTTGTTCTTTTCTGTATGCTGAATGCATAATATTTGGGGCCTGTAGTACACTGGCCTGCTGGAAAATTGATATCCAATGACCGTGTAATCTACCTCCAGCCACATACTTACTTGTTCTTTTATTTACGCTAAATGCATAATTTTTGGGACCTATAGTACACTGGCCTGCTGGAAAATTGATATCCAATGACTGTGTAATCTACCTCCAGACACATACTTACTTGTTCTTTTATGTACGCTGAATGAATAATGTGGCGGCCTCGGAGGAATTGAACATCAGTGACGACCACGTGTTATCGAATTTCAACTATTATCATTAGGGTTTTTTTCAAGAGGGGGGATTTTGTTAGCCATGTTTCTAATCCAATTTTATATTTTTACTTCTTTTAAACATACAGTTGCAAAAAAACATGTTTTTTTATTGAACACACCATGTAAACATTCACAGTGCAGGTGAAAAAAGTATGTGAACCCTTGGATTTAATGACTTGTTGAACCTCCTTTGGCAGCAATAACTTCAACCAAACGTTTCCTGTGGTTGCAGATCAGACGTGCACAACGGTCAGGAGTAATACTTGACCATTCCTCTTTACAGAACTGTTTCAGTTCAGCAATATTCTTGGGATGTTTGGTGTGAATCTCTTTCTTGAGGTTATGCCACAGCATCTTAATCGGGTTGAGGTCAGGACTCTGACTGGGCCACTCCAGAAGGTGTATTTTCTTCTGTTTAAGCCATTCTGTTTTGATTTACTTCTATGCTTTGGGTCATTGTCCTGTTGCAACACCCAACTTCTGTTGAGCTTCTGCTGGTGGACAGATGGCTTTAGTGTATCCATAGTCTGAGAGCCATAGCTTTTTTATTTTTTGACTGATTCTCTTAGGTAGTGTGTCATTTTTTGCGGGATGAGGTGATCGTCTGATTGGTACTATTTTGGGGGGAATACAGCTTTTTGAACACTTGTTGTTGCAATTTTTGTGATGTAATGTGACAAAAATGGCTTTTTATTTACACATTTTTTTTTTTTTTTTTTTACGGTGTTCACCTGAGTGGTTAGGTCATGTGATATTTTTATAGAGCTGGTTGTTACAGACGTAGCGATACCTAATATGTATATTTTTTTATGTATCTCACTTTAGCGCAATAATAGCAGTTTTGAAACAAAAATAAATGATGTTTTAGTGTCTCCATGTTCTGAGAGCTATATATTTTTTTTTTTTTGGGCGATTGTCTTAAGTAGGGGCTCATTTTTTGCGGGATGAGATGATGGTTTTATTTATGCCATTTTGTGGGACATACGCCTTTTTTATCGCTTGGTGTTGCACTTTTTGTAATGTAAGGTGACAAAAATGGCTTTGCTTTACACCATTTTAATTTTTATTTTTTATGGTGTTTATCGGACAGGGTGGATCATGTAATATATTTATAGAGCCGGTCATTACGGACGTAGTGTTACCTAATATGTGTGTTTTTGTTTTCTGTTTTTTTATTATAAAATAAGGGGAAAGGGGCGTTTTTCTTTTTTTACTTTATTAATTTTATTACTTTATAAATTTTATTAAAAACACTTTTTTTTAACTTTTTTTCTTTACTTTATTTGGGGGTCTGATCCCCTCTGCAAAGCATTACAATACATCTGTATTGCAATGCATTGCCTGTTAGTGTATGACACTGAGTTATACACTAACAGGTTGCCTAGGAGACCAAGCCTGAGGCTGGATATCCTCGCCACCCGTAGAAGGCAGGTCCCGATGCAAGGTATTGGGTAGCCTCTGCACGGCATCGGGCTGCCTTGTCACTCATTGGGTCCCCACCCCAGCAGCGCGGGGACTCGTTGCGCTTACTCACCCAACACAAACACCTTCTATGTCGCGGTCAGCGTGGACCGCCGGCATTGGCTTTTACAGCAATGACGGCAGATACAGCAGGGGGTGCCTGCACGATCCCCATGACGTACTATTATGTCAAATTGTTGGAACGCAGTGGTTCCCATGATGTAATAGTACGTCATGTGTCGGGAAGGGGTTAAGAAATGAGAAGCAACTCATTGCACCAGTTGGGGTTAAATAACTTGTTGCCAGCTGAAAGATAATCGCCCATGCAGTAATTATCCAATAGGAGGCTCATAACTATTTGCTTAGTTAAATCCAGGTGGAGACTTTTTTTTGGGGACAGGCAGTGTATCTATCTATCTATCTATCTATCTATCTATATCTATCTATCTATCTATCATGTTTATCTATTCATATTGATCTGTCTATACTGACACTGGAGACTAGGGGCTAGGGAAATAAATGGGTCTGACATCCTTCACCTACACTGGAGTGCTGCCTCATCATTTGCTTTTTGGATATCTATCTATCTATCTATCTATCTATCTATCTATCATGTTTATCTTTTCATATCTATTTATCTATCTGTTTGTCTGTCTGTGAATCTATCGCTGTGTCTGTCTGTCAATCTATCTATCTATCTATTGTGGGGGTTAGCTCTTTTTCAGGGGTTGCAACCACACACGTCTTCACGGACACCAAGTTTTAAGGTCCAAACATTGATTTTATTTGGCACCTCAGCAAAAAACAAAACATAATACAAAACAAACACCTGCCCGGCTGGGCTCTAACTAAACATATAATAACCTGACTCACCTAAAGTATACCTCACAGTTCACACACTGTTTTAGATGTGGCTTTCTTAGCCAATAGTCCAGCTCACTTCCAGGCTGTAACAAAGTCAGTCTAGGCTATCTCCCAGCCTCTTGGTCCCTCAGCCTTGCCCAGCTGAGACCACATTCACAGAGCCTCCAGGCCTCTGTCCACGAGTAACACATTCCCCCCTCTTTCCAGCAGTAGTTTTCCCAGCTACGATGGCAGTTTCAGAAACCTCTGCTTTTTTAGTGGCTTTTTCCATTTCGGCTGCCGCTCCCTTTGTCTTAACTTTGGTCTCTGCAGCACCTGGGGACTTCACGTCAACCAACCCATCGGCCTTAACGTCTTCAGCCTTTGTCTTTTTGGAGACTCCAGTCTCTTTGACAGCCTTCTCATCCTTCTCGGACATGGCACCATACACTTGCCCGCATCCACCACCAATTGTGGGGGGCTAGCTTTTTTTCGGGGGTTGCAACGACACACGTCTTCAAGGACACCAATTTTTAAGGTACAAACATTGCTTTTTTTTGGCATCTCAGCAAAAACAAAACATAATACAAAACAAACACCTGCCCGGCTGGGCTCTAACTAAACATATAATAACCTGACTTACCTAAAGTATACCTCACAGTTCACACACTGTTTCAACTGTGGCTTTCTTAGCCAGTAGTCCAGCTCACTTCCAGGCTGTAACAAAGTCAGTCTAGGCTATGTTCCAGCCTCTTGGTCCCTCAGCCTTGCCCAGCTGAGACCACATTTACAGAGCCTCCAGGCCTCTGTCCACAGGTAGCACATTCCCCCCTTACTGACACCTTGGGAGGTGCTTTATGCCAGCCTGAGTACCAGCAGCTGGTCTCACCTGTGGTGGAATAGGGGTGTGGATCACACTATCCACCCCTTCCTTGCCTCTAACCTGTGTGAGATCTGTCACAGTCTCACACTATCTACCGTATCTATCTACAATAAATCTATTCTATCTATCTACATTTATTTTACAATAAATATGCCTTAAATACCGATCTTAGATGTAAAGAATAATTAAATATAAAGTAAATCTTTCCCTCACATTGCTGTAGCTGATTTCATAAATCTCATAGATATAATTATAGCTCACACAAAAAAATGGTTTATAATTCACTTTGAAACTAATTTTCTTTTATTAATGAGTCATTTGGGGAATTAAACATTGATCATTATGATTTTTTTAAATGTGAAATCCAAGTTTTATTTTCTATTTTAGAAATAATCTAACCACCAGGCATCAGTAAAATCACACCGCGGGGTTTATGTATAGAAAGATAATGGTCAGAGTGAGGTAGAAATTGCTTCAAATAAGAGGAACGTCTATTATACTTGCCCTCATCCTATACTGCTGATATCATATTATTTTTTTACACATGATGTATTGACATATGAATCAATCTTATGTAGACTACACTGCAACAAATTAGGGGGAAAAAATCAATTATTCACTCAATATGAAGAAATTAAGAAAGCAATAGATACTTAAATGTAGGAGAACTGAGTATGGTATGTTGTAATGGAATACAACATACCATACATGAGATTCTTCTATCGGTTCTCTTAAAAAAGAAGTTCTGCAGCAGCTTAAATGTATATCATATACTGTATCTCAGCGGCAGAGCGTTTATTATAATAACTAAATGACAGTGTTTTCAATATCCAGATGCTCTGGCTACTCCAAGAAAGAGTGCTCGGAGCAGGCAGAAATCAAGACGAGACTGCATCCTTGAGGAGAAGACGAGAAACTAAAGGGTTGTGGACAGGATTTATTTAAAGAAAATTCTGAATAAGACAACACTTTCATTTACCTTATGAGCCTCACAGAGGGGGTTCCCTGCTTTGAGACACCCTTGTATTAGCCAGGGTCACAAAAAAGATCAGCTTGCCCTGTGGTCCGGGTTGCATCTTGAATTGCCCCGACAAGTTGTGGGTGAAGCTCTGAAGTCTCCTGTATGCAACTCATTTCAAGCTCTTTAATGCCAGGGTATGATTAGTCATCTTAAAGTGACAGTGACATATATGGCTATGGGTAAATTGATAGTAGCTGGCGGTAACAAAAAGTATCTTTAAAAATGCACTGATTTTTAAAGCTTTACGTTTAAGCTTTCTACCAGCAAATGCCTGCAGGGGTGAACTCACAGACACCTTCTGAGGTCATACGATCCTTCTTCTTCTTTCCTGTCTTCTGATTTGAAAAAAATGCTTGACTGATGCCTTTTTAAGAAATGACCCTGATCGAATCACCAAAAATTCTGATTGGAGTCAAATTTGATTGGAACCAAATTAATTCACTCAGCTCTACTCCTGGGCCCTAATGCAAAATTTGAACAGGACTTACAATTGCCAGATGCTAGTTATCATGCTGGTGTCTTCTGTGAAGGATGGAAAGATGGTGTGTGTGACTTCTACCTCTGTCATATTTTTGGCCCGGATAAGAGGCGGGTGCATTGCGGGATTTTTCTGCGCGAGTGCAAAACATTGTAATGCGTTTTGCACTCGCGTGAGAAAAATCGTGCATGTTTGGTACCCAAACCTGAACTTCTTCACAGAAGTTCGGGCTTGGGATTGATGTTCTGAAGATTGTATTATTTTCCCTTATAACATGGTTATAAGGGAAAATAATAGCATTCTGAATACAGAATGCATAGTATAATAGTGCTGGAGGGGTTAAAGAAAGTTAACTCACCTTCTCCTCTTGATCGCGTAGTTCCCGGTCTCTTTACTTCTTGAATGATGAGCTGTGGGCTAAATGACCTTGTGGTGACGTCAGATCACATGCTCCAATCACATGGTCCATCACCGTGGTGATGGAGCATGTGATCTGACGTCACCACAGGTCCTTTAGCCAGTAGCTCATCATTAAAGAAGTAAAGAGACCGGGAACTACGCGATCAAGAGGAGAAGGTGAGTTAACTTTTTCTTATTTTTTTAACCCCTCCAGCACTATTATACTATGCATTCTGTATTCAGAATGCTATTATTTTCCCTTATAACCATGTTATAAGGGAAAATAATACAGTGAATAGACTGTCACCTAGCAACCATGCGTGAAAATCGCACCGCATCCGCACTTGCTTGCGGATGCTATGCGATTTTCACGCACCCCATTCACTTCTATGGGGCCTGCGTCGCATGAAAATCGCACAATATAGAGCATGCTGCGATTTTCACTCAACGCACAAGTGATGCGTGAAAATCACCGCTCATGTGCACAGCCCCATAGAAATGAATGGGTCAGGATTCAGTGCGGGTGCAATACGTTTACCTCACGCATTGCACCCGCACGGAAAACTCACCCGTGTGAAAGCGGCCTTATGGATAGACTCTGCTGAGCTTTTCAATCATTCTTTGGACTGACCAGCATGTAATGCTACATGTCCACCTATAGAACATGTATGGTCAACTGCAAATGATAACTGATGAGTGGATGTGGTAAGGGGGGTGGGGGTTGTGCAGTCTAAAAGTTGGCACTGCAGTAATCAGTTATTCTCTGGGCCGACCTTGTTAAAAAGCAGTGTTGTTATTAGGATATGTGCTTGTAAACAATGTCAATTTTACAGACATTATTCATCTACCCCATTTATAGATGTCATCTACAGGTTGTAGGCTTGCTTTTTACATATTTTCATTTATTCCTTGCTGCACAATTTTATTCTGGCATGGTGTGCAGCCTTACCGTAGCACCATGCAGGAGGTGCACTGATAAACTCTATTTTAGCTTTGCCATGAGGCAAAAAAAATTGATGTGACAAAAGCTGTAGCAGTGATGTAACCAGAGATGACTGGGCCCCAAAGCAAATTTTTGAATGCCCCCACCACCACCCAGCAACTTTTTCGCAACCACCTACCGTAGTCCTGTTGCTAGTCAAGATCACTCTCTCAGATGAGGTCCAGCATCCGTTTCCTAAACGTATATGCTGTATGTCATGTCTCTGTATAAAATGTTATTGTATAATACTTTTGAAGGAGCCCTGACAATAAAATCTTTTAGTCCTGGGTGGGACCCATCTGAATTTGGGCACCATAGCAGCTGCTTCCCCTGCTTCCACTATAGCTGTGTCTGTAGCTGAACCCAACTCGCTTTTAATGCTTAGGGTAGGGTCTAGTGTACAGTATTATTTGCAACTCATTTGTGTGTTCTCCATGTGATTGGTACATTTACTCTTGGATTTCAGTTTTTTTTCTCACAGTCCAAAAGCTTACTGATAAGTTAATTGGTTTCCTAGGAAATTGGCCCTAGTGTGTGAAGCTAGCCATACACATTAGATAAATGTCTACCGATCCCACCAGGAGCTACCATCTTAGGCCAAGTTGAGCTTTCCATTCTTTTGATCCAACAGAAGAACAGAAAAATGAAAAATAACATTAATCTTTTTTGAGCATCAGTTTGTTTCAATTTGTGTTTCATCAGACATCAGTTATTTTTGAAGGGAGAAAAGGTACAAAATACAAGACTTTTTTCATATAAAAAATAACTGACACAAGCTGATGCTCAAAAGAGACGGATCTGTTCTTTTTTAGTTTTCTGTTCTTCTGATGGGTCAAATGGGTTGACTGTAGATGCCCAACGGCATAGTTAGGTATAGAGTAGGACCTGCCTGACCGAGACCACCTTGGCATGGGTAGGCGGGCATAGATGTGTTTTGATCAAAATATATTGGCTGAGAGTCTCGGATTTTATCGTATAAGTGGCAGGACTTATTTCATATATAATGCGTGCATCTGCTATGTTAGTGCATTACTTTTAGTTTTTTGTGATTTTCTTGCTAAATGTAGCCATGGACATCCGGATATTTATTTATCATATCGTGCAGGATGTTTTTATCTTAGTTTTTTTAGCTTTTTTTCTGTGATTTTTGTTTAGTTTGTAGTATACATTTGAGGGAGTGGCACCTTCAGGTGTGAATGCGCTTCAATTTTATTTTGGGAGCTGCATTTTGGTGCACTTTTGCCCCTCCTATCTTATAGTCGGTCTTGATTAAGTGGAACATATAGCTGTGCTTGCTCCTCCTCTCATTGGTTGCTGGATGCACACAGAGGTGACTAGGAACAGCACATTATATGTGCAGAGTCTCCTCTTTTGAATGTAGATGCCCAACAGCATAGGTAGGTATAGAGTAGGAACTGCCTGACCGAGACCACCTTGACGCAGGTAGGGGGGCACAGATGTATTTTGATCAAAATATATTAGCTGAGAGTCTCAGATTTTATCATATCAGAGTAAGAGCTTAGTCCATAGATAATGCTTGCATCTGCTATGTTAGTGCACTATTTTTTTTTTGTTTTCTGTGATTTTCTGGGTCAGAAGAACGGAAAGATCAACGCAGATGTGAGCCTGGCCTAATATTTATGATGTTTCTTGACTCTTCCCCAAACTGAACTGCCCAATCTTTTTGTTCTCAGGGGCTTTTCTCCCTCCCCTCAATTAGGGGAGTTGTGAGAAGTAGCAGTTGGCCAGCAGCTGTCTTATGCGTTTGGCTATCCTATGGAAATTGGATTGGGAGTTCCAGTTGAGAAAGAAACTGATGTGAGTGATGTCAGTCTGTGAACACTGCTGTAGAATACGTGGACACTATATCAGCAAAAGAAAAGTGTTCTCCTGTAAAGCCAGATTATCCTCCATACTTGCGTCAAACCTCCAAATGGCTTTTCTCATGCCCCAGCTGGACTTCTATATGCTAGCGAGGCTGATAAGAATACTTGCCAGATGGTTATCAGGTGCTCTTGCCAATATTAGTTGGCTTTAGTTAATGTTGCCATTATGAAAAATGACTGGGTCAGAAACACTGTGGAAAAACTGCCAAGTTCTCATTGATCCTTTGACCTTGCCTTTCATCAAAGAGAAGGAATTAGTGTTGCCAGAGTAGCACTGGGTGGACCTGATACTGCCAGGTTTTGTGATGCATGGGATGTCTGTGTTAACATAGCACTATGAAATAATGACTGCTTCTGCAGCGAGCCCAGGAGAAGGGAGTGGAGGATGGGAGTGATAGTAACTCTGGAAATGGTAGCTGTACACAATAATCACAGTGGCAATCCTGATGCCGATGCCTCCCAGGGCCGTGCAGTGACAGGAGGGAGCACCCTGATGTTGGGGCTCCTCACTGGTGGTGATTGGGGCAACCTCCAGTTGCCCCAATCAGTGCAAGACAGGAGTGGAGATGAAGAGGCTGGATGATGGTTGAGGAGTCAGTACTACTAGGACCATGGTAGTAAATAAATAAGCCTCTATTTAACAAAGGGCAGAATAGGAGTAGTAGTACACCCAACAGTATCAAGGCACAATTCCGAGCAGTTCGCAATGCAAATCTTCCCTAACAGCAATGTATGGATAGCTGGGATGATGGGAGTTGTGGTACTCCTGCTTTATGTTTCTCCAAAGTCTCTCCCCTGCAGAACCTAAGGCTGCCAATGAGGTTCTTAGTAGAGGCCTATGTAATTCCCGGGCTGTAAGGTCTCTCTTTATGCCATAGACTAGTATAGACTGACTCCAATGCAGAGCCTTGTAGAATCTGGACCTTCTAACTTCTCTTTCTGGAGAACTTTAATGTAGCAGTCAGATGTTTGTAGCGGTCAGAGGTGATTATTCTCTGTCTAGTTATAAGGAGTAAGCACATACACGTCCTCTCTTTTTCTCAGCTAGCACAGAACAATAACCTTCTCCCTAAGCAGGGGGCAGACCCAGGTCCATCTCCTGGCAGCCTAAGAGGTTGAGTCCAGGTAAAACAAATACGGTGAATCAGAACATTGCACTTAACGATACATTACAACAATTTAGCCTTTTGCAGTTACCCTTTTCTAGTGTACTGTACTTCCATCCAAACAGCCTCATTTATTGAGTATGTCACACCTATGGTTTATGCACTGTTATTTTTGTTTTGTTATTTTCTATCATTTTGAATAAATAATATCTGTGATCTCTGCAGAAACCTCAGGGAACGACTTCCTATCTAGTGCTCTTACCAGTCAGTAGACACAGAAATAACACATAATCTCATTTGCAAGGAATACTAGTTTTTGGAAAAATTGAAAAATCATTTCTTGTTAAATTAAGTGTTTTTTGTTTGTTTGTTTTGTTTATGCAATGTACCATTAAAAAAATGAAATGTCAGCATCTTTGGTGCTGAAGAGGCATTTGTTCCAAAGCAGTTCATCCTGTGTGAATGGTGTAACTGTTGTACAGAGGAAAAGATAGTCATCTGCATCTGAATAATTTATAGTTAAAGGGAACCTGTCACCACTATATTCGTTAATTCTAGCAAGCCAATAGGAAAGTTGCCTATGGACAGCTCTAAGTTGGATTCGCAATACGAGAATATTACTTTGCCTATTTTTTGCAATAAATAGAATAATGACTCAGTATTCTATTTATTGCAAAAAATAGGCAAAGTAATATTCTCGCATTGCGAATCCAACTTAATTTTGTGTATAGGCAACGTTCCTAATGGTTGGCTTGCTAGAATTAACGAATATAACGAATACGAATATAGCGCTATATTCTCTATATTCATAAATTCTAGCAAGCCAACCATTAGGAACGTTGCCTATACACAAAATTAAGTTGGATGCTCAATGCCTAATTTTACTCGCATTGCGCATCCAACTTTGAGCGTGGTCTAGATGACCGTGATTCTCACATCCGACAGTACATTCTAGCATGGAGGCGTTCCCATGGTGATGGGGAGGCTCCATGCGCACGGGAAGTCGGCACTCAGCAGAGGCGCCAATGGGCACTGACTGGAGCAGGCAAGGAGCACGGAGTCCCCCGGACATGTAAGAAGAACTGCTTTTGAGAAGTGGGAACAACTTTAAAAAAATAAAAAAATAATGAATATTTGAATTAGCGAATATATAGCACTATATTTAAAATATTTGCGAGTTAGCGAAGTGCTGATATTCGAGATTAAGATTCGCTAATTGAATATTTGCTATCAACACTAGTCACCACAAAATGCAATGCAGCATGTTATAAAGCAGGAGAAGCTGAGCTGATTGATATTTAGTTTTCTTGTGAAAAGATTCAGTAAAACGTGTAATTTATATATTTAAACACCACCACATTTTGTAGTGACAAGTCCCCTTTAAGGAGTGCAACACAATAGAGATGATAACACCCCATTGGAACTTTATTGCAGACTTCTGACTATTTATTCATAAACTTTTAATCGGAATAATAAAGGAATGGCACAACATAGAATAGATGCTCCAGAATTGTTAGTACATGTGAAATGCAGACATGTCAGGAGAAGGGACGGTTCTTCTTAAAATCCCCGATCCTCTGTTTACTCTGTACCAGCCTACACAGCTAGGTGGACAAGTAAACAGCAAAAACGGAAAACTTTGAGGTTTTTGAGTGTGCTCTAGTGTGGAAATTGGAATACTTTAACATTCTGTCTACAGTATATGGACAGTGAAATAAAATATATTTTTAATAAAAAATAATTGATTTAAAGATGTCTATTTTTATGATGCATTCCTTTTTACCTTCCTTTTACCCTAATTTCCTTATTCCATTTTAAAAAGCTAAATTTTAACTCCTTTGCTGTTGCTTCAACCCTTGTCTTACTACTGACAGTATCCTTCTCTAAACCACATGGTTGTTTTTAGTGCTGCACAAAAATCGTAAAAAAAAAATATTTTATAGGTATTTTATATAAATTTAGGCACATTATCCTTCAGAATTATTTCAGGCTCTTTTTGAATATTATAGTTGAAACCTAAGAAGAGAAAGAATACCAACACACATTATACAAAGCATACTACAGCATTTGGAGTGAGGAAGGACTGAGCAGTCAGTAGCACGAAGGAGGTGAGGAGAGCTCCAGGGGTCCTCATCACCTGGATGAACATTTACCCAGCGTGCACTTAAAAGGGAGTCCAGAAGGTGGGTCCAAGCTACTCCTCCTTCCTGTGCCATTCCTTACTTCTCCTTCGGGGCCAGGTGAGATGACTATGCAAGAACCTGGTCTTGTCAATCAAGAAGGAGATCTCCTGGTGACCAATCAAGAAAGAGATCTTCTGGTGACAGACTACTTTTATGGAGCTTTAACATGGGGTGATAACTGCCTGAAAGATTTTCAGATCAAATGAACCTTCTCAATCAATGTGCGGTGCAAACATGAGCTCTGAGTGATATTTGCTTGTTTGGTGATTGGTTATCATTGTTTGTCGCTGATTGCTTCTTTTATGCTGACATAAAATCATCATTTCTCAGCAGTACTTCCACTTTGTGATTCAGAATCTGTCATTTTAATGGAAAGAGCATGAGAGAAAGGCAAGCGATCTCAAATATTATCATAGTTACGAAGCAACTCGATTATTGGAACATTTAAATGCAAGTCTCATGAGAAATAACAGGTTGTTCTTATTAGTAATCAGCGCTCAGTTTAACAATCCAATAGGTTTAGACCTATGTAGACTTTCTCAGCAGATCGTGAGTTAGGTTTGTGTGAGTTAGTCCCCATTCACTCAGATTGTATAGAACTTTACTTTATTTAACACTAAAAATCCTTAACAAATCAGATACATGTGAGTACTGGCTCAATTGACAAATGTGTAAGAAATAATAATAACAGAGGGTCAGAATCCGGAAAACAGGCAGAATCGCTACACCCCAGGGCTTGTGAAGACTAGGATGCATACACTGGTCCTTCAAGAGCTGGAGGAAGCATCAGATGAAGCACTGGCAGGAAGCAAGGCCTGGCCTGCAAAAAGAGGATGGCACAACTTGGGTGGAAGGAGAAGCGGAGGATTGGTAGGTCCGGACTGTCGGACCACAAGAGCGGAGGAGCCGGTGTTCAGAGTAGTGCTGCTATTATGAGCACATTGAAGTTTGTCTCTGTGGAGACATTCAGTTCCATGCAAAAGTTTGGGCAACCCTGGTCAAAATTACTGTTACAATGAATGGTTAAGCAAGTTGAAAATGAAATTATCTCCAAAAGGCATAACGTTAAAGATGACACATTCCCTTTGTATTTTAAGCAATATTTTATTTTCAACTTTTACATTTTCAAAATAACAAAAAAGGAAAAGGGCCCAAAGCCAATAGAAGTTTGCAGGTCCTTTAGTCTTAGCCTTACTGACAGACACAGAATGACATTACCTCTACTGGCCAATAGAAGCTTGCAGGTCCTTCATTCTTCATACTCACTGACATACACCCAGTTTTATACCAAGTTTCTATAACAACACAGCCATTTTTCTTCACTATTATAGGGACACTATGGATGTCACTGTTATGGGGGCACTGTGAATGTCACTGATATTTGGGTACTGTGGATGTCACTACAGTTATGGGAGCACCATGGATCTCACAGTTGTGGAAATTTTATTATTCGGACATTTTATCTTAGGATGTGTGTGTGTGTTTTATAGATTGTCATCATGTCTCTCAGTGGTAATGGTAGATTATTGTATACATGTGTTTGCTATGTTATACAAGGATGGGGTGTGTCCATTGTTTGCCCAGCCACATTGTCTGCCCCTCCCTGTCCTTTAAAATGTCATCACTTCCTGTATCCTTGTCTTGGGCCAGCCCCTTGTACACCTTTTGTTTAGTCAATAAAAGATGGATTGGGCAAGGAGGAGGGGGGAGATGCTCAGGAGAATTCAATCAAGATGGTAGCATTTGTGTGGTTCTCTGGCTGTAGATGATGGAGGATGGATTTACCTTTTTCCTTACACAAACTTTGATACGAGCTGATTACAACTATTAATATTTTACCACAACAGATGGCGAGCCATGAGCCACTGTGGACATCACTGTTATGGGTGTTCTGTGCATCTCACTGTTATGGGTGTTCTGTGCATCTCACTGTTATGGGTGTTCTGTGCATCTCACTGTTATGGGGGCTCTGTGCATCTCACTGTTATGGGAATGTTGTGGATGTTACTGTTCTGGGGGGAACGGTGGATGTAACTGTTATTCAGATGCTGTGGATTTCTCTGTCTGTGTCACTGTTATGAGAGCACTGTAGATGGCACTGTTATGAGGCACTGAGCATGTCACTGTTATGAGGCACCGTGGATGTCAATGTTATGAGAACACCATGGATGTCAATGTTATGGGGGCACTGTGAATGTCATTGTTATGGGGACACTTTGGATGTCACTGTGATGGAGTACTGTTGATGTCACTGTTACAGAGTACCCTGGATTTCCCAATTATATAGGCACTGTCTGTGTCACTGTTATAAGAGCACTGTAGATGTCATTGTTATGGGGGCACTGTGGATGTCTTTTTAACCAGGGATGTTGCTAGGGTCTTAAAACATCAGGGGCATGAGCCCAAGGCCTATGTCTATCCCAACCCCACCCCCCTCCTCAAAACTGAGCTCCTCCGCTCACAGTCTATATGCACAGCTCTCCCACCCACAGTATATAAACAGGTCTCCCACCTACAGTATACAGTATATCCATAGCTCCTCCACCTACAGTATACAGTATATACACAGCTCCTCCACCCACAGTATACAGTATATACACAGCTCTGGCCAGTAATGTACAGATTAGCTTTAATTATATGGATTTATAAATATTGACTACAAATATAATGCCTTGCAAAATTATTCAATCCCCTAAATAGATGTGCTGGTTTCAATAGTACATACAATTTACTAGTGGGGAAATCATTCATTTCATGGAATATACAAACCGGATTCCAAAAAAGTTGGGACACTATACAAATCGTGAATAAATACTGAATGCAATGATGTGGAGGTGCCAACTTCTAATATTTTATTCAGAATAGAACATAAATCACGGAACAAAAGTTTAAACTGAGAAAATGTACCATTTTAAGGGAAAATTATGTTGAATCAGAATTTCATGGTGTCAACAAATCCCCAAAAAGTTGGGACAAGGCCATTTTCACCACTGTGTGGAATCTCCCCGTCTTCTTACAAGACTCAACAGACGTCTGGGGACCGAGGAGACCAGTTTCTCAAGTTTAGAAATAGGAATGCTCTCCCATTCTTGTCTAATACAGGCCTCTAACTGTTCAATCGTCTTGGGCCTTCTTTGCTGCACCTTCCTCTTTATGATGCGCCAAATGTTCTCTATAGGTGAAAGATCTGGACTGCAGACTAGCCATTTCAGTACCCGGATCCTTCTCCTACGCAGCCATGATGTTGTGATTGATGCAGAATGTGGTCTGGCATTATCTTGTTGAAAAATGCAGGGTCTTCCCTGAAAGAGATGACGTCTGGATTGGGAGCATATGTTGTTCTAGAACCTGAATATATTTTTCTGCATTGATGGTGCCTTTCCAGACATGCAAGCTGCCCATGCCACACGCACTCATGCAACCCCATACCATCAGAGATGCAGGCTTCTGAACTGAGCGTTGATAACAACTTGGGTTGTCCTTGTCCTCTTTGGTCCGGATGACATGGCGTCCCAGATTTCCAAAAAGAACTTTGAATCGTGACTCGTCTGACCACAGAACAGTCTTCCATTTTGCCACACTCCATTTTAAATGATCCCTGGCCCAGTGAAAACGCCTGAGCTTGTGGATCTTGCTTAGAAATTGCTTCTTCTTTGCACTGTAGAGTTTCAGCTGGCAACGGCGGATGGCACGGTGGATTGTGTTCACTGACAATGGTTTCTGGAAGTATTCCTGAGCCCATTCTGTGATTTCCTTTACAGTAGCATTCCTGTTTGTGGTGCAGTGTCGTTTAAGGGCCCGGAGATCACAGGCATCCAGTATGGTTTTACGGCCTTGACCCTTACGCACAGAGATTGTTCCAGATTCTCAGAATCTTCGGATGATGTTATGCACAGTTGATGATGATAGATGCAAAGTCTTTGCAATTTTTCGCTGGGTAACACCTTTCTGATATTGCTCCACTATCTTTCTGTGCAACATTGTGGAAATTGGTGATCCTCTACCCATCTTGGCTTCTGAGAGACACTGCCACTCTGAGAAGCTCTTTTTATACCCAATCATGTTGCCAATTGACCTAATTAGTGTTAATTGGTCTTCCAGCATGTCGTTATGCTCAAATTTACTTTTTCCAGCCTCTTATTGCTACTTGTCCCAACTTTTTGGGGATTTGTTGACACCGTGAAAATTTGAATCAAAATATTTTTTCTTCAAAATGATACATTGACTCGGATTAAACGTTTGATCTGTCATCTACGTTCTATTCCAAATAAAATATTGACATTTGCCATCTCCACATCATTGCATTCAGTTTTTATTCACAATTTGTTTAGTGTCCCAACTTTTTGGGAATCCGGTTTGTACATACAGTATAGCTATGCCCTTTTCCCACTGGGTGTTCCAAATGCAAAAAAAATCACAGCTCCCATCAGATGTTTATTTCTATGGCAATTGTACCTTCTTATTTCTGGTGGGCTTACGTTATACCAACTAAAAAGGCGGCTGCATACAGAATTTATTAGACTACTTAACAAAACTCCAAATAGGCCAGGCTTTCATTTGAGAGGTCTGCCAAATGTGCAAAGCCTTTATTAAAGATAAAAGTCATCAGAAAAAAACAACTCATTTAAAAAAGATGGTATAGTGATCAACCTATCACCGAGGGTTTCTCTAACCCTGGGTGATCTGCCGAGGAAAGCGGGCAGCCACAAAAGCCGCCGCCAATTTGATGCCACACTACCTGCTGGCCATTCACATGAATGGCCCTCCATGTAATGCATAATCACTGGGTCTGGTGTCTTAAGTAGGGAACCCTACCCTATGATGTCTATATTCCCTCATGGTTAATTGAAGCTTCTACACACTTCAATATGTTTTTATTACTTTCTCAGTTTTTTAGGAGCAAATTGCATCATAGGCATATATCTTATTTGATCTTAATAAGATGTAGTAGACATGCCACAGGAAGGATGATTATTGTATTTACTTGTTGTCACCTTACCCTTTCCATACCTTCAGCTTGACTTTTTCCATAATAGTTAACAGTAGTGGTAAGCAAATGTCTAAAACTTTGTTTCCGGTGCAATGCAAATTGAGTGGGTGATTCAATTCGGACAAGAAATAAATTCTACCAGAATTAAAAGTGCTTTGATCTTCATGAAAACAGTGAAGACATTCTGATCTCACTTTCTTTCTTGCTTTCTTCAAAAATTCTCCCAAATCGAATTACTAGAAATCCTGATTCTACAGAATTGAAATTTAAAACACACAAAAAAAAATCAGCTTGAATTTTAATTCTATAGAATTGTTTCAATCATCGCTAGCTAAGCAGCATAGTTTTGTATCCCTTTAAAAAACTATCCAACATTTGGGTTTTATTTTTCTGGTCAACATTTGACATTTTCCTAAATTGGATAACATTTTTAACATGCCACTTACATTAGCTATAGCTCATCAATGACAAGGGAGCTGAAAAGGTTTGGCCCTCCCCAGAGCATAGGAGATTGTCTGAATGGCTTGAGACTCGGGTCGGCAACAACTGGACTGCCAAAGATCTTCTGTCTCTTTTTCGTACAAGTGACTTGTACAATATTTCAGATCGATGACTTATGAGGAGATTCCCCTGTGAACCAATTAATTTATCCCTCTGAGGCTCTAATATCCTAAATCCTAGAACTGACTACTAATTACACCCCATTATTTCCAAAGAGAGCCTAAGTCATGTTACATCCCCTTCCCCCTCTGACTGCACCACACTTTATCTCATTACTTTGTAGCAGAACGCTACCAGTGATGATAGCTCAGGACCTGGGAATCCTAAACGGAACTCTGAAAGATGATCTTAATAGCAAAATAACTAAGGCCACCCAGCCAGTAGATGCTGACATAGTAAAAACATGCATCTCAGTAGGGATAAACAGACTTTCAGTGAAGTTGGACTTTACTAGAAAATGTGTATGACATTAAATATTTCTGGGTAGAGCATGGGAACTGGAAGACTAGCCCATTGTGAGTCCCACTCTGGTATCTGCACTGTTTATAGGACATGCTCTGGCATTAGACTGGGCATAAAAGCCACCCCCTGAACCTCATCCCCCGCACCTCACAGCAGTCTTTGTGGGGCGTTCTTTGATGGCTGTTCTGCTTATGGAGCACTCTCTGGCAGGGAACTGTGTAGGAAGATACACTCTGGTAGATTATCAGTGAAACAAGCCATCAGTACAGGGAAGCGGGCAGAAAATTGCAGTTTATGATGACGGGAGGTGGGCTGTAAAGATAATAAACTCTTTACTTTGCAGCACCTAATATAATAAAAATGATTTTAAAAAAGTAGCAGAAGGACCCAGCTTCATATGGGTCTATTTCATTAGTTGTTTGTGTGTGTGGTTAAAAGCAGGGGTGTCGCTAGGCACCTAGATCCGAGGCCTAGGCCCCGGATTACAAGCATTTTGCCCCGAACCTCTGGCCAGCACTTTCTCCATTGCTCTGCACTGAGTCCCAAAGAATGGAGCTGCTAGGCAGCAATGTATGAGTTTAGCCAGAGACACTGAACCTATAATTAGCAGCTCCATTTACTGCCAGTCTAGTGTAGGTGAATGAGCCCGCAGCCCCGCACTGGTGGCTCAGTAAGGGTCTATGAAGAACATCACTGTAGTTATCCTGGGCCCTTAAGCAGGTCTAGCAGCTGAGCACCGCATACCAGACAGGACAAGCAGATTACAGAGCTGCTGTGCCCTCTCCTCACCAGTGCTGGTATCAGTAAAAAGGGGATGTGTAAATTACCTCTTCCAGCCCCGTAGCAAGAAGTGCCAGTGTGAAGGAGCACAGAGAACTGCAACCAATGCAGGGAAGCTACATGCAAGTCCACTTTCATCCATGTCTGTTTATGGGCCTATCAGTGTGGTACACTATAAACTGCTTCTAGAAGCTGTGCATATACTGTATACTGTGGGTGGAGGAGCTGTACCGATACTGTATACTGTGGGTAGAAAAGCTGTGCATATACTGTGGGTGGAGGATCTGTGCATATACTGTATACTGTGGATGGAGGAGCTGTGCATATACTGTATACTGTGGGTGGAGGAGCTGTGCATATACTGTATACTGTGGGTGGAGGAGCTGTACAGATACTGTATACTGTGGGTGGAGGAGCTGTGCATATACTGTATATACTGTGGGTGGAGGAGCTGTGCATATACTGTATACTGTGGGTGGAGGAGCTGTGCATATACTGTATACTGTGGGTGGAGGAGCTGTACAGATACTGTATACTGTGGGTAGAGGAGCTGTGCATATACTGTATATACTGTGGGTGGAGGAGCTGTGCATATACTGTATACTGTGGGTGGAGGAGCTGTGCATATACTATATACTGTGGGTGGAGGAGCTGTGCATATACTGTATACTGTGGGTGGAGTAGCTGTGCATATACTGTATATACTGTGGGTGGAGGAGCTGTGCATATACTGTATACTGTGGGTGGAGGAGCTGTGCATATACTGTATACTGTGGGTGGAGGAGCTGTGCATATACTGTATACTGTGGGTGGAGGAGCTGTGCATATACTGTATACTGTGGGTGGAGGAGCTGTGCATATACTGTATATACTGTGGGTGGAGGAGCTGTGCATATACTGTATACTGTGGGTGGAGGAGCTGTGCATATACTGTATATACTGTGGGTGGAGGAGCTGTGCATATACTGTATACTGTGTATACTGTGGGTGGAGGAGCTGTGCATATACTGTATATACTGTGGGTGGAGGAGCTGTGCATATACTGTATATACTGTGGGTGGAGGAGCTGTGCATATACTGTATACTGTGGGTGGAGGAGCTGTGCATATAATGTATACTGTGTATACTGTGGGTGGAGGAGCTGTGCATATACTGTATACTGTGGGTGAAGGAGCTGTGCATATACTGTATACTGTGAGTGGAGGAGCTGTGCATATACTATATACTGTGGGTGGAGGAGCTGTACATGTACTGTATACTGTGGGTGGAGGAGCTGTACATATAGTGTATACTGTGGGTGGACGAGCTGTACATATACTGTATACTGTGGGTGGAAGAGCTGTGTATATACTGTATACTGTGGGTGGAGGAGCTGTGCATATACTGTATACTGTGGGTGGAGGAGCTGTGCATATACTGTATACTATGGGTGGAGGAGCTGTGCATATACTGTATACTGTGGGTGGAGGAGCTGTACATATACTGTATACTGTGGGTGGAGGAGCTGTGCATATACTGTATACTGTGGGTGGAGGATCTGTGCATAT
This sequence comes from Bufo gargarizans, assembly GCF_014858855.1. Taxonomy (NCBI): domain Eukaryota; kingdom Metazoa; phylum Chordata; class Amphibia; order Anura; family Bufonidae; genus Bufo; species Bufo gargarizans. The sequence goes on from NC_058083.1 coordinate 74,773,387, forward strand.
ACTGTATACTGTGGGTGGAGGAGCTGTGCATATACTGTATACTGTGGGTGGAGGAGCTGTGCATATACTGTATACTGTGGGTGGAGGAGCTGTACATATACTGTATACTGTGGGTGGAGGAGCTGTGCATATACTGTATACTGTGGGTGGAGGAGCTGTGCATATACTGTATACTGTGGGTGGAGGAGCTGTACATATACTGTATACTGTGGGTGGAGGAGCTGTACATATACTGTATACTGTGGGTGGAGGAGCTGTACATATACTGTATACTGTAGGTGGAGGAGCTGTACATATACTGTATACTGTGGGTGGAGGAGCTGTACATGTACTGTATACTGTGGGTGGAGGAGCTGTGTATATACTGTATACTGTGGGTGGAGGAGCTGTGCATATACTGTATACTGTGGGTGAAGGAGCTGTGCATATACTGTATACTGTGGGTGGAGGATCTGTGCATATACTGTATACTGTGGGTGGAGGAGCTGTGCATATAGTGTATACTGTGGGTGGAGGAGCTGTACATGTACTGTATACTGTGGGTGGTGGAGCTGTGCATATACTGTATACTGTGGGTGGAGGAGCTGTGCATATACTATATACTGTGGGTGAAGGAGCTGTGCATATAGTGTATACTGTGGGTGGAGGAGCTGTGCACATATACTGTATACTATGGGTGGAGGAGCTGTGCATATAGTGTATACTGTGGGTGGAGGAGCTGTACATATACTGTATACTGTGGGTGGAGGAGCTGTGCATATACTGTATACTGTGGGTGGAGGATCTGTGCATATACTGTATACTGTGGGTGGAAGAGCTGTGTATATACTGTATACTGTGGGTGGAGGATCTGTGCATATACTGTATACTGTGGATGGAGGAGCTGTGCATATACTGTATACTGTGGGTGGAGGAGCTGTGCATATACTGTATACTGTGGGTGGAGGAGCTGTACAGATACTGTATACTGTGGGTGGAGGAGCTGTGCATATACTGTATATACTGTGGGTGGAGGAGCTGTGCATATACTGTATACTGTGGGTGGAGGAGCTGTGCATATACTGTATACTGTGGGTAGAGGAGCTGTGCATATACTGTATATACTGTGGGTGGAGGAGCTGTGCATATACTGTATACTGTGGGTGGAGGAGCTGTGCATATACTATATACTGTGGGTGGAGGAGCTGTGCATATACTGTATACTGTGGGTGGAGTAGCTGTGCATATACTGTATATACTGTGGGTGGAGGAGCTGTGCATATACTGTATACTGTGGGTGGAGGAGCTGTGCATATACTGTATACTGTGGGTGGAGGAGCTGTGCATATACTATATACTGTGGGTGGAGGAGCTGTGCATATACTGTATACTGTGGGTGGAGTAGCTGTGCATATACTGTATATACTGTGGGTGGAGGAGCTGTGCATATACTGTATACTGTGGGTGGAGGAGCTGTGCATATACTGTATACTGTGGGTGGAGGAGCTGTGCATATACTGTATACTGTGGGTGGAGGAGCTGTGCATATACTGTATACTGTGGGTGGAGGAGCTGTGCATATACTGTATATACTGTGGGTGGAGGAGCTGTGCATATACTGTATACTGTGGGTGGAGGAGCTGTGCATATACTGTATATACTGTGGGTGGAGGAGCTGTGCATATACTGTATACTGTGTATACTGTGGGTGGAGGAGCTGTGCATATACTGTATATACTGTGGGTGGAGGAGCTGTGCATATACTGTATATACTGTGGGTGGAGGAGCTGTGCATATACTGTATACTGTGGGTGGAGGAGCTGTGCATATAATGTATACTGTGTATACTGTGGGTGGAGGAGCTGTGCATATACTGTATACTGTGGGTGAAGGAGCTGTGCATATACTGTATACTGTGAGTGGAGGAGCTGTGCATATACTATATACTGTGGGTGGAGGAGCTGTACATGTACTGTATACTGTGGGTGGAGGAGCTGTACATATAGTGTATACTGTGGGTGGACGAGCTGTACATATACTGTATACTGTGGGTGGAAGAGCTGTGTATATACTGTATACTGTGGGTGGAGGAGCTGTGCATATACTGTATACTGTGGGTGGAGGAGCTGTGCATATACTGTATACTATGGGTGGAGGAGCTGTGCATATACTGTATACTGTGGGTGGAGGAGCTGTACATATACTGTATACTGTGGGTGGAGGAGCTGTGCATATACTGTATACTGTGGGTGGAGGATCTGTGCATATACTGTATACTGTGGGTGGAGGAGCTGTGCATATACTGTATACTGTGGGTGGAGGAGCTGTGCATATACTGTATACTGTGGGTGGAGGAGCTGTACATATACTGTATACTGTGGGTGGAGGAGCTGTGCATATACTGTATACTGTGGGTGGAGGAGCTGTGCATATACTGTATACTGTGGGTGGAGGAGCTGTACATATACTGTATACTGTGGGTGGAGGAGCTGTACATATACTGTATACTGTGGGTGGAGGAGCTGTACATATACTGTATACTGTAGGTGGAGGAGCTGTACATATACTGTATACTGTGGGTGGAGGAGCTGTACATGTACTGTATACTGTGGGTGGAGGAGCTGTGTATATACTGTATACTGTGGGTGGAGGAGCTGTGCATATACTGTATACTGTGGGTGAAGGAGCTGTGCATATACTGTATACTGTGGGTGGAGGATCTGTGCATATACTGTATACTGTGGGTGGAGGAGCTGTGCATATAGTGTATACTGTGGGTGGAGGAGCTGTACATGTACTGTATACTGTGGGTGGTGGAGCTGTGCATATACTGTATACTGTGGGTGGAGGAGCTGTGCATATACTATATACTGTGGGTGAAGGAGCTGTGCATATAGTGTATACTGTGGGTGGAGGAGCTGTGCACATATACTGTATACTATGGGTGGAGGAGCTGTGCATATAGTGTATACTGTGGGTGGAGGAGCTGTACATATACTGTATACTGTGGGTGGAGGAGCTGTGCATATACTGTATACTGTGGGTGGAGGATCTGTGCATATACTGTATACTGTGGGTGGAAGAGCTGTGTATATACTGTATACTGTGGGTGGAGGATCTGTGCATATACTGTATACTGTGGATGGAGGAGCTGTGCATATACTGTATACTGTGGGTGGAGGAGCTGTGCATATACTGTATACTGTGGGTGGAGGAGCTGTACAGATACTGTATACTGTGGGTGGAGGAGCTGTGCATATACTGTATATACTGTGGGTGGAGGAGCTGTGCATATACTGTATACTGTGGGTGGAGGAGCTGTGCATATACTGTATACTGTGGGTAGAGGAGCTGTGCATATACTGTATATACTGTGGGTGGAGGAGCTGTGCATATACTGTATACTGTGGGTGGAGGAGCTGTGCATATACTATATACTGTGGGTGGAGGAGCTGTGCATATACTGTATACTGTGGGTGGAGTAGCTGTGCATATACTGTATATACTGTGGGTGGAGGAGCTGTGCATATACTGTATACTGTGGGTGGAGGAGCTGTGCATATACTGTATACTGTGGGTGGAGGAGCTGTGCATATACTGTATACTGTGGGTGGAGGAGCTGTGCATATACTGTATACTGTGGGTGGAGGAGCTGTGCATATACTGTATATACTGTGGGTGGAGGAGCTGTGCATATACTGTATACTGTGGGTGGAGGAGCTGTGCATATACTGTATATACTGTGGGTGGAGGAGCTGTGCATATACTGTATACTGTGTATACTGTGGGTGGAGGAGCTGTGCATATACTGTATATACTGTGGGTGGAGGAGCTGTGCATATACTGTATATACTGTGGGTGGAGGAGCTGTGCATATACTGTATACTGTGGGTGGAGGAGCTGTGCATATAATGTATACTGTGTATACTGTGGGTGGAGAAGCTGTGCATATACTGTATACTGTGGGTGAAGGAGCTGTGCATATACTGTATACTGTGAGTGGAGGAGCTGTGCATATACTATATACTGTGGGTGGAGGAGCTGTACATGTACTGTATACTGTGGGTGGAAGAGCTGTGTATATACTGTATACTGTGGGTGGAAGAGCTGTGTATATACTGTATACTGTGGGTGGAGGAGCTGTGCATATACTGTATACTGTGGGTGGAGGAGCTGTGCATATACTGTATACTATGGGTGGAGGAGCTGTGCATATACTGTATACTGTGGGTGGAGGAGCTGTACATATACTGTATACTGTGGGTGGAGGAGCTGTGCATATACTGTATACTGTGGGTGGAGGATCTGTGCATATACTGTATACTGTGGGTGGAGGAGCTGTGCATATACTGTATACTGTGGGTGGAGGAGCTGTACATATACTGTATACTGTGGGTGGAGGAGCTGTGCATATACTGTATACTGTGGGTGGAGGAGCTGTGCATATACTGTATACTGTGGGTGGAGGAGCTGTACATATACTGTATACTGTGGGTGGAGGAGCTGTACATATACTGTATACTGTGGGTGGAGGAGCTGTACATATACTGTATACTGTAGGTGGAGGAGCTGTACATATACTGTATACTGTGGGTGGAGGAGCTGTACATGTACTGTATACTGTGGGTGGAGGAGCTGTGTATATACTGTATACTGTGGGTGGAGGAGCTGTGCATATACTGTATACTGTGGGTGAAGGAGCTGTGCATATACTGTATACTGTGGGTGGAGGATCTGTGCATATACTGTATACTGTGGGTGGAGGAGCTGTGCATATAGTGTATACTGTGGGTGGAGGAGCTGTACATGTACTGTATACTGTGGGTGGTGGAGCTGTGCATATACTGTATACTGTGGGTGGAGGAGCTGTGCATATACTATATACTGTGGGTGAAGGAGCTGTGCATATAGTGTATACTGTGGGTGGAGGAGCTGTGCACATATACTGTATACTATGGGTGGAGGAGCTGTGCATATAGTGTATACTGTGGGTGGAGGAGCTGTACATATACTGTATACTGTGGGTGGAGGAGCTGTGCATATACTGTATACTGTGGGTGGAGGATCTGTGCATATACTGTATACTGTGGGTGGAGGAGCTGTGCATATACTGTATACTGTGGGTGGAGGAGCTGTGCATATACTGTATACTGTGGGTGGAGGAGCTGTGCATATACTGTATACTGTGGGTGGAGGAGCTGTACATATACTGTATACTGTGGGTGGAGGAGCTGTACATATACTGTATACTGTGGGTGGAGGAGCTGTACATGTACTGTATACTGTGGGTGGAGGAGCTGTGCATATACTGTATACTGTGGGTGGAGGAGCTGTGCATATACTGTATACTGTGGGTGGAGGAGCTGTACATATACTGTATACTGTGGGTGGAGGAGCTGTACATATACTGTATACTGTGGGTGGAGGAGCTGTACATATACTGTATTCTGTGGGTGGAGGAGCTGTACAGATACTGTATACTGTGGGTGGAGGAGCTGTACATGTACTGTATACTGTGGGTGGAGGAGCTGTGTATATACTGTATACTGTGGGTGGAGGAGCTGTGCATATACTGTATACTGTGGGTGAAGGAGCTGTGCATATACTGTATACTGTGGGTGGAGGATCTGTGCATATACTGTATACTGTGGGTGGAGGAGCTGTGCATATAGTGTATACTGTGGGTGGAGGAGCTGTACATGTACTGTATACTGTGGGTGGTGGAGCTGTGCATATACTGTATACTGTGGGTGGAGGAGCTGTGCATATACTGTATACTGTGGGTGGAGGAGCTGTGCATATACTGTATACTGTGGGTGAAGGAGCTATGCATATAGTGTATACTGTGGGTGGAGGAGCTGTGCACATATACTGTATACTGTGGGTGGAGGAGCTGTGCATATACTGTATACTGTGGGTGGAGGAGCTGTACATATACTGTATACTGTGGGTGGAGGAGCTGTGCATATACTGTATACTGTGGGTGAAGGAGCTATGCATATAGTGTATACTGTGGGTGGAGGAGCTGTGCACATATACTGTATACTGTGGGTGGAGGAGCTGTACATGCACTGTATACTGTGGGTGGAGGAGCTGTGTATATACTGTATACTGTGGGTGGAGGAGCTGTGCATATACTGTATACTGTGGGTGGAGGAGCTGTGCATATACTGTATACTATGGGTGGAGGAGCTGTGCATATACTGTATACTGTGGGTGGAGGAGCTGTACATATACTGTATACTGTGGGTGGAGGAGCTGTGCATATACTGTATACTGTGGGTGGAGGATCTGTGCATATACTGTATACTGTGGGTGGAGGAGCTGTGCATATACTGTATACTGTGGGTGGAGGAGCTGTGCATATACTGTATACTGTGGGTGGAGGAGCTGTACATATACTGTATACTGTGGGTGGAGGAGCTGTACATATACTGTATACTGTGGGTGGAGGAGCTGTACATGTACTGTATACTGTGGGTGGAGGAGCTGTGCATATACTGTATACTGTGGGTGGAGGAGCTGTGCATATACTGTATACTGTGGGTGGAGGAGCTGTACATATACTGTATACTGTGGGTGGAGGAGCTGTGCATATACTGTATACTGTGGGTGGAGGATCTGTGCATATACTGTATACTGTGGGTGGAGGAGCTGTGCATATACTGTATACTGTGGGTGGAGGAGCTGTACATATACTGTATACTGTGGGTGGAGGAGCTGTACATATACTGTATACTGTGGGTGGAGGAGCTGTACATGTACTGTATACTGTGGGTGGAGGAGCTGTGCATATACTGTATACTGTGGGTGGAGGAGCTGTTCATATACTGTATACTGTGGGTGGAGGAGCTGTGCATATACTGTATACTGTGGGTGGAGGAGCTGTACATATACTGTATACTGTGGGTGGAGGAGCTGTACATATACTGTATACTGTGGGTGGAGGAGCTGTACATATACTGTCTACTGTGGGTGGAGGAGCTGTACATATACTGTATACTGTGGGTGGAGGAGCTGTACATGTACTGTATACTGTGGGTGGAGGAGCTGTGTATATACTGTATACTGTGGGTGGAGGAGCTGTGCATATACTGTATACTGTGGGTGAAGGAGCTGTGCATATACTGTATATACTGTGGGTGGAGGAGCTGTGCATATACTGTATACTGTGGGTGGAGGAGCTGTGCATATAGTGTATACTGTGGGTGGAGGAGCTGTGCATATACTGTATACTGTGGGTGGAGGAGCTGTGCATATACTGTATACTGTGGGTGAAGGAGCTATGCATATAGTGTATACTGTGGGTGGAGGAGCTGTACATATACTGTATACTGTGGGTGGAGGAGCTGTGTATATACTGTATACTGTGGGTGGAGGAGCTGTACATATACTGTATACTGTGGGTGGAGGAGCTGTGCATATACTGTATACTGTGGGTGGAGGAGCTGTGCATATACTGTATACTGTGGGTGGAGGAGCTGTACATATACTGTATACTGTGGGTGGAGGAGCTGTGTATATAGTGTATACTGTGGGTGGAGGAGCTGTGCATATACTGTATACTGTGGGTGGAGGAGCTGTGCATATACTATATACTGTGGGTGGAGGAGCTGTACATGTACTGTATACTGCGGGTGGAGGAGCTGTACATGTACTGTATACTGTGGGTGGAGGAGCTGTACATGTACTGTATACTGTGGGTGGACGAGCTGTACATGTACTGTATACTGTGGGTGGAGGAGCTGTACATGTACCGTATACTGTGGGTGAAGGAGCTGTGTAAATTGTAGCTTTTCGTGACCAGTACTGTTTAAGAATGATAGATGTTTTGAGCCTCATTCTCCATGTGATTTCTTTTCCTTTTCTTTTACACCCTAATATACTAGAATGGGAGTATAAAGCGGAGACATGGCATGCAGGAGAAATCCGTACAGTCGACTAATCATAAGTAACAGCCGCTTTCTTGGCCTCAGACGCCAGCAGCAGAGCTTTCTGGGAAGCCGTAGTCACAGAGGTGAAATGTCCTGACAGTCAGAACGCAGCTAATCTGCTGTACCAGCCGGTTCTCTCAGATTTTACTCTTTCTGCTAATCCTGTTCCCAATTTATTCTGCCATCATTTCTCCAGTGCGATGAGAGACATCTCTACAATGTAGGAAGAAAGATTCTATTTATTATTTAATGTAAAAAAAAATAAATAATAATAATCAGACATTATATAGTACATTTAACAACCTCTTTCTGACAAAGCTAGAACCAGCGATGAACCTCCCATGGGTCCAGAGATCTCTCCATTCATTGCTCCAATAGCTCTGTTGGATTTTTTTCCAGTTGGCAGCTCAGGAGTGTGTCCTTTCTGCTGCAGCTTTCTCACTATTGTAGCCTAAGGGGTGGATCTTTTCTCAGGGGTAATGCCCATTCTGCTGCGGTTCTTTTCCTGCCACAACTCAAGGGATGTGTCCTTTCTTCTACAGCTCTCTCCCTATCACAGCTCGGGGGTCGGGGGGTCTTTCTTGGGGGTTTATCCTTGCTGTTGCAGCTCATCCCTGTTATTGTCACAGCTTCTCACAGTAGATATGGCTGATGGTAGTTGAAGGATGGATCTAAGCATGTGAGTCCACCTCAGCAATGTTACTGAGGTGGACTAAGAAATAGGGAAAAGAATAAACAACAGGTAACACTATACAAATATATTTTCTCAAATAACTCAGGGGCTATGCTAAATTTTATTTTCATGCAATTACAGGTATTCAGATCCAGGTGCTGGCTTGAAAAACATAGAATATTTTTCTTCGGACAACCCATTTAATTTTCATTATTTTACATCTGGTTGTCCAATTCGGTCAGACCCTTTCAGGCTTTGATACAGCTGAGACTCTACGTAATCGGGGGAAGCTAAAGGAAAATGCCTATGTTTGCAAAAGGAAAAGGAATGGTTCTCACCTCAATCATCTGTTGACTAAATTACAGTGGATCCATCTTTTAATTGGACAATCAAAATAATGTTGCTGGAATCCACCAACTCCTTTAACCCCTTCTCTACTGGTGAAGAATCTATCCATCACTGGTGGGTGTTTGGTCCATCAAAAAGAATAATATATCCATCTTTGGATCTTGCCCAGTATACCCACAAGATTGAAGTGTGAGCACAGCTCTAACACAGTCATGTTCATGGTGCAACTGCTCTGATCAGAGATAACTTTGAGCCCAGCAATTTAACCCATTAGTTGCTGCCATAAATAGCAGCTGAATGCACAGTGCACAGTGGTGTCCAGAAATGGAATCACAGGGGGGTGCTGGTAGGTTACCATGGAGGGGGGTCTACGCAGGCCCCTAGGTTGGCCATGGATGTAGGAGTATTAGCTACACTGGCTATAATGCTTTGGCATATTATGCATACAATACAATTTCCTAAGATATGTCCTGTCTTATGTATCTCCATAGGTGGACGTTTCAGCCATTTTAAGGCTTAATTATCATAGAATCCGTCTAAAAGTTGTGGACGACTTTCATTCCACTAAACCATGCCCACTAGCTGACCAATTCCAATCTTGGAAAATGTCATAAAAAAATAAATATAATAATAATAATTCAATTCTACTAAATGTTGCCACTTGGCATGATTTCAAACACTTTTTGGTGCAGTTTAGACCGACAGCTGGCACAAACTACTTAATAAATAAGGGCATATGCCAAACATTCATCTAAGCTGGTGCATATGTGCATTATCTGTGCTTCTATTCGGAAATCTAGGTGTCAAGCCCATCAAAACGGGTGCAAAGGAAAAGTGACACAGTTGTATACAGCAACCAATCAGATTTTTATATGAATCTCATTCTTCAAAAGCTTTTTTTTATATGAAAGCTGCAGCCTGATTGACTGGTATGGGTAGCTCCTCCACTTTAAATGAAAAACGATAAACGATATAGTATAAATATAGCTGGTTTCTACACCGCCCTGAACATTAGGTTAGGCCCAGGAGAGGCAGTTCTGTAAATGCTAGGCACCCATCTGCAGAAGCCACCTTGACGTTGGTAGATGGGCGACAAAAATGTGCGCAAAGAGCTTCCAATTTTGATGTACTGTATAGTAGGTATAGTACCACTTTAATCCAGAATAATCCCTAATCCTAATGTTCTATTGTTTGCATGTGTAATTGTGTGCTGCCATACATTTTTTGTTTGCTCTCTGCACGCTAGCTTTATGGATGTGCACCTGTGACTTTGAATGTGCTAGTCTAAATTTTCTTGCAGTGATCAACTTTAAAGGGGGTTGATTTATTTCATACATTGGTGGCATATCGCTAGGACAGGGATCAGCAACCTTTGGCACTCCAACTGCTGTGAAACTACAACTACCAGCATGCAAACTTACCCTGCTTTTCTTGTAACTCCCAAAGAAGTGAAAGGATTATTCTGGGAGTTGTAGTTTCAGAACAGCTGGAGTGCCGTAGGTTGCTGATCCCTGCGCTATGAAGTACCATAGAAATGAATGGGAAGCACGGCTGCTCTGCATTCATTTCTAGGGGACTGGCAAAAATAGGCACCCACTGGCCCTCTATTTTCATCAGCCCCATAGAAGTGACTGGAGGGGTGGCTATGCTTGAGTGTTCAGCTTCCCAATCATTTCTATGGGATTTCTGAAAATAGTCAAGCTTCCATATTATCAAGTGTAGGGAGGCCACTCATGCGCGGTCCGCTCTCCTTCATTATGCGGGCTCTGTTTTAGAGATAAATGGGGGCCCCAGATGTAGGTTCTGCACCTGTCAGACATTGGTGGCATATCCTAGCAATATGCCACCAGTTTATGAGATGGACTATACCTTTTAACTTTGCTCCCATCTTGATAAAACAGCAAACATATTAAAAGGTATCAAACTGTATGAAGAAGCCAAATTGCTACAAACCCCAAAAAAGGGAATTTAAATGTAATTGTATTTACCTCGGGTTTGCAAAGACCTGAGGATATGCCATGTTTGATGAATGCAGATGCCGAGATTAATGTAAGGGAACAAATGATTTCCAATTTAATTCTTCTTTATTCAGGACAGAAAGAGAAGCATAAGGTGTCTGTTATGGTCCCGGCAACCTTTGTGTCACATGGGTGTCCTGTTTTTCTTTGTCTCTGAAAATGATTGGAGCCAAAGATTTAATCTTCACATTTGTTGCTATGGTATGATGTCTGGAATTTATAATTCCATTTAGTATAACAAGCAAGACTTTCAAGTTAAAAAAATATCATGTAATTATTTTTAGTCATGAGTTTTAACCAGTTTAATTAAGAGGATATTTAATTTGCATAATCACCAGCTAAGTATGAGACTAAACACCAACATGTTCTCCTTCTGTGATTATTTGCATATTAGGTAAGCGGAAAGCAAGTCGCCCTCTGTGAACGCCAATATTCTTCAGTAACAAAAGACTTAATATTTTCCAGAACTTCTTCTATTCTGAGCCTTTATTGGCAATTGATTATTTTAATCCCTTCCTACAGAGGATATGAGCTCCAGAAATCTATAGATGTGGCAGAACAAACTATGTTACTTGACCCTGTTAATAACTAAAATACAATATATTGTCTAGGTTTTTACATGACACCTATGCAGAAAATTAGAGGACGTGCACATAGTGAACCTGCAGGGGCGTAGCTATAGGGGGTGCAGAGGTAGCAGTCGCTATTGGGCCCAGGAGCCTAAGGGGGCCCTAAGACCCTTGTGCCACATAAGACACCGGCATTATAGAAAACGCATACTGGTCAATTTACACCTCTGGCTGGAGGGAAGGGGTTAGGTTAAGAATTTGGCATGAGGCGGTGCCCTTTCAATGTTTACCTCAGGCAGCAGGAAGGCTATGTGCTCCCCTGCCCCTTGCCAACAAGCACTGAGGGGTGGGGGCCCAAGCTGAACTCTTGCACCAGGGCCCAAGAGCTTTTAGCTACGCCCCTGCCTGTACCTCTATGGCTATGTGATATGTGTGTGTAACTAACTTACCTGTTCGGGCTCCAGTGAGGCAATCCTAAGCGTGGCCGTGCCCCCCGGTGACGCAACAGCACCCAGATGCAATGCTCTGTATCTCCCCACAGCGGGCATGAGCTGGGGGAGATTAGCAGTGGTCTGATGGCTCAGCTGCTCTATTACTGTGTCTAGTTTGTCTGACTGATGAAGAGCCAAAACAATGGACCTATCAGGTTCTGATCCATTGACTCGGAGCTCTATTTAATTCCCTTCCTGACCATACACCATTGCCAGTGATGGTCTTTGACTCTCTAGCTGTGTTCCTCATTTCTCCTCCTGTGCCTATTTGGATTGCTTGTGCTTCTGACCCGGCTTGTCTTCTTACCACTCTCTGTCTCTCGTTTGGTACTGTGTAGTCCATCTGGTTCTGATCTCGGCTTGTCTTCTGACCACTCTCTTTCTTTTGTTTGGTTCTGATCCATACGACTCTGACTCTGGCATTATGTTTGTGTGTCCTTGTTTGTGAGTCCTTCTCTGCACTTCAATAGCGTAGGGACCATCGTTCAGTTGCGGTCAAGCTGTCTAGGGCTTGCACTGCACGTAGGTAGGGAAAGCAGGCTGTGTTCTAGCTTTAGGGGTCACTGTTCTTGTCTGGTACTACCTAGACTCCTAACAGTGTGCTGCTATAACTGATGTATACCCAGGTGGAGCAATGTTTTTGTAGCCAAATGCATCTTCATACATTTGTAAAACACACATTCTGGGATTTTCTGAAATATGTTTGCACTGAGGTGTATATCACCCTGACTAATCTTTCTTAAGAAGAACAGATTTATCAATAACTAAGCTTTGTGTGCCTTTATTTAATGGGAAAAGCACTTGTGAAACTCACACTTCCAATTTCATCTACTTAGGTCTTGGGGAAGTCATTAACACAGAGGTTCACTAACTTTTTCTCCTTTCACTGTAGATATTTACCCAATGTGCTCAATGAAAGAAATGTCAGTAAATATGTTTGTGTTGTTAGTGTAGCTAGTTTGCCTATAAATGTGACTTAGATAACATTATCAATAATCAATGCACACATTTAGGTAAGTTAAATGGGTTTGCAGTACCCCAAGTAAAATATTTTGATTTTATGGGCAAAGGGGTTCATTTTCCATGCAGTGTGTAAACTTAATGGCAAATGTATAGGCAGTTGCATGGTTAACATTGGTTCACAGGTAAGTTACCAGGGCAATAGACCAAGGTCCACCCCCTAGTTAGTCTTTATAGTCTAAGGATTGCTGTAGTAAGTACATGAAAGAGTCTCTGCAGAACAAGCCTCCAGAGACACCAGAGAACGCCTGAGAAAAGGAGGTAAACCATCTTAGAAGGTCTGACACCACATCAAAGTCATGCAAGATAATATCAGTGAGGTACAGCCTATTTATGCCAAAGAACTTTGATGCTGTGGAGAGGGAATATTGCTCACGCACCTGCCACACTTTGACACAGATTGGCCATTTGGATCTTACATCTCCACCCCTAAGCTCAGGAACTGCAGAAAGGGTTAATAAGAACAGGATAGCACACCTATCATTATTTGGAGCAATTGCAAAGTGTCTATAGTGTGAAAGAGAGATTAAGACTATTACATCTGCCATTTTTGTTGCTGCCTATATACGGCCATTTGGGAAAAATACTGCCTGTGAAATACCTCTACATTTTGCTATTGCTGCTACCTATACTGCAACCCTCATCGTCAACTCAGTAAAGAGAATTTATTCGTTGCAACTAAGGTGCCTGATCATTGCCTCCATAGGTGAGTATTCCATGTCACTGTATTTATTTTGTGGTCATCTCTCCACTTATCAAGTATTTAAGCAAATGTATGAGGTGAGACAACCCTGTTAAGTCATGTAGTTTTCTGCCTTTGCAAAATAAACATCAGAGGACGCTTCTCATAACATCTTGCACCCTCTGCAACTTTCCCCTTTTCCCTCCTACAGGTCTATGAATGCATAACTAAGATATACATGCATATACTTTACACCCCTAGTTCATTCATATCTACATTTTCTATTCAGCAGGTGCCTTCTGCCAGGACTGCTATGACGGTAGGTAAATCTGACTTTTATATTATGGCTCCTGTATTCTATAAAAATCTATAAGAATAAACCTCCATATGCCTTGGTACAATATGTCCGTACAAATTGAAGATTGTACAAGACTGTGATACTGATATGGTGTTGTGCATGCTGCCTCGTGAAGAAGACCTCAACTAGTTAGTAACTGTGTAGTGACCTCACTCACCCTTTGTGCAAGTTAAATACTAGTTGCAGTTTCTGATCCTGATGGTATGTTCACATGGAAAAATAATATAACAAAAACAAAGACAGGTGCACTCTGCGGTCTTACTAACCCATTATACTGGTGTAAAATTGAGAGATTAGCCAACATATCTTGCTTGGAGGACATGTCTGAACCCGAGCACCGCGCCAAGGTTTCTCAAGTAGCTCGGGACTTAACGCTAAACCTACCTGGGCCGTATGGGCAATACCAGGAACCAGTGGGCGAATTGCAGAAAATGTGCAGAAGAACGTTTTTGAAACATAGAGTTGGAGTGGCAGCAGAGGACCTCCATTCAAATGGGGAACACAGAACCCCATACTCGTGATCACCAGGGGCTATGGCAGTCATGCTCCGCCAATCAGACACTTTTCTGATTTGAGTGTTTGTCATGGGACAACCCCTTTAAATCTGACAATTGTTGGACGCCCCAAAGCCATAAATATTTTCATTACTGCTTCATCTGTATCGTACAGAATATATTTGCAATTCCCATTAGTGGCAGACTTTTTTGAACTGTAATATCATTTGCACTGCAGAAGAGGAATTGTTATTAATACTTGTCGTTTTTGTAGTCCTTGTAAAACGTTGTTAACCAAGATGAAGGATGTCCTTTACAAGCCATACAGGGTGACGTCATGTGTGAGGTTGATGTTACCCTTAAGAATAATCAGTCATTCTGTAATTATTTAACCAGATGGCTTAAAGTCATTTATAACCCGAGGCAGTAGTCTCAGAATATTTGAATATGAATGGGGAATGCTGAAATATGGCATGGGCTGTTTGCTTTAGAATGAGCTTCTGACTTTGCTTTTGTGAAATGTATTTTTAGAAACTAACTTCATGAATTGGTTATACATGGATGGCTGTAGCTTTTCCAGATTTCGCTAATATGTGATTGAAAAGCGCTTGAGCTTGTACATTGCACTCAACATTTTTTTATACTGTACATATATTTTCATGTGGCATGTGTATAGTATCAAAGGTACAGCCTGTTTATATTGATGATCTATCCTCAGGATAGGTTATCAATATCTGATCAGCAGGAAGTAGTGCTCACATAGAATGCCATCTCTTCTTCAAACAGCGGACCGACGGGGTCCTGGATGTCAGACACCCGCTGATCAGATATTAATGACCTATCCTGAGGATAGCATACAAAATCCAGATGGGCGGAAGCATCTCCATGCAAAAAAGCTTCTTTATTCACAATAGGTCCATGAAAAGCATGTGCACACACGCAACGTTTCGGCTACATGGCAGCCTTTCTCAAGCTTGAGAAAGGCTGCCATGTAGCCAAAAGGTTGCATTATTTTTACTGGTGCGTGTGTGCACATGCTTTTCATGGACCCATTGTGAATAAAGAAGCTTTTTTGTATGGGCATGCTGCTGTCCATCTGGATTTTGTATGCCGTTCTGGTGACCAAATGGATCTGAGGTTGGGGATAAGCTGATGCATTCTGGAGTACATCTTTAAGGTCTTTGGTGCTGCTCTCAAACACAATTTTACTCTGTCCTGAGGATAGGTCATAAACACAAACCGGCTGCATAATGCCTTTAATGAATGTTTTGTTGGTATTATATAGTTATATCATAGCCCCACTTTTTTCCAATAAAGTATACCTGACATTCAGTGTTAAAAAGTAACCCTTAGGCTTACTTCAAACATAGGCCCTGATTTATCATACCTTCACTCCAGATTTCAGGCATTAAAAAGTCGCAAAATAGGGCTTTTGCGACTTTTTTGCAATCACTTGTGCATAATTTATGCGATTGCGCAAAAATTTGCGCCCTTTTACACTCGCTTGCGCAAAATTTAGCAACTTTCTGCATGTGTACAACACTCACTCCAGTTTTGTAAAATGGGTGGAAAAGTGGGCGTGGTGAGCTATGTTAATGAGTTTCACTCCAGATCTATCATTGAGACTTTTTTTTTAAAAGTCGCAAATAAGTCGCAATCTCACTCCAGGAGCAGGGTGGAGTAGGAATATCAAACAACATGCAACATTTAACAAATGTGGCACAAAGTACTGCAACACGGACTGAAGCAAAACTGACTTCAAATATTATCCTAATGATAAATTCCCCCCGTAGTTTTTTTATTTATTTGCATTTTATTAAGATAAGCGTTTTCCATGCCAGTCTCAAGTTCTTCTGCAGTACTGGCCCACCTGCTTCCCTGGCACGACTTTGGCACGACTGCATTGGGAGAGACACGGTGCTAAGCCATGCCCACTGGTGATGCAATAGCATCGGCAACAGGATGCAATGTTCTTTCTCCGCACAGCAGGCGAATTCTGGAGCAAACTAGCAGTGGGCTGATTGCTCAACTGATCTATTCCTGTGTGTTAGTGGACTAATGGAGTGCTGATTCACGACCTATCAGGTTCTGATCCTGGGATTCAGTGCTCTATTTAAACCCCTCCCCTAACAGTGTTAGTGATAGTCATTGACTCCCTAGCTGTGGTCCTGGTTCCGGTTCTGTGTGCATTTGCATTGCTTCTATTATTGACCTCAGCTTGCCTTTGACCATTCTCTGTCTTGTGTTTTGGTACTGTATTTCTCGTCTGGTTCTGACTTAGGCTTGGCTATTTGACTGCCCCTGTCTAGTGATTTGGTACTGTTTTGTCTGCTCAGTTTCCGACCCATTTCTGTATGACTCAGTCTCTGTGCTGTTCTGTCTCTGTGTATGTCTTGCACTTTAGCAGAATAGGGAAAGTTGACCAGTTGCGGACTTACCGCCTAGGGCTTGCACCACAAGTAGGCAGGGAAAGCAGGTGGGGTTCCAGTTAGGGCTCACTGTCTGTGTATTCCTACCTACTGTGATTACAGTAACAAATTGTGACCTATTTATGCGACTAAAGTAGCGTAAATAGATTGTTAAATGTCCTCCCTAAATCCATATAGAATATTATATCACCATCACATATTGATTATTACAAGATTTTTATTTAGTTTACTTTTTATTATTGTTATTATTATTATTTCCATGTTATACTTAGAAGTAATGGAGTACATGCCAATTATTTAGCATTGCTTGAGTTCTTCATAGTATGAAAACAGTTATTTAATGCCAAATCCAAATCATATTTTCTGATTTCGGGGCAGCATGCTTCTGCCAGTCAGCAGAAGGAAACTACAAAAAATGAATCTAATTAACAATATATCAATAAATGGAGTAAACCTAAAAGTAAAAAAAACCTTACACCGATCCCAGAGATCAGTCCCTCACCAATCCTAATATTATGACATTTCATAGAGATACCGGTACAACCACACAGTCAGTATTGTACTTGCAGTTTTGGAAGCCAAAACCAAGAGTGGATAAAAAAAAAAAAAAAAAAGAGGAGACGTCTTATCTGCCCTGTATACTCTCTCTCCTTTTGTGATCCAATCCTGATGGTGTTGGCTGGGTGCTGAATCTTCTTAAAGACACCAGTTTTGCATGGAGACTTACTGGAAGTACACCATAGTAAAGAAACTTACTGGCAATGCTCCATGGGAAACAAATATACAAAGAGATATCTCCCAAGAAACAGAACCATCTTGCCAGTGACACCTATTGGAAGTGGCTTCCTATGAGTCAAGAGTCGACTTTCCAACAAGCCTAGGGATTTAACAAGGGAATGTAGCCTGGCCAGATAGCCATCCATAGACAGCTGTTTTGGGGTGTTTGCCACTCCTCAGTACAGAGTAGGATTCTGGCTGGCTGGGTGCAATCCCTTGGAAGTGGTTTAATCAGGGTGCTTAATCTCCTTAAAGAGACCGGTCCTGTATGGAGAGTTACTGGAAGTGCTCCATAGTATGTAAAGTTTGGGCAATGCTTCATGGCTTCATACAGATGGATATCTGGCCTGACTGTTCCCTTGTCAAATCCCAAGGCTTGTTGGAAAGTCAGATCTTGACTAATAGGGAGCCACTTCTAATAGGTGGCACTGGCAAGATGTCTCTCTTTCTTAGGAGATTCTCCTTTACATAAACCTTCTCTTGATAATCCACAGACATATTTGAGGGCGATGAGGGTTGCTCCAATACTTGCAGAAAAAATCATTATAAACATTTTTTTTAATTGAATATTTATTAAAAAGTAGAAATGGTGTGCACAGTCCATAAAAACAATGTGTTTTAAAATCTTACTGGTTTCTTAGTCATGGCTCTTTGCAGGTATTGGAGTAACCATCTTTGTCCCAATAATAATAGTTCTCAGACAATAGTAATTGAAAGTATTTAGTAACCTAGACAGTATTTCTAAGGACCAAGAAAGAATTATTGATCTGCAAAAATCTGGTAACTGCGGCAAAAGACTTGACATTCCAAGTTTGAGGTGACGTCACTGGTAAGGGAGTAATTATATATAATATTGAGGAGACAGATTTACTTTAAAAAAAGAGATTGTCCAAAAGAAACAAAAAGTTTATAAAAATGAATTAAAAAATTCTTAACATGAATTGCAATTAAAAAATATTTTCCCATATACTTGTCATAACAGGGCTGTGGTTGAGTTTATATTTTATTAGAGACAGTCAATAGCTTTTACTGTCACTGTTGAATAAATGGAACCAGTTTTAAACTCTTTAGGTCAAATATTTGACCACATATTTTTTTTAAAGAAATAGTTTATGTCAGGTTGTCATTTTGAGCGGACAGTGATGGAATACATGTTTTCATAGTGATGAAAAATAATGTCAATGGAAGCTTTACATCTACATCTCCAGAGGCCAAGCCATGCAGTTTGTTACTATGCGATGTGTACATTTCTAGGAATTGTAGTGATGACATATGTAGATGTATGGTATATACATTGATGTTTATCAAGTGGAGGCATTCAATAAGGACAATTACATATTTTATTGATTTTAATTAACATTTTTTTATTTAGTCAAAATACTGTACTTAACCAATACTTGGCAAAAACATGCTCTGAATATAATGAAAATAAAAATAAACTAAATAAAAATAAATAAATACTACCCCTATTAACCCTTTCAGTACCTGTGGTAAGAACTTTGGAACGGTTTTACTTATCCAAGCCATTCTGAGATTTATTTTTCTTCTGACATATTGTACTTCATTGAGAGAAGACACAGTCGGCACTCCGTGTATCAGAGATGCAGTGCGCGCATCCAGGGTAAAACCTCACGTACTTGCACAAAGAGGACCGTCACTCGCTGAAGTAGAATGATTATTATATTTAATGGTCACATACAGAAGGCAATTTTTTTCCTTCTGTATGTGACCATTAAATATAATAATCATTCTACTTCAGCAAGTGCCGGTCCTCTTTGTGCAAATATTGTACTTCATGACAGTGGTAAATCGGAGTCAATATATTTCACTTTTATTTATACAAGAATCCAAAATTTACCAAACATTTTACAAAATTTCACAATTTTATCAATTAGAATTTCTCTACATTTAAGACAGATAAAATACCTCATAAAATGGTTATCAATCAACATTCCCCATATGTCTGCTTTATGTTGGCATCATTTTGTAAATGTCATTTTCTTTTTTTAGGATGTTAGAAGGCTTAAAAGTTTAGAAGCTATTTTTCAAATTTTCAACTAAATTTCCCAAACCATTTGTTAATGATTTTGAGGGGCTTACATAATGTAAACCACTTACAAATGACCCCATTTCAGAAACTACACCCCTCAAATTATTTAAAACTAATGTTACAAACTTTGTTAACCCTTGAGGTGTTCCAGAAGAATTAAAGGAAAATAGAGGTGAAATTTCAAAATTTCACTTTTTTGGTAGATTTTTTTATATTAATTAATTTTTTTCTTGCAACATAGCAAGGGTTAACAGCAAAATAAACCTCAATTTATATTACTCTTATTCTGATGTTTACGGAATTACCCCACATGTGGTGGTAAATTGCTCTATGGGCACGTGATAGTGGTCAGAAAGAAAGGAGCGCCAAATGGATTGGAGGCAGAATGGTTTTTAGGCACCATTTTGTATTTGAAGAGACCCTGACGTACCCCTACCCTGAAAAAGTGACCCCATTTTGGAAACTACACCCCTTAAAGAATATATTAAGGGGGGTACTGGGCACTTTGACCCCTAAGCGTTTTATGGAATTTGGAAACACTTGGCTATGAAAATGAAAAGTTTTGTTTCTTCCAATAAAATGTTGCTTTAGCCCCAATTTTTTTATTTTCACAAGGGGTAACAAGAGAAAAATGTTGTTACCCATTTTCTCCTGAATACGTCAACACCCAATATGTGGTGCTGAACTGCTGTGGGGGCAGGGACTCAGAAAGGAAGGAGTGCCATATGGCTTTTGCAGCACATATTTTGATGAATAGGTTTATGGTTGCCATTGATTTTTATTTTTTAAGTGATTGTCTTATGTGGGGGGGTTAATTTTTTGAGGGATGAGGTAATGGCTTGATTGGTACCATTTTGGGATACATAAGACTTTTTGATCGCTTGGTATTAAACTTTTTGTGAGGCAAGTTTTGGCATAGTTTATTTTTATTTTATTTTTTTACAGCATTCACTTGAGGGGGCATATAATGTGATATTTTTATAGAGCAGGTTGTTATGGACGTGGCAATATCTATTATGTCTATCATTTTTACAGAGTGAAATCATTTTTGAACAAAATAAAATCTTGTTTTTGTGTTGCCATTTCCTATTTTTTGGGGCGATTGTCTTAGATAGGGGATAATTTTTTGTGGGATGAGCTGACTGGTACAATTTTGGGGTACATAAGACTTTTTTATCACTTGGTTTTACCTTTTTGTGAGGCAAGGTGACTAGAAAAAAAAATTTTCGACACAGTTTTAATTTTAATTTTTTACAGCGTTCACCTCACGGGGTGGGTCATGTGATATTTTTATAGAGCCGGTTGATACCCAATATGTCTACTTTTCTTTTTTTCCCTAGTTTGTTATAAATTTTTAATTACTTTCTTTTTGGGAAAAGAAATTTTTATTTTTCCTTTTTTTTTTAAACTTTATTTTTTTTAACTTCTTTTTTTACTTTATTTTTTGTCCTACTCTGTGACTTCAACTTTTGGGGGTCTGATATCCTTTACAATGCATTACAATACTTCTGTATTGTAATGCATTGGCTGTAAGTATATTACTCACTCACTTACAGCTTCCTGCCTGTGAGATGCAGGGGGCTGGATCTCACATGCTCTTATGTAAGGC
Organism: Bufo gargarizans; assembly: GCF_014858855.1. Classification (NCBI taxonomy): domain Eukaryota; kingdom Metazoa; phylum Chordata; class Amphibia; order Anura; family Bufonidae; genus Bufo; species Bufo gargarizans. The sequence goes on from NC_058083.1 coordinate 74,794,818, forward strand.
AGCCGCGATGCCTAAGGAAGGCATCGGGCTGCCATCGGGTCTCTGTCACAGCAGCACGGCAGGATACAGCACATGCTATAGTCAGCACTGACCGCGGCAGTGCAATGGTTAATGCGCCGGCATCTGTGTTTTCACCAATACCGGCGCATACAGCAGGGGTCTAGCTATCAGTGACTGCCGGACCGGGCATGGTGCAGGAGCTGCACGGCACTGGGATTTCTGTCCCAGTTTCCAGCGCTGTACATGTACGGCGCTGGTGTCCTACGGGTTATAAAAATTTGAAACATTGTAAATAAATGTAAATTAAGACAATGCAATGAATAGCAAATCTCATAGACCTATATTTTATTCACAATAGATCTTACATCACAAAGGAACATATATCAGGTGTTGGATGTGAGACATTTTACCATTTTATGAAAATAATTAACTCATTCAGAACTTGATGGAAGCAGCTCCTCCAAAAAATTGGGACGGGGCAACAAAATGCTAGAAAAGTAAGTGGTACTAAAAAAGACTGCTGGAGGACCAATTTGTAACTAATGGTCCCTTTACACGGGATGACGATCTTGCAGATTGTTGGGATGAAAGCATTCCTTCCTGACCAGAAAATATCTGGATCGAGCCCTGAGCAGGGTCATGGAACCCATTCTTACTGAACTTTCGGCATTCAGACAGGAGGTACGGCACATTGGGGATAGGGTCGAGACCCTAGAATTGCACCAAGCGGCGTCCCTAAACCACCATTCTGCAGTGTTGGCCTCCCTACGTCGTTGCTCAACCTACCTAAATGAGCTCCACAATGCGATTGAAGATCAAGAAAACAGAGGGCACCGGAATAATTTAAGGTTCCGTGGGATACCAGAGGCGGTACTACCGGGGGATATACCGGCGACTGTCCTTGCCATCTGCGGCTCACTGCTGGGCCCCGATTTTCCGCAAGATGTGGTTATCGAACGGGCACATAGGGTCCTCCGTCCTAAACCTAAGCCATCCGAACCACCCAGAGATGTCATCTGTAAGTTTTTAAACTTTCCAGTCAAGTCCGCCATTTTGGAAGCAGCTCATAACAGTGCTGATTTGACCTATGAGGACTCTAAGCTGGAAATTTACCAAGATTTGGCCCCCTCCACCCTGAAGAAACGCAGAGCACTCAAACCTCTGACTGACTGGCTCCGGTCCAATAAAGTCCTGTATCGTTGGTCCTACCCCTTTGGACTTGCATTCTCCTTTGCTGGAAAAAAGGTTCTCATCACGTCTTTTACAGATTTACAAGCTACCTATGATCTCCTGAAAGTCGACCCTATGCCGATTGAGAACTGGGAACTCTATCAGGACCTAAGTGTCCTCCCAGAACTTCCTAAAGTGGTCCCTTTTGAAATATTGTGTACCCCGAAGTCCTCCAGATCCAGGAAAAGGGGACTCCAGCTCACTCCTAGAAGCCTCTCCCAGGACCACTAATCTAAACTACATTAGTTCCTGTTTGTATTAATGGAGCTGTCGCTTTACCGTATTACTATTGCAGGTTCTTGAATGTCATGTCTGTCAATTGGTTTAATATTGGATATGATGTTGGCGTTTACATGCCTGCTATACCTTTCAGTTAGATTCATTCTCGCTGATAACTCATTTGCCCCATTTGAGGTGTTATACGACCTCCCTCTCGGTCACTAGACCACACTTCCCCCATATGTATGTTGCATATACAAATATGCTCACTCATTTTTTGATTGTTTTATTATGTTCTGTTTTTTGTTCTTACCCTGTCTTTTCCCCAAGGTATGTGACACTCACCTTAGCCGTACGCGATCTTCGCTGTAACTCGGTTCTGATTGTTCACCTAGAGACAAGAACTCATGATACCCTTATTCTCTCTTGGAGGAGACATCTCCGGCTTAGAGGTAACTCCACCTACACTCCACTAAATGGCTGATCTATACATTGCTTCTTACAATGTTAAGGGCTTTCACTCCCCTTCCAAAAGGAGCCAAGTCTTTACCATTTTAAGAAAAGCCAAAGTCGAAGTGGTGTTCCTCCAAGAGACACACTACCACTTCAATCACTATCCCAATATGCAGTTCTCCTACTATTCAGACTGGTACCACTGTGGGGGCAACTCGTCCACATCATGTGGGGTCAGTATAGGTTTTCATAGGAAGATTCTATTTAAAATCATTGACCAAGTATTGGATCCAGATGGAAGGTATATATTGATAAAGGGCTCAATTGGCCAACAAACATACACCTTTATAAATATATACGTTCCTAATTCAAATCAGTCCCAGTGGATAGCTAAAATAGTTCCAATCATTAGCCCTTTTAAAGAAGGAATTGTGATAATGGGAGGGGATCTGAACGTTGCCCTATTCCCGCAATTAGATGTATCATCAAACAAATCGTCCCATTCTGGCAAATCTCTCAAATCCATTAGGAATAACCTCTAGAATCTTCATATGATTGACACCTGGCGCTCCCACCATCCCAATACCCTTGACTATACTTTTTATTCTTCAGTTCACGGCACTTATCACCGGCTGGATTATTTGTTCATCTCTAAGGAACATCTTCACCTGTGTAGTACTGCCTCGATAGGTTCCATACATTTGTCAGACCACTCCCCTATATTCATTCAGATACTAGCTCCCACTAAAAAACCCTCATGCTTTAACTGGCGACTGAATGAGACCCTACTAGGCTCCCAAGATTTAGTAGACCGAATTTCTAAACATATAGCGGATTACTTCTCCTTGAATAAATGTTCGGACATCTCTATTAACACTCTTTGGGACGCCCATAAACCGGTCATTAGGGGTCACTTCATCAATATTGGGTCCTACCAAAAAAAATTGCAAGAGAAAATTATGGATGAAGTTCTCAAAAAAATACAGAGTCTTGAATCTTGCCATAAATCATCCCCCTCTGATTCCCACTTAAAAGAGCTATCAGAATATAGAGCGAAACTTAAATCTCTCCTATCAACCAAAGCAGCTAAGTACTTTATGAGTACTCAACACAAGTTTTTCGCCCACAGGGATAAGGCCACTAAATTCCTAATGAGTAGGATTAAGGGGAGGAGGTCTACAAACTATGTCCACCAATTATCTTTGCCTGGTGGTAAACCAAATTTTTCTGTCACTCAGATCGCTGCACAATTCCGGGCCTATTATAACAACCTTTACAACCTCTACCCCCCCCCTGAGTCTCCTGACAGGAGAGCCTCTGTCATAGGAAGTTTTCTAGACTCTTCCAAAATTCCCTATCTCTGCCCTGATCAGAAACTAAAACTGGAAGCCCCTTTCACCATAATGGAACTCAAGAATGCTATGCTACAAATGCCTGTAGGAAAGAGCCCTGGTCCGGACGGCCTTCCAATTTCATACTACAAAACTTTTCAGGAAATCCTTCACCCCCATCTTCTAGACGTTGGTAACCAGTCTCTGCTTGGCTGCCCACTCTCTAGAGACATGACCATGGCGCATATTTCACTAATACTAAAAGAAGGGAAAGATCCCAAACAATGTTCCAACTACAGGCCCATATCCCTCCTAAACATAGACCTCAAACTCCTGGCCAAGATGTTAGCCAACAGACTAGCTGCCCTACTTCCCCTACTCGTACATGGGGATCAGGTTGGCTTTATTCGTGCCAGAGAAGGCAAGGACAACACTGCCAGAGTGATTAATATCCTCTGCCATGCCAAAAGACTTTCTTCCCCTCTGCTTCTCCTTAGTACAGACGCGGGCGGAGAAAGCATTTGACAGGGTAAACTGGCATTATCTAAAACATACTCTGCGGAGATTCGGCCTTCCTGATCCCTTTGTGCAAGCAACTTTTGCCATGTATGAACAGGCGTCAGCAAGGGTACTAGTTAATGGAAGCCTCTCTGTCCCGTTCCCGATAAGTAACGGGACTAGACAAGGCTGCCCCCTCTCACCCCTTCTATTTATCCTAGCATTAGAACCCTTTCTTGCTAATATAAGGCGAGATGAGGAGATTTCAGGTCTATGTTTGGGAGGCAGGGAACAGAAAGTTGCAGCATTTGCGGATGATGTCCTAATGATGACGATTAATCCTAAAGTTTCCTTGCCACGAATCCAGAATCACCTAAATAGTTTAGCTTAGCTTCAGACTTCAAAATCAATGCCAGCAAATCCCTGGTCCTCTGCTTGGGAATACCCTAGTCCACAAAGAACCAATTGATGGTGGATTCACCATTTAACTGGTCTTCCTCTACTATCACGTATTTAGGGGTCAAAATTAGTCCCAATATACACGACCTCTTCTCTCTTAATTACATCCCCCTTAGAAAGTCAATTTTTGATGCCATTGACAACCTGGCGCAATCCAATCCAACCTTATCTTGGTTTGGCCGCAAAAACCTCCTTGCCTCATTAATCCTTCCTTGCCTTACTTGCTTACAGCAGGTATTACCTATCTCGGTTCCCAAACAATACTATGATCTAATCATTAAAAAGTTGAGAACCTTCATCTGGAATGGCAAGAAGGCGAGACTGTCGTTCTCCCTACTTACTAAGCCCAGACATGCAGGGGGGATCGGTTTACCAAACCCTGAAATTTATGGTAGGGCTATCCTCCTCGCCCGAGCGGTTGCTTGGCTGCTTCCCTCTCCGCCTTCCTTCACAGTGGAAACTGAGGTGGATATATTAAAGAAATCTCCCAGGGCATTGCTTCTAGGTTCTCAAATGGTTTTTCCAGGTCAATTTTCCCACTATCCAATAATAAAAGCCACGCTAGAGGCCTGGAAATGGTTCTCATCCTCGCACTGCTCTATCCCATTTCCTTCACCTCTCCTGACAGTGAAGGACATAATTGACACAGCCCCCCCCCCCCCATAAAATCCTCGACCTCACAAGGGCTTAAGTCCTCCTTAACTTATATTAACTCCCTGGCTCTTCCCTCGGGTGACTAGATGGACTCTCAGGCAACAAATACTCTATTAAACCCCCATCCATGTGATATCTTCATTATTACATACCTTAGAGCCTATTTGAAACAACATATTAGAATAGGGGATTTGACACGTCCTATAGTATGGTTCGAATCGCTCATCTCTCTCCACTCCACTCCTAGGAAACTCATTTCGCTGATTTATAGCAAGTTGCGTTTGCCGCCTATGCTTGCCAAACCGCCATTTGTGAGATGTTGGGAAAAGGACCTCAATATAGTTGTCCCATTCGACAGCCTGCCCAGACTCATGAGTTCTCCCCATGGGATTTCCCGTTGTGCCCGAATTCAGGAAATAGCTATAAGATCCTCACCAGATGGTATAATACGCCTGATAAGACATCACTATACTCTGAATCTGCTTCGGATGTCTGCTGGAGGTGCCATGGGGAGAAAGGGACTTTTTTCCACATTTGGTGGACTTGCCCCCTCATTCACAGCTGGTGGAAAGAGATTTTTGCTTGTTCAAACAAGATTTGTAGGACCTCAATACCACTGTCTCCACAGCTCGCTCTGTTATCCCTCTCTTTAGGTGAGCACGTGGTGAAACCGCCATTCATTTTTGCGGAAAATGCTAATGGCTGCTCGCCTCCTGCTTCCCAAGTATTGGTTACAAACCCAGGTTCCAACCATGGATGACTGGATCCAAAAAATGGACCAAATCCATAGGTTTGAAGAACTTTCTTCTTGGGAAATGCGATCTCACGGGACCTTTCTCAAAAAGTGGCTCCCCTGGTCAGGGTTCAGAAACCCCCAAAAGTAAGCTGGACTCCCAATTCACTCCACACTGACCCCTAACTCAGTGGAAGTACTCTCTTTATAGATGGTCACTCCTTAGGCGGCCCTCTCCCCTTGCGGCTGCTAGGGATGGGATAGTACTTTGAGACCCAAACTTCCATGCACAGAGTGGCAGACTCTCATTCTTTCCATTCTGCACTCTGACCAGGGGCTTGCCCTAATTCACGCTTCCATATTTGTTAGCCATTCCTTTAATATGTACTGATTATGGACCACTAACACGCTCTTGTCTCTTCCTTAACTTCACTTAATTTGATCATGCAACGCTTTATATGTTCAATATGTGAATATCGAACCCATATTGTACCCTTGGCTTACTCGCAACGTATTTCTTTTTGTTATTAGTCAGGCCTGCGTGCCTATACCTTGGTACCTTGTTACCCCTTGTTTATTGTTGGAAATTCCAATAAAATATAAATAAATAAATAAATAAAAAATACATATTTTCCTCTGGCCTGAACTCAATCCTCTAGTAGTCCCAAACCCGAAGCAGATCGGCTGGCACCACACCTGTCAGTTCAATAATGGCTCAAATCCTACTTATCACAATCAACTACCTTATGTGTTTCCCCCAATTCCTCATAGATTGTAAGCTCTTGCCAGCAGGGCCCTGACTCCTAGTGTTCCAGTTGCGTATTAGCCAGTTAGTTTTGTTTCGTACATGAACTCTATGAATTTGTTGTAAAGGGCTGCAGAATATGGTGGCGCTATATAAATATATTTTATTATTATATCCCACCATCTACAGTACATAATATCATCAAAAGATTTATGGAATCTGGAGAAACCCATTTGCACAAGGGACAAGGAAATGGTCAGTAAGGGAGGCTCGTAATCTACTGACCCTCAAGCGGCACTGCATCAAAAACAGGCATGATTCTGCACTGGAAATCACTGGATGGGCTCAGGAGCAGTTCCAGAAATCATTGTCAAGTTAAAGCTGTATCACACAAATAAGAAGCCATATTCAAAAATGTCACCACCTTCTCTAGGCCAAAATTCTTTCAAAATGGACTGAGGTAAAATGGAAAACTGTGATCAGATGAATTAAAATATTATAATTCTATTTGGAAACCACAAACGCTGTGTCTGTTGTTTCCAAGTCTGCATCTCTGATGGTATGGGGTTGTATTCGTACCTATAGTAAGGGCAGCTTACTTATCTAAAAAGCATTGTCAATGCTGAAAAGTACTGCATATAGAACTACCATATTTTTCACCCTATAAGATGCACCGGCCCATAAGACGCACCTAGGTTTTTGAGGAGGAAAATAAGAAAAAAAATATTTTGAACCAAAAGGTGTACTTTTAGTGGGTTTTGAACTAATAGTGGTCTGTGGATGACACTATTATGGGGGATCTGTGGATGGCACTGTTATGGGGATCTGTGGATGGCACTGGTATGGGGGCCTCTGTGGATGGCACTGTTATGGGGGCATCTGTGAATGGCACTGTTATGGGGGCATATGTGGATGGCATAGTTATGGGGGCATCTGTGGATGGCACTGTTATGGAGGATAATTATGGGGGCATCTGTGGATGGCACTGTTATGGGGGCATCTGTGGATGGCATAACACTGCTATGGAGGAATCTGTGGATGACACATATATAGCATCTTATCTAATGTTTCATTCACAGATCTCCCATAACAGTGTCCCTGTGTAGTGAATGAGGGCCGGCATCTGGTTTTGTAATGGCAGCGGGGCCCGGTGCAGTCACTGTATTCTACTACATCGGGCCCCGCTCACTGTAGTATAATCATATCTAACTTGTAGGTATTGTTAAACTATTAAAATCATCTGAAATCCAGCGCATCTTAACTAACTTCATAACATCTAAGAGGCTGGGCGGGCGCTGGCAGCCTGACTCACTACATCATGCACCTGCGCCGCCTGCTTCATTTATAAAGTGGGCGGAACAGGCACATGACGTAGTGAGTTACGCTGCCGCCTGCCCGGCCTCCTGACTGCTAAAAAGTTAGTAGTAAGTACTACAAGAGCTGGATTTCAGATGATTTGAATATTTTAACAATACCTACAGGTTAGATATGATTATACTACTGTGAGCGGGGCCTGGTGTAGTAGAATACAGTGACTGCATTGGGCCCCGCTGCCATTACAGAACCAGATGCCGGCCCCCAGCCCCAACTCGCTCTCAGCCGATACAACCGAAGGCCGCAGCATTTGCTCCATAAGACGCACTGCTTCCCCCCCCCACACTTTTGGGAGGGAAAAATTGCGTCTTATAGGGCAACAAAATAAGGTACATGATGAATCTACCTCAATGTCTCTTTCAGTGAAGGCCTGGAATACTTGAGTTAGGCCTCATGCACACAACCGTGCCGTTTTTTGTGGTCCGCAAACCGTGGATCCGCAAAAAACGGAAGCCACCTGTGTTCCTTCCGCAAATGGTGGAACAGAACAGGGGGCCCATTGTAGAAATGCCTATTCTTGTCCGCAAAATGGACAAGTATAGGACATGCTACAATTTTTTTGCGGGGCCACGGAACGGTGCAACGGATGTCGACAGCACACGGAGTGCTGTCTGCATCTTTTGCAGCCCCACTGAAGTGAATGGGTCTGCACCCGAGCCGCAAAAAATGCAGCTCGGATGCGAACCACTATAACGATCGATCCATCACAACAGCAGGGCTTCACAGAAGAAGAGTCCTGGTTCTGAAGTGGCCTGTCTGCAGTCCAGACCTTTCAGAAACAAAAAACAGGTTGATGAAACTGTTAAATGAATGATTGGTGAACGATTGTTTTGCCAATGCGGCAATACACATTTTAGTCCATATTGACCATTACAGTCAAACTAGCCATACATGTTCAACTACTAGGATGAATGATATTTATGGGAATGTTCTTTCAAGAACTAAACATCTTTTGACTTACTGGACAAAAAAAATCTAAATCACTCCACTCCTTTCCAATAACAGCATGTGATCGGTCAGCTAAAATAATATTTTTTATTTATTTAAATTTACTCAACAAACATTCATTTTGATTGAAATCATCAATTTTTATCAACTTAAGTCTGATGTGTTTGGGCTTCTTTACTCTCTCCATCATTCGACAGCTGTTGAAGGCATATGGGCACCATTAGGCTCTGTTCACATGCAAACCATGTCATATAAATAAATGTGTCACAGAAGTCATTATCTTGAAAAGAGGTCCACCATCTACCACTGAGACGTTCGTCATTTTGAGGGAAATCCGTGCTACATGCAGCACTCTTTTTACTGTTACCTTTGACAGAGTTTTCAATGACGATGAACTGAAGCAAATGAAAACATTGCCATAGAATGAAGTGTACAGAGCTTTTTTTTCTTTTTAGGCCAGGACTATAATACAAATTATTTTTTTATAAAAATAATATAACATACTTGTATAGCTCTGCAGCCCAACTCAGCTTCAAAAATTAATTGATGATAATTTGGGATGATCAAATTGATTCATCTTATTATGTAGAGTTCTTTACCTGAGAGGAGCTGTCACCACAGGTGAAGAATCACCCACCTGTCTGTTGATTGACAGGGCCAAACATCACGTCCAATCATGACACTCTAGTGCCTGTGCCACTACGAGTAGGGGTGCACTGCTTGCGTTTCGGGAGCAGTGATTGTCCATGTGCAGCTACCCAGAAGTGTTGGGGCACATGTGAACTTGCTGTTCCAGTTGCAGAAGCAAAGCCTCTGCACTTGCATTGCTACTTGGAGAAGAGACACATGCACAAGGTTGTCAGGGCCACGTGAGATGTTCGGCCCTGTCAATCAACAGGCAGGTGAAGAACTCTTGCTGATGAGATGAATCAATTCATTAGAAGAGATTTGCCCATCCCTAGTGATTATTATGCCTGTTCAAATATCCATATTTTGAAATCTGCTTCAATTTTTAATTCTGCTTGAAAACTGTTGATTATGTTAATGTCAGAGAAAAACATAAAGAGAATGGTTTACACATGCAAATGGTCTGAAGAGGTCCCCTGGATTAGAAACAAGGATCTGTATTTTTTTTCCGAAAACAGCACCACTCTTGTCTATGTTTCTTGTATTGCAGAACATTGCCATTTAATGGCAATAGGGATACTATATATCAATACTAGACTTAGCCCAGAGAATGGTGGCACTGTTTCTGGAAAAATAAAATAAAAGTCTAATTTTCTTTAAATTGTATTATGGAAGTATAGAATAGAAATTAAAGCATCTGATATCACACGATTTTCATCTGAAGTTGGAAAATCAAGTATTCACTTTCATACATGATCTTGTCCTTTCATTATGTGATTGAATTCTGAAATATGTACAGTATATTGTTCATCACTGATAAAGTATGTGTGGAATGTCTTCAGATGGAACTTGTGAGCCAAGCAAGCTTTCTGTTGACACATGGATTGATGGTGGTGCTGTGGTGAAACACTTTTAAACAGGGTAGAAGGAGGAGGAGATGTCTGGTGTTCGTGCTTCTTATACTGTGGTTCACAATCTGGACATGTTACAGCAGTAGACTTAAGAGAGTGACTCTTGGCTTATGCAGTGATGAGAAGATAGGACTGAGGAGGTGGAACAAAGCACAAGGTTTTATTTGGAATTAGGGTGTTACTAACACAGGATTTGGACTGTAGTTTGGGATGATTGTTTATAGTAAAATTATTTAAAGGTGAATTCTGGAATTCCAGAATTAGAGTCTTATCCAATGGCAGACATACCATATTTGCAACCTCTGTAGTAACACAAGGACCTACTAGGCAACAGGGTCCATCATCATCTTAAAACCAGTTGCCTTCTATATATTAGATTTCATCTAATGCATTGAACACATTTATTTGATGGTTCACAAATACTGATGGATTTACAGATGCAAGTGGGACTCTAAGTCAGCCCCACTCCCATTACCTCTATTATGTCAATCAAAATGTCCAAAGGCAGCAGAGAAAGGAAGGAGAACAGGTAAAAATATGCCTTGCTGTTCCTATAATTCCCTGTAGATGGCAAATGAGAGAGACCACCACCTTTCTTGGGCAAGAATGGCCATTTTGGTTGACACAATGAGGTTCACGGGACTCCTATTGTGAATGTTCTCCCAATAAGTAGGCAGAGATCATATCTATCAAACATTTATGATCCAGATGATGCAGTATAAATGTCTATGGTTAGAATTCCCCATTAAATGTAAATAGGATGACTTGTATGTATTCATTATGTTGGCACAGTTCTGTAATATTTAATGTGTTACATTCATATTATAATCATATGCAGTCTATTTTCATTAGTCTAATGTAATGTCAGAAATACACAGTTATTTATTTACAAAAAAGCACAAATTTTGAAGAACACAAGTTCAGAGTCCTCTTCAAATAAAAAAATAAAAATTAAATATACAATATGACAAAGTTATTATTCCTGCAAGTGCACTAGTGTACAATGAAAAGGGCAATTCCGTTAACCACGGTGTTAAGCTTCGGTTATATTTTTGTGACCGCAATGTTATACAGAAGAAGAAAAGGTCATATTTTAGTGACCACAGTAGAATGCAAAAAATGTGTTCTAGTATTAACAAGTTAAGGTTTCGTATACAAAGCTGCAGAGCCACATTGAAGGAGAATGTAGGGAGCACAAGTTGTCCATGTGGTCTCAACTATGAAGCCGTAACCACACCATATGTAATTTTATAGTGCTCAGCATGGCACAGTATTATGGAGATAACGCTTCTAGGATATAATAAATTCATGACAGGGCAATGGGTAAGAGGATTTGGTGGCTTTTAAAAGGCTCCAGAAATGAGCAAATTTTCTTAAAATTTGTTTCTGCTCTGACTTGCATGAATCGTCTTTCCGATTTGATTTTGGTCTGAATAAATCTGACCCAAATAGAAAGTCCCCCAATTGTTCTGAAAAGTCATGCATGACACTCAAAGGTTTGTATGGATTGTATCCAACTCCTTTTATGTCAAGACAGCGTTAGTAATTAGTATTGAGTAAATCAAACTGTCTCAAGTGGACTTCGAACCGAATTTCAGGGAAAAATTCAGCCAAATTTCCTTGTGCTTTGTGGTAACGAATCAATTTTCACTGAAATGGGGTAAAAAAAAGAAATCATACTCCCCTCAACCATTGAGCGTGAAGAGCCCACCGCTGCCATCTTCATTGAAGATCCCGCACAAAATCTTGTGCTCGGTGACAGGTGACAAGAATTAGCGCTGGATCTTCAATCAAGATGGTGGTGACGGGCTCTTCATGATCAAATGGATAAGGTAAGTTTGATTTTATTTATTTATTTATTATAGACCATAATATGTCAGATGCCACGATTAGAGATGAGCGAATCGAATCCCACGAAGTAGAATTTGATCCGAATTTCAGGATAAATTCAATTCGCCTAGAAGCCGATTTTCCTCATGATGTCATACGTCACCACGCCAGCTGGCGTGATGATGTAATCTCGCGCCGCACAGGATTTCGGCTGAGATCTTCAAGCAAGATGGCAGCGGCCGCCCGTTGCGAGCAAATAGAGGCGGTAAGTTTTTATTTAAAAAAAATTGTATAGTTAATTTTACACTCAGATACCGCTATTGCAGCTCCCTGTCATTGCCCTGCACCTGCAAATTTTTTTGTGACATTTGGCAAATCAGCTGAATTGAACTTTTACGAAATTCGCTCATCTCTAGTCACAATCAGCAATGGTCGCAGCATCTGAGGGGTACAATGATGGGGCGCCGCGCAATTGTCGTTTCCTGTCATTGCACCCACTACGTCCAAAGAAATGCCCTTTGTGACAAAGTAATTAGTCATGAAGCAAACTTTTTGTAAAATTCAGTGAAGCAGCTGAATAGAATTTTTAGGAATTTCGCTCATCTCTATTAGTAATGTCAATGTGACAATGACACAAATGGCTGAGTTAACAGAAAAAAGCCTGTTAAAAAACATTGCACTCTAAGTTTTTATTTATTTATTAGAAAGGGCTAAACATTATCCCTTTTGGTGACAGATGCCTACGTCTCTGTCTTCTGTCCTGTTAAATGGTGGATGCCATTTGGAGTGATTCATCTGTATCATATACTGCAAAAGTCTCAAATTTGCATAAATACTAATTTTTGGAGAAAATTGTAACAACTTATTTTAGAAATTATTCACTCATCTCTAGTGGTCACTTTGTGGTGTTTATATTACAGGTCCTTCTAAAAAAATTAGCATATTGTGATAAAGTTCATTATTTTCTGTAATGTACTGATAAACATTAGACTTTCATATATTTTAGATTCATTACACACCAACTGAAGTAGTTCAAGCCTTTTATTGTTTTAATATTGATGATTTTGGCATACAGCTCATGAAAACCCAAATTTCCTATCTAAAAAAATTAGCATATTTCATCCGACCAATAAAAGAAAAGTGTTTTTAATACAAAAAAAGTCAACCTTCAAATAATTATGTTCAGTTCTGCACTCAATACTTGGTCGGGAATCCTTTTGCAGAAATGACTGCTTCAATGCGGCGTGGCATGGAGGCAATCAGCCTGTGGCACTGCTGAGGTGTTATGGAGGCCCAGGATGCTTCGATAGCGGCCTTAAGCTCATCCAGAGTGTTGGGTCTTGCGTCTCTCAACTTTCGCTTCCCAATATCCCACAGATTCTCTATGGGGTTCAGGTCAGGAGAGTTGGCAGGCCAATTGAGCCCAGTAATACCATGGTCAGTAAACCATTTACCAGTGGTTTTGGCACTGTGAGCAGGTGCCAGGTCGTGCTGAAAAATGAAATCTTCATCTCCATAAAGCTTTTCAGCAGATGGAAGCATGAAGTGCTCCAAAATCTCCTGATAGCTAGCTGCATTGACCCTGCCCTTGATAAAACACAGTGGACCAACACCAGCAGCTGACATGGCACCCCAGACCATCACTGACTGTGGGTACTTGACACTGGACTTCAGGCATTTTGGCATTTCCCCCTCTTCAGTCTTCCTCCAGACTCTGGCACCTTGATTTCTGAATGACATGCAACAGTCCAGTGCTGCTTCTCTGTAGCCCAGGTCAGGCGCTTCTGCCGCTGTTTCTGGTTCAAAAGTGGCTTGACCTGGGGAATGCGGCACCTGTAGCCCATTTCCTGCACACGCCTGTACACAGTGGCTCTGGATGTTTCTACTCCAGACTCAGTCCACTGCTTCTGCAGGTCCCCCAAGGTCTGGAATCGGTCCTTCTCCCCAATCTTCCTCAGGGTCCGGTCACCTCTTCTCATTGTGCAGCGTTTTCTGCCACACTTTTTCCTACCCACAGACTTCCCACTGAGGTGCCTTGATACAGCACTCTGGGAACAGCCTATTCGTTCAGAAATTTATTTCTGTGTCTTACCCTCTTGCTTGAGGGTGTCAATGATGGCCTTCTGGACAGCAGTCAGGTCGGCAGTCTTACCCATGATTGCGGTTTTGAGTAATGAACCAGGCTGGGAGTTTTTAAAAGCCTCAGGAATCTTTTGCAGGTGTTTAGAGTTAATTAGTTGATTCAGATGATTAGGTTAATAGCTCGTTTAGAGAACCTTTTCATGATATGCTAATTTTTTTAGATAGGAATTTTGGGTTTTCATGAGCTGTATGCCAAAATCATCAATATTAAAACAATAAAAGGCTTGAACTACTTCAGTTGGTGTGTAATGAATCTAAAATATATGAAAGTCTAATGTTTATCAGTACATTACAGAAAATAATGAACTTTATCACAATATGCTAATTTTTTTAGAAGGACCTGTATTTTAACTGCAAGATTCAGACTCCAAGCAGTTCAAGTGAACCCAACTTAGATGAAAATGACACCCTAGGGTGATCTAAGTTTGGTCCACTTCCACTGCAGTGAGTCTGGACTTTGAAGCCGTAATATGGATGTTAGATTGTACACATATAATGAATGTTCTGTATCATATTCCTATGGCACAGTGTAAAGAATAGCACATGCAGTTGTACCTTCTTTATAGCATAGACTCAGTATTGTAAAAGCAGTCCTTATACTATATTTTAATATTATAATACAAACAATAAGCCATTTAACACTGTAAAATAAAAAATATAAAAAATTGGTTGGAAGTTTTTGATGAACTGTCAATGTGCAAATGTTTAACCTCCTGTATATGTCTATATTTAAAATATATATGCATACAGTGTTGTAAAATCAGCAAATTATCACATATCAAGAATAAAAATCCAAGTTTATGCAATGTAAGTTAATGTTTCCCTTAAGGGATTGTCCACAGTGTCACTATGCAAATAAAAATATTGTTTGCTTTTTTATGTACATTACATTTTCCTCTCTAATAGCACCCTTGCTGTTTATTCTGGTCCACCTTCTGCATTTAGAGGTGGACTAACATGCTCTGTAGCTTCCCTGTTGCCTTTTCCTCTCAGTGCGGGTGTAGTGATCTCATAGTTAGGCAGATGAAGCCGTCCAGACACCATTCATTCATTCCTATTTCTAAACACATAGAAGTATGTAGCTATACAGTTTTTCTCTCTAGACAGTGGAGAATGAATGAAATGGTGGCGTCATAAAATAATGTGTATCCTTGGGACTTTATGACAATGACTATTTTGTATGTAGGAGCAGAAGTGCTTAAATAGAGCTAAATACAATGCATCCTGACAATCCGGTTGCTGGATTGTCTCATATGTGTTGCTGCCTACCCACTGAAAGAGTAAAGAAAGGCCTCCAAATAAGTGAGTAAAAGTGTTTCAAATTTGTGGGATAATGCCTTTAAAATAGGTACCTAGCTGTCATGTCTGATAGCTGCATACCCATGTCTGTATGTTTTCTTAATGGTGGAGCTAAAAGGTTGTTCTTTGGCCTGCTTGACTAAGGATTAGGTCAATCACACCCATGAGAGTGACAAATCCTCCACACTTTATTCTGTTGTACTGTACCTAGTAATGACCTGGACACAGTCTTTGCTCTTGCAGTCCCTAATCAGTTACCATCAATTACCTACCTACAGCCTAGAGCAGATAGCATTAACTCAACACTTCCTTCCATTCTGTTTGTCTGCACTAGTCAAAAGAACATTAGCTGAAAAAATAACCATAAAAACTTTACTTTTTTATATAAAGACAATATAAGACCAAGCCAAAACACATTAGAATTAGTGTCAGTACAGATGTAGTAGAGTTAACACACATGCTTAACTAGATGTGTTAACTAAACTAGTTGTGTTAAGCCAACACCTTCAATGGCTTATATTTCGGGATATCACAATGAGGTAAGACTTTTGAGTTAAGAGTTTGCATGTTAATTCTGCTACATCTGTAAGACTTAAGACAAAATTCTCACATTATACAATGTGCACCACTAAGATTAATTTGGTGCATTTTTACATTGCCTGTCTAAAAATTAACTAGGATTAGAACATCTGCCCCTTAATATCTACTTATTGGAATCTAACATTTGGAATTAATCAATCCAAGAACATCGGGTAAAAAAAATGGAGGTATGGCTTTAATCCCATATCTGTTCAATTCAGGACAGTTTGGCATACTTTTTGATGCATTGCGTTTAAAGAAATTGTCCAATCAAACTCTTTCTTAGATCGTCCCAAATTATCTAATCCGTGGCAATCAGCAGTTATTGCCAGGGGCGAATTCATGTGGCGGTTCACTTCCCATGCAGCTAATTTTACATGGCAACAATTTGAATGTTTGATTAATGGTTGACTATGTAGCACATGAGTTTATTGATTCTCACTAGAGACAGGACATCCCTTTGCAGTAACTTTCTACCTTTCACACCTTAGACATTTATCCAAAGTATATGCCATAAATGTCTTGTATATAGGATCTCACCTCTGAGACCTTTACCTTTATTTGAAGAACAGTAGTACATTGACCTCATGCCATGAGGTAGCCATCAGTCTCCACCTCCACATGAATACAGAGGGGAACATGCGCTCAAGTTCATGGGAAGGTCTCAGATATTGATGTCCTATCCTGTATCTATGGTGGGTGTCACGACCCCTGGTCATGGTCGTGACTCTTTGGGAGCCGCATGCAGTTATCCGCGGTCTGGTGTTGTCGCAACCGCAGCTGGGGGCACTTAGTGGTTTGCCTCAGGTGCGGTTGCCGCGAATAACAGGCATGCGTGCGGTTGCCCTTGGCATCGTGTTTTGGTGTGCACGTCCTTCGTCTGTGTTTGTGTGCACTTCCTTGTCTGTTTGTTGTGCACGAGGTTGTATGCACTTGGACACCTCCCTTCACCTGCGTTTGTCCGCGGCAACGTCTGGTGTTGTGCATGTGGTGGCAGGGTCTCTGCCTGCTGGTTGTTCTGCAGGACACGGTGGCCACGCATGCCGTTGCCAGCGGTGACAGGTGAGTGAGTGAGTGTGTGTGCTATTCCCCTTTCAGTTGGTGTTTTCCCTTCTGTGGTGTAGGAAGGGTTAACTCCCTTCCCAGTGTGTGTGTTGTCACTGGGTGTGGTTGACTGGTGGGTGTGGCCTTTCGGCCTATATAGCCTGAGACTCCTGCAGGCTTCAGTAGGTTGCTCTCAGCCATGCTGGCTGGAGCAGCCTCCTGTCTCCTCCATCTGCCTGGTGAGGACCAACCTTCTGGTCATACTGTCACGGCTGGCGGAGGGGGAAACCCCCAGCCGTGCGGTACCCGTAGATGTTGGGTCGCTGCAAGGCCAGGACCACAGGATCAGGGAGCAGGTCACCTCCTAAAGTCTCCCTGATCTGACCCTAACTCCTAACCTGCATGGGCCGACCTTTAGGGTAGGAGGACCCATGCGCTGGAACCTCGGGTCCCTACTATCCCTCCGCAGGTCCCTAGGCTAGGGGCTGGATAGACTACCTGTTCCTCCAGAACACGGAGGAACAGGAGCCTAGAAAGGCCAAGCTGGTAAATAAGGGGAAACCAATACACCTTATGGCAGTGGCAGGTATGTGGAACTACTACCTCACCTACCTGCCATAAACACACAGCCCGGAACCCATGCAAAAGTGCTGTCTGTCTAACAACCACAGAAAAGACAACAGCACACAACATACATCACACGGGGAACCAGGGAACCATAAGGTGCAACAAACCAGCAACCACATACACATAAACATAACATCAGACAAGGTAACAATGGTTTTACTAACAAGGTTTTATGACCAGAAGGTTGGTCCTCACCAGGCAGATGGAGGAGACAGGAGGCTGCTCCAGCCAGCATGGCTGAGAGCAACCTACTGAAGCCTGCAGGAGTCTCAGGCTATATAGGCCGAAAGGCCACACCCACCAGTCAACCACACCCAGTGACAACACACACACTGGGAAGGGAGTTAACCCTTCCTACACCACAGAAGGGAAAACACCAACTGAAAGGGGAATAGCACACACACTCACTCACTCACCTGTCACCGCTGGCAACGGCATGCGTGGCCACCGTGTCCTGCAGAACAACCAGCAGGCAGAGACCCTGCCACCACATGCACAACACCAGACGTTGCCGCGGACAAACGCAGGTGAAGGGAGGTGTCCAAGTGCATACAACCTCGTGCACAACAAACAGACAAGGAAGTGCACACAAACACAGACGAAGGACGTGCACACCAAAACACGATGCCAAGGGCAACCGCACGCATGCCTGTTATTCGCGGCAACCGCACCTGAGGCAAACCACTAAGTGCCCCCAGCTGCGGTTGCGACAACACCAGACCGCGGATAACTGCATGCGGCTCCCAAAGAGTCACGACCATGACCAGGGGTCGTGACAGTGGGAAAGCTCCTTGAAAAAAATCTAGAAGGTTACAGTTCTCTTTAAACATTACTCAGTTCTTACCCAGTGAACCAATCACCACATGAATGCAGTCGACTGTACCACGTACATATGAGTCTATGAAAGGAATGACTTATATTTCAAGTAGGCTTTTATTTCTAATTACATTACTCTTTAAGAAACTTTATAGTGTCCAAATAACTGTTCTGTTGAGTCATGTGCAATGTTTAGGAAGGTCAAGTATGTGACAACTTAATAAAGACATGCACAGCATTATTATGGCTTCATTGTCACCTCTTCAAAGCCACAAGCTCCTCTTGGATTTGTCGATGATATGTGATTTTAATTAAGTGCTTTTGAAAGTGTAATTCTTGAAATATGTCCTATTATTAAAGAATCAATGCATATCTGGATTTAAATTAACATAATTCTCCCTTCATTAGCCAGTGTAGATCTATAGAATTAAGGGAAAATAAGTTTGAGCTCATTCAATTATACTGTTGACTTTTCATGACCGTACTTTGAAATGGAAGTCAAGCAATTCATGAAGCCAATAGTACAAACTTGAGTAAGCAATTATTTAATTGCATTTTACAGTAATCTGGTACATTACAGATGAAAGCCACTACAATGCTGTCCACAACACATTTTTGTTATTAGGTTTATAATTAGTTTGTTAGTTCTGTTTGCCATTTTTTTTATAGTTGAGAGGAAGAAACTTAAAAAATCTAAACTTTTTGAACAGTTATACCATGTATTATGGTATAATGAATAGATGCAGACAGAAGTTGGTTGGTTTGCTAGGTTACCTTATTTTTATTTATAAATTATAATTAGGAAGGTACCTACCCAACGCTCATCCCTCTTCAATGAAGCCATGCCTTGATTAATAAAAATTTAAAAGGTAACACATCTTTAAAAGACAAAGTAGCATAAATCTTAGGCAATGCTTAGCACCACTATCCCTTCTGTAAGACAATTCAATATCTCAGTTGATAAACGGGAATGAACTTTCCTTTAGGGGATACGTAACAATGAAAATGGAGAGCGAGCTTTTGAAAGACTGAAAGTGCCAGGGTACAAACTAATGACTCAAGAAGTCATGCCCTCACTACATAAGATAATTTAGACTGCAATAAAGTAGATAATTTGTCTGTAGATAAATGACTTTTAAACACATGAGCTGTGCTACTACATAATAATGTGTTGGAAGTGGAGTTGAGCGAACCAGTTCGGGTTTGTATAAAACTTTACGATTTTTGGCACCCGGACCCGAACATTTTCAAAAAAGTTTGGGTTCGGGTTCGGTGTTCGGCGATCTCTTGGCGCTTTTTGAAAGGCTGCAGAGCAGCCAATCAACAAGCGTTTAACTACTTTGCCCTAAGAGGCCATCACAGCCATGTCTACTAATGGCATGGCTGTAATTGGCCAAGTGCAGCATGTGACCCAGCCTCTATATAAGCTGAAGTGACATAGCACCGCACGTCACTCTGCTCTTGTCAGTGTAGGGAAAGCTGCTGCTGCTGTGAGGGACAGATTAGGGCAGAATTCTGGTGTTGTACAATCTGCAAACTACAGTGATAATTGAGGGTGCTATGCTACAATATTGTACCCAGCCCTGAGTCCAGTGATAATTTTTAATCCATCTGTTAGTGAGGTCGGCGTCGGCGGCCATTTTGTTAAATGCAGTCACCTTGAAACTGCATGTTAACTGCCTGTGTGCAAGGGACATTAATCTACTACTGCTCTGGTAGCTCATTGGAGGTGAAATTCCATTTTTGGCAGGTCAAGTACCCCTACAGCCGGCAGTGCATACCTGGCATTGAAAATTATTCAATTACATTAGTCTGTCAGACATTTTTGTGACCTAAAGCGAGTTTTTTTTTATCTGTCTGCCACAGGCACTGCATATCTAACCGTTAAATAGTGCTGTTACCTTGCTGCTGTAAAAAAAAGCACCATTTTTGTGCTAGATAGCACTTTTGCATACAGCGCAGTATTACCTATTTTATAATTAAGCAGTGAAATACTGCATTTCTATAGTTGCTTGCCAAAAAAACAGTTCTAGTGCCACAGTGCACTTTTGCGTACACCTCAGTATTAATATCTATTTTATAATTAAGCAGTGAAATACTGCATTTCTATAGTTGGTTGCCAATAAATGTGCTTTAGTGCCACAGTGCACATTTGCGTACAGCGCAGTATTACCTATTTCATAATTAAGCAGTGAAATACTGCATTTCTACAGTTGTTTGCAATAAACACTGGTTTTGGCCTATATAGCTTATCTGAAGCCTACCCTGTATTTCTTTCATGTGAAGTAACCAGTGGAACTCTGCATTTAGACAGTTGGTTGCCAAAAAACACTGTACTATTGCCCCAGAACACTTTTGTGAACCACACAGTATTACCTATTGGAAAATTAAGCAGTGAAAAACTGAATTTCTACAGTTGTTTGCAATAAACATTGGTTCCGGCCTACATAGCAGATCTGAGGCCTACCCTGTATTTCTTTCATGTGAAGTAACCAGTGGAACTCTGCATTTACAGTTGGTTGCAAAAAAACACTGTACTATTTCCCCAGAGCACTTTTGCGTACAACGCAGTATTACCTATATTATAATTAAGCAGTGAAATACTGCATTTCTACAGTTGTTTGCAATAAACACTGGTTTTGGCCTACATAGCTTATCTGAGGCCTACCCTGTATTTCTTTCATGTGAAGTAACCAGTGGAACTCTGCATTTAGACAGTTGGTTGCCAAAAAACACTGTACTATTGCCCCAGAGCACTTTTGCGTACAACGCAGCATTAGCTATTTTAGAATTTACCTGTGAAATACTGCATTTCTACAGTTGCTTGCAATAAACACTGGTTTTGTGGTAGATTGTAAATTTTCGGTATATGCTGCATTTCTGACAGTCAAATTGAACCGTTATCTTCTGCAGCAAAATTGTTGGTTTGAAAATTCAAACTTTTAGTGATAGTGATTTGGTAGGTCCCAATGCTGCTCTAAGGATGGTGAGGCCAGAACAAGTACAGGCGCTAATATATTGGGTGGCTGACAGTGGATCAAGTTCCTTCACGTTATCTCCCACCCAGTTCTCTGCAATAAGCTCAGAGTTGGCACCCGCAGCCCATGCCCATCAGTCTTTTACCTCACCCCCTTGCAAATTAGCCAAGCAGTCTGAGCCCCAAGTCATGCAGCAGTCTCTTCTGCTTTTTGATGACTGCTGGCAGGGTTTCCCAGGGCCATCCACATAGCCCTGCCCCAGAAGAGGAAGACATTGAATGCACTGATGCCTAACCACTTATGTTTCAGGATGAGGACATGGGAATACCACTGCAGCACGTTTCTGATAAGGACAAAACACAGGTGCCAACTGCTGCGGCTTTCTACAGTGTGCAGACCGACAAGGAGGGCAGGGGGGAAGACTGGGTGGAAGTTGATGTGGAGGACGATGAGGTCCTAGACCCCACATGGAATGAAGGTCATGCCAGTGACTTTCATAGTTCGGAGGAAGAGGCAGTGGTCACACCAAGCCAACAGCACAGCAAAAGAGGGAGCAGGGTGCAAAAGCAAAGCGGCCGTCTCGAAGACAGTACGCCTGCTACTGCCCACTGCACCCAGGGACCGAGCACACCAAAGCCAGCTCCAAGGAGTTCCCTGGCATGGCAGTTCTTAACACAATGTGCTGACGACAAGACCCAAGTGGTTTGCATGCTGTACCATCAGAGCCTGAAGCGAGTCATTAACATTCTGAACCTGAGAACAACCTGCATGACCAGTCACCTACATGCGAAACACAAGCTGCAGTTAAGTAAGCACCTTAGAAGTCAAGAAAGGGCTCAGGCCCCTCCTGCTCCCTCTTCTGCTGCTGTCTCGACCTCTTCCTCCAACTCTGTAGTAACATTGTCACCTGCCGCCCAGCAAACAGGGCATGTGCCACCACCACCTCCATCACCAAGCAACTCCACCATGTCACACGGAAGCGTTCAGCTCTCCATCTCCCAAACCCTGGAGAGAAAGCGGAAGTATCCACCTACCCACCTCGATCCCTGGCCCTGAATGCTAGCATATCTAAACTACTGGCCTTTGAAATGCTGTCCGGTGGAGACTGACTGTTTCAGACAGCTGATGTCGGTTGCTGTCCCACAGTACGTCGTTCCCAGCCACCACTACTTCTCCAGGCGAGCCGTCCCTTCCCTGTACAACCAAGTGGCGGATAAAATCAAGTGTGCACTGCTCAACGCCATCTGTGGCAAGGTCCACCTAACCACAGATACGTGGACCAGTAAGCATGGCCAGGGATGCTATATCTCCCTAACTGCACACTGGGTAAATGTAGTGGCGGCCTGGCCCCAGGCAGATAGCGGTTTGACGCATGTCCTTCCACCACCAAGTATCACAGGGCATTATTCTTTGCCTCATGTTGCCTCCTCCTCCTACACGGATTCCTCCTCCTCTTCTACCACCTCCTCATCCGGTCAGCGAAAGACCTTCACCACCAACTTCAGCACAGCCAGGGGTAAACGTCAGCAGGCGGTTCTAAAACTGATGTGTTTGGGGGACAAACCCCACACCGCGCAGGAGCTGTGGAGGGGTATAGAAGAACAGACCGATGAGTGGTTGCTGCCAGTGAGCCTCAAGCCCGGCCTGGTTGTGTGCGATAATGGGTGAAATCTCGTAGCAGCTCTGGGACTAGCCGGTTTGACGCACATACCTTGTCTGGCGCATGTGCTGAATTTGGTGCAGAAATTCATTAACAACTACGCCGACATGTCAGAGCTGCTGCATAAAGTGCGGGCTGTCTGTACGCGCTTTCTGCGTTTTCATCCTGCTGCTGCTCGCCTGTCTGCGCTTCAGCCTAACTTCGGTCTTCCCGCTTACCGCCTCATATGCGATGTGCCCACCAGGTGGAACTCCACCTTGCATATGCTAGAGAGACTCTGCAAGCAGCAGCAGGCCATAGTGGAGTTTCAGATGCAGCACGTTCAGCCACTCTGCGGAACAGCCCCACTTCACCACCAATGAGTGGGCCTCCATGCGAAACCTGTGTGCTATGTTGCGCTGTTTCGAGTACTCCACAAACATGGCCAGTGGCGATGATGCCGTTATCAGCATTACAATACCACTTCTATGTCTCCTTGAGAAAACACTTAGGGCGATGATGGAAGAGGATGTGGCACAGGAGGAAGAGGAAGAGGGGTCATTTCAAAGGGTTTTCAGTCATTTAGAAGTGGTTCAGAGGGTGGGTTCCTGCACCAGCAGAGGCCAGGTACACATTTGGCCAGCCAGGGCACAGTTCTGGAGGACAAAGATGAAGAGGAGGAGGAACCATGTTCACAGCAGGGTGGCACCCAATGCAGCTCGTGGCCATCACTGGAGCGTGGCTGGGGGGGATAAGGAGGACACAGAAGATACACCTCCCACAGAGGACAGCTTGTCCTTACCTCTGGGCAGCCTGGCACACATGAGCGACTACATGCTGCAGTGCCTGCGCAACGACAGCAGATGTTGCCCACATTTTAAGGTGTACAGACTACTGGGTGGCCATCCTGCCGGATCCCCATTACAAAGACAACGGGCCGTCCTTAATTCCCTCATTGGAGCATGATAGGAAGATGCGCGACTACCGGCGCACGCTGGTAGACGCGCTCCTAAGAGCATTCCCAACTGACATTGGGGGACAAGTGGAAGCACAAGGCGAAGGCAGAGGAGTAGGAGAAGGAAGAGGTCACCAATGCAGCTGGATTATCGCCAGCACCTCAGAAGGCAGGGTTAGCATGGCCGACATGTGGAAAAGCTTTGTCACCTCACCACAACAACCGGCACCACCAGCTGATATGGAGCGTCTTAGCAGGAGGCAGCATTTGAACAACATGGTGGAACAGTACCTGTGCACACGTCTACACGTACTGACTGATGGTTCTGCCCTATTCAACTTCTGGGTCTCCAAATTGTCCACATGGCCTGAGCTTGCCCTTTATGCCTTGGAGGGGCTGGCTTGACCTGCAGCCAGTGCATTTTTTGAACGTGTATTTAGCATGGCAGGGGGCATCATTACAGACAAACGCAGCCTCCTGTCCACAGCCAACGTGGACAAGCTCACGTTCATTAAAATGAACCAGGCTTAGATTCCACAAGACTTGTCTGTACCTTGTGCAGAATAGACATGTATACAGGCCTTACCCAGCCATTGTTATACTACAGCACAATTGCTCATTGTTGTAGTTTTTGATATTTCCCACTCTTTTCGGGTGTACCTTAATTAAAAAAAAAAAACTGAGTTGGCTACCTCGTCCTCCTCCACCGCCGCTTCCACCTACACCGCTACATCCACCGCCTTCTCAACTCCATATGGACCTCCGACTCATAAATCAAGATTTTTTTTTTTTGTACGGATTTTTTTTTATGTCATTTCACTAATTTGTCTGTTACATTTTCGGTTGAAATTCACCAATTTTTGGCTGTAATATACCACTGCTATACCTAGTAGACAGGTAAAAACATTTCACTAATTTTTCTGTTACATATTCGGGTGAAATTCACCAATTTCAGAGAGAAGATATCCAAATGGATGGTGGATGTCCTGGGGGCACCTCTGTATAGGTGACAGGAACATAAATTTTAAAAAAAATTGTCAGGTGACATTTTGCCAATTTTGTTGGATAGAAACCCCTGCTCTGCATAGGTGACAGGGAATTAAATTTCAAAAATTTGCCTTTAATTAGCCCTTCAATCAATCAATCCTTCTGCTTTAATAACTTGTCCCATATCTCCGCTCCATCACATTGCAGCCATTGACCTCCCTTGGATGTGGTCTCCCTTTCTCACGCTACCTCTCCGGCGTGGAACCCTGATTCGCCGATAACCATGATCAACATGGTAGGTGCAGAAAAGAACATCAAAAGTTGATAGAGAAGATATCCAAATGGATTGTGAACATCACGGGGACGAGCAACATGGTGGGGCAGTATGTGTACACACCTATATGTACTGACTGATGAGTCTCCCCCCTTCAACTTCTGGGTCTCCAAATTGGGCACATGGCCTGAGATTGCCCTTTACACCTTGGAGGTGCTGCCCTGCCCTGCAGCCAGTGTATTGTCTGAACGTTTAGCACGACTGGATGGGGTTATCACAGGTTAAATTTCCCAATGTTTTGGGGTGTACCCTAATGTAAACAAAAAAAATAAAATTAAACCAAAAAACTGTGTAGGCTGACTCCTCCACCACCGCTTCCACCTACACCGCCACATCCACTGCCTCCTCAACCTCCTACTCCATATGGACCTCGTCCTCCTAGATCAAGATTTTTTTTAAATGTATTTTATGTTATTTTAAGTAATTTCCCTATCCACATTTGTTTGCAGAGCACTTGCCATGCTCTTAGCCACATTTTGCTGCCATTTGTAACCCTTTAGCCCTTTCCATGACTTTTTTTGATCCATTTTAGTGCTCAAAAGTTTGGGTCCCCATTGACTTGACTTCAATGGGGTTCGAGGTCAAGTTCGGGTCAATTTCGGGCCCTGAACTCAAACTTTATTGTGAAGTTTGGCCGAACCCGTCGAACCCGAACATCCAGGTGTCCGCTCAACTCTAGTTGGAAGTATTAAAACAGAGAGATCCAGTCATCTTACTTCCTCCCGGGGCTTCAAAGTTGTTTTCCACTTCCCTAGCTAGGGCTTATAAATGTCATGTTGGAGAGTCCACTGTTAGAAAATTCCATTTAAGAGTCATAATGGACTACCTCTCTGTAAGTGCCTGTTCTGGCATACCAGAGCAAAACATGCAATCACAGATGTCATTGGGTGGCCCACTGCCTCTCTCTCACATAAGACTAATATTCCACATGGCACATGACTAAAGAAATAAGTGAACTAATTCTACACAAAATTGAACTCAATTCCAATTTTTGTAACATTTTTAGTTTCATACAAGTTAAACTTTTTAGTGAGTTACTTTGGTTTGAACTTGAGGGTGGCGGAGCGAGAGAGGAAGAGAAAAATCCAAGGGGTTATGCAATGATTGATGCAAAAAGGTATAATCAGGCATAAAATGGTACATAAAAATCTTTATCTAACAAAGCTGGAACTGGCACAGTACCGCACGTGGATCCAGGGATCTCCCTATTCATTGATCCAATTGTTCTCCTAGATTTATTTTAGACTGGCACATCAGAGAGTGTGTCCATACTCAGGGAACATGTCCTTTCTGCTGCAGCGCTTTCCCTGTAACTGC
This sequence comes from Bufo gargarizans, assembly GCF_014858855.1. Lineage (NCBI taxonomy): Eukaryota > Metazoa > Chordata > Amphibia > Anura > Bufonidae > Bufo > Bufo gargarizans. The sequence goes on from NC_058083.1 coordinate 74,821,547, forward strand.
CATAGCAGCTGAAGATTTCAACTATTTATTTTATTATTTATTTTATGCACTTATATAGCGCTACTATATTCTGCAGCGCTTTACAGACATTAGAATCCAACTGTCCCCAGTGGGGCTCACAATCTAGGTTCCCTATCAGTATGTCTTTGGAGTGCGGAAAGAAACCAGAGGAATCCCACGCAAACACAGGGAGAACATACAAACTCCATGCAGATATCCTTGGTCGGATTTGAAATAAGGAAAAGCAACAGTTGGTGGCGATAATTTTTACTGAATAGCTTAGTAGCTATGATAAATTATTAATTACATCCAATTGCAAAAGTATTTAGTTCCAGGTGCTGATTTGAAAAATGTAGCCTTTTTTGTGAGACACCCCCTTTTTAATGAAAAAAATATTAAAACGTGAGAGACAAGAGGGGAAAAATATCTGTCCGAGGAGACATCAGAGTGTCATACACAAATGTTCAAGCCAATTGGAGCATATTTGATTCTAGAAGAATTAATCTGTAATCAGTCAACACATTCAGACAAATCAAACCAGAATTAAATTTTGAGAGATTTGCTCATTTTTACAAGACAGGGGGTCTCTGTGAAACGTGTTAGTAGTCATGTAATACACACATAGACCTACCATATATTCTGCATGACTGACAGTTCAGAAACACTAAAGATAAGATGTTTAAAAAGTTAATATCTGTACTTTCTGTTTCTTTCTCAAAAACATCTTACCTACTGTAGATATTTGTCAAATTGCCCTACTTATGTCTTGAGCAAATAATCTAACAGCAAATTGACTAGGAAAACAGTTTAAGTACAAAGTAGAGTAAAATAAACTAAATTGAAACCTAAATGTGAAAGAGACATCCTGTACCACCTATGTGATTAAAACCAGACTGCCCGTTACAACCATGAAACCAGCATTCTTACGTCAACCACAAATATTCCCCCAGGAATAGTATTTTGATGTGCACTTGACAGAATGCAGAAACATGTCTCATACTTCTCTTTGAACCTTAAATACTCTCAAAGGTATTTTCCTTTAGTAATCTAGGTTGGCCTGTGTAATTGTTCAAAAAATCGTGAAACATCTCATAGAGACAATCCATTAACCTTAGGCTTTAAATTTATTTTACAGATTCATTGTTTTACTCATTTTATTATTTTCCTTAAATAATGAATCACTGTTTTTTCTGGATTAAAATGTAATATGTTTTTTAATCTGGTTTTATTTTTTGTTCTATACTGCTTTCTGTACATGACTATAAAGATAGTATAGCCTTGATCTACGCTGTAAACAGGAGTCTCAGATTTGTTAAACATCAGCCACCTGAACATAACTTGACTCAGAAAAGAGCCTATTGAGATCTATAGAAGACTGTTATGGGCATGCTCTGTGACGTGCAGAGATCACAGAGGACTCAACGCGCTGCTATAATCATCAACTGTCAAGAGTATGGCATTGTCTTATTGTCCTCAGCAATATTAGGCTAGAATTATGTTGTAGCAGCTTTTGGTGCAGTTTTGTGTCAAAACCAGGAGGGGATTGAAAAGGAATGGAAAATATAAAAATAGAAACAATATTTCTCCTTACTGCTGGAACCCTTTCCGATGTTGGCATCAAAAACACCTACAGAAAACACTGCCCTATAACTAACAAATTTCTTGAATTCTGTTTGCTGTTTGATTGTAATGAATTGGTTAAAAAAAAGTTTTTTCACAATGTTAGAGTGACACCAACATATATAGCTAAGGGTAAATGCATGGTTGATGGCGTTAAACAGCCTGTTTAAAAACACGTGACAGTTGAAATTGTCATGCTTTTTTAAAATAAAAAAAAGGTTCAAAAATTGTCACTTCTTGGAGGCAGATACTTGTCTATATTGATAGAAACACAGTAGTGTCAGAAGAAAGAGTGGCTTTTTCTGAACATGTGTCCAAAAACACGAGCAGATGCTTGCTCATATTTATACACACACTAGCATCAGAAGAAGCAGTATCTTGTTCTGAACAAGCGTCCAAAAAGTCTCCCTTTTTTGGAGCAGCAGCAGCAATACAGTAATACACTGTGGATGTGGAGCCTTATGGACAAGGCAGAAGATTTGTGGCTGTGTAGGGGTAATATTAGCAGCAATAGTATCAGAAGTAGAAGCACAGCAAGAAACCTAACAGACAAGGCAATAGATGTGCAGCTGTGTAGGGGTAGTAGTAGTAATAGCAAAACAGCAGATATGCATTTTTTTTTAAGGAGGTAATTAATGATAAGCAAAGTATTGGAAAATTCGATTTAGCTGACGAATTTTACAAAAATATCACAAAGAACATTTCTTTGTAAGTACTAGGTGCAATGACAGGGAGCAGTCCTTGTACGCCTCAGAGGCTGCGTTTATAGCTGATCTCGACATTTGACATTAATATTACAGTGTAAAATGCAAAAATAAATACCTCAGGATAGGTCATCAATATCAGATCGGCGGGGGTCTGACACCCGGCACCCCCGCGAACAGCTGTTTGAGGAGACGGCGTGCGCAGTGTGCACGTCCGTCTCCCAACTCTCTTCCTGCCAGCTGCTATCACATAGACATACAGCGGTGAGCAGGAAGAGAGAAATGAGACGGCACGTGCGCACTGCGCGCGCCATATCCTCAAACAGCTGATTGGCGGGGGTGCCGGGTGTCGGACCCCGCTGATCTGATATTGATAACCTATCCTGAGGATAGGTCATCAATAGAAAAAGCCCAGAGAACCCCTTTAAAACCAACACGCTACCAAAACAGTGTAAATATGTTTCATATAACATTTGATTTAAACAGTAGACTCAATAGACAACATATTCCCTTTAATACATTACATAAAAAAAATTAAATGTTATTTACCATATAATGGTCCATGTTTTTTTATTCAATGTTTTATTGCAATATATTAAGTGAAGAAAGATCACTTTTGAACTTAGAAACATGGGAGAAGTCAAATAACAGAGTAATAAAGTATACAATATAATATATTGTGTTATATTACTGTCAGTTATAAGGCAGTTATGTGAATGCCTGACACTTAGATATCCTGGTCCAGATTGATACCTGTACAATCACCTGACTATATTTTGCAAAATAAAACATGGGGTTCAGCAATTCTCTTTGCCACATTCTTTAGACTGGCCCATTTATATATTTGTATTGACTAATCATGAGCCCCCCTCCTTTGACGTCTCTTCTGAAGACTAAATAAATGTAATTATTTTAATCTTTCCTCATAACTAAGAGCCTTCATTCCCCTTATCAATTAAGTCGCTCTCCTTTGTACTTTTTTCAGCTCCAGTGCATCCTTTGTATGGACTGGTGCTCAGAACCGAATGGCATAGTTCGAGATTGTAATATTACATCCCTCTCCTGCGAGTCCATGCCATGTTTAGTGCATGACAATATCCTGGTAGCTTTAGAAGCAGCTGATTGACATTGGATGCTATTATTTAATCTATGATCTACAAGGACACCCAAATCCTTCTCTACAAGTGACTCTCCCAATGTTAGATCCCCTAGAACATATGATGCATGGAGATTATTGCTACCAAGATGCATAACTTTACATTTATCCACATTGAACCTCATTTGCCAAGTTGATGCCCTATCACTCAGAGTGTCCAAGTCAGCTTGTATTTTATGGACATCTTCCATAGACTGCACAGTACTACATAGCTCAGTGTCATCCTCAAAAATAGAAATGGTGCTATTAATCTCATCCTCGATATCATTAATAAATAAATTAAATAATAGAGGACCCAGCACTGAACCTTGGGGTACACCACTTATAACCAGGAAGCATTGTGTATAGGAATCATTGACCAATAGGAATCATTCTCTGTTTCTTTGTTGGAATACTTCTACAGGAAGAAAGAAATGAAAAGTTGGATTTACTACGTATTAAATGCTTTCCTCACAGATTATTCCTTTCCCCTTTGTCCTTATCTAATTCAGTTAGCAAAATAAAGTACAGTACAGGGATGCAATTAAAGGACATGTTTTACATTTAGTTTTACTCCCCTTTTGGTACCAGCTAAAAACTCTGAAGTTTACCCTACTTGTCCGTGACCTCTTGTAATGGCATTGATATTTTTATGCTGTGGCATTGTTAACAGTTTAGACCAGCAAAGGTCTCATGCATCAAACTGCCGGTGATTAGGCACAGCCTGACCTCTCTACAAGTAACAGCTGCTTGTTTGGCTCTCTTAATTAGGTTTTTTTAATGCTAAGTTGACTATAAAAGAAAACAGTAAAGGTACAACATCGTCTTCTACTGCAATAACTGAGACCTCGCAGACCTAACATCTATGTTTCATGACTTAACCCATCACTACATTGCTTTGTAAGATAAATCAGTCAAAAAGATTCCACAAGTAATTCTTAAAACGTAGTTTGTCACCAAGCAAGTATTGATTCGGTGCCTTCCAAGTCAAGTGCAAATCAACATGACTGATGGCACACAGCTGACATGCTGGATCCGCAGGGTTTCTAGGTTTAGATAATTCCTCACTAGTCACAAATTATAGCACAAGAACCAGACCACATTTTATGGCGGACATCTTTATCTCAGCAAAAATGTTTTACAGCTGTTCACGCTGATAATTCTCTGTTAAACTTTGTTTCTGAAAAAGCTCATTTTTTCTTTCACCTTCTTTATTTCTTTTGAGTTCTTTGTTTGTACCAACCAAAGTTACTAGCTGTCATTAAAGGGGTACGTTAGTTTCAGTATATTATATTAATTGTATCATAAAAAGTTATGTTACTTTACTAATGTACTTTCTGTTTGCTGTCAGTGACTGTTGTGTCCGGGTCACTTAAAGAACCTCTGTCTGCATGATCAACCCTAATAAACCAGTCATACTGCCTGGTAGGGCTTATTATGCTGATTAAAACTGCTACCTTCCTTTTGTCGGTATGCTAAACAGCTGCAGAGATATGTGTGTTTTATTCATACACAAATTAGCAAGTTGGAGCACCTAGGGATTGGGCTGAATCCTTGGAGCACTACTTTTTTAACACTTCCTGTACTCTGCACACTCCCCACTCCCCTTGATTGACGGGGCTAGATATCATCAGGGTGAGGGCAGAGCTGTTTCCTAGAAAGTACATATCATATACACTGCTTACTATAGCCTTTTTACATATGGAAGAGTAGCTTTCTATTTACTGCTTTATTCAGAAGCACAATACATGATTACATAGCAATATGTATTCGCATTTTAAGTATAGAAAAACTACAGTCCTCAATAACGTAACAAGCCATGCAAATGTGTCCATCACATGACAAGAAGAGAACTCTACTGATAGTGTTGATTGACCCTAGTGTAATGTTGTGTTAACTAACATCGATGAGAGCTGTATAACTCTGTAGGAATGTGGGAGTGTGAAGTAAGTTTGGCCATCTGCGTCCAAGCTATGCCCATCCGTGGCAGCCAATGGCTCCATGATTGGGTGGCCAAATCATGAGGCCATTGTCCGCAAAAGGTGAGTCAGACTTGGCTGTGTGCGAGAGCTCAGTGTATAGGAATTTCTGTTACCATTGATATCAAAAGAAGCTGTAAACCATCTTTTTATACCCAGCTCGCCCCCATAGAGCCAAGCACCATAGCAATTGCCATGGTAGGTACGCCACTGAGATCCATTAGCTGTCATCTTGTACAAGAAGCTGCTAAAATACATATTATGAAAGGTATGCCCCTATAGATAAAAGATGTCATATAAAAAATTCTCAAATTTTTCAAACTAGCACCTACATTTAAATAGTTTTGCGATTACATTGAGAGTTTCCTCCTATGGAAGAAAACAATGAAAAATTCCATTAAACAATAACAAACAGAGATTTTGAAAACCTTGAAGAGTTGATACATACTGTACAGAAAATTGTATTTTCACTGTATATTGAAGATGCTTTATTTGCTCAAACCCTAATCAATTTGTTTGAATAACAATATCTAGGCAACTGTATTTAAAGGAATGAATTCTGATAAATGGAACATGCCACTATGAGAATGCAGGGCAATCTGCAGGCAGGATGTTATAGAGCAGGAGGAGCTGAGCAGATTGATCTAGTTTATGGAAAAAGATTCAGTAAATATTGTAATTCATTCATTAGTCCTCTGTTCTTTCTATGCTTAGGAGTCACGTACGCAGTCCTACATACTGAATGCTCTCTAGGCTTAGCCTTGCCAAGTTAGATGTCATTCAATGAGCCCTGTGGGGGCTGAACTGGAGGAGGAGGAGGACATTGGATCACAAGCAATGTGTAGCGAAATGGGTGGTTTGTATACACAGGTGACCGGAGAGGAGGAGCAGGAGCAGCCAGAGGAGCTACAGGGCAATGAGTAAGACGAGGCAGAAGACCCAGACACATTGTGGCAGTTTGCAGTGAAGATGGAGGCAGGGAGTCCCTCCGAGTCACTTGCACAAATGGCCTAACGCATGCTCACTTGCTTGCGTAGTGACAGCCGAATTGTCAGCATTCGGCAGAGGGATGACTTCTGGCTCTCCACCTTGTTGGACCCTCGCTACCAAAAAGGGAGCCTTTTTTACACCCGCTGAGAGGGAGGGCAAACTGAACTACTATAGAGACATCCTATGTAGTCAGAAAAGCAATAAACAAAATGTAGAAGCAGCACCACTTGGTCCTTATTGATGTATTCTTATAGATGTAACAGCCTCACCAATGGCCTGGATCCAACAGCCAGAATATATGGATAAATGTAGACGGTGTCAGCAGCATCTCACATCATCGTCTTTTATTGGGACTTCATAATGTTGCTTTGAATGCCCAATAAAAGACGATAATGTGAGATGATGTCAGTTGACCGCTGCCTATCTGCGCCATCGTCCATCCTCTCTCAGGTCTGACCAGAGGGGGCCTCTGTGCTCACGTTCCTCTTCCATGGCTGCTGTGACAGGGTGGGGGGGGTAGGAGCAGTTCCAGCTCCATCAGCAGAAACTTGAGTCTAGAGTCGCTGATGAGCAGCTTTCTTCACCCGCCTAGTGAAGAAACTACTCACCAGCAGCAGCTAGACCTCCTCCTGATGCTGTTGCTGCTGCCACCTCCACTCTCTGTCATTGTGCCACTCTGTGGCCTCCTTTTGATGCTGTTGCTGCCACCTCCACACTTTGTCATTGTGCCACTCTGTGGTCTCCTCATGCTGCTGCTGCCACCTCTACACTGTCATTGTTCCACCCTGTGGCCTCCTCCTGATGCTGCTGCCACCTCCACACTCTGTCATTGTGCCACTCTTTGGCCTCCTCATGCTGCTTCCACCTCACCACTATGTCATAAGGCCACTCTGTGGATTTCTCATGCTGTTCCCACCCTCTCCACTTCGTGACTGGGCCGCTATTTTGCCTTTCGGCCTGCCCAACATCATCAATTATTTACCCCTTCTTCTGATCTGTCAGAAGGAAGTAAAAAATGAGACTCACAATGGATTATGTCTATGTAACAGCTGTAAGGCCTCCATGACATGGTCCCTATGCTTAAGAATTGGCTTATGATCTGGTAGCCAAAAGCAGGAGTGGGTACAAAACACAAAAGACATGCAAATATTCCATTCACGTGTCATCTCTTTTTTGGATCCACTCCTGTTTTTTTTTACTTTAGCAATACTGATGGATTACTGACCAAATGCTGACCGAGTGAAGGCGGATGCTCCACAGACAGGATCAGTTTTTTGGTGGTTATTGTTCTGACGCATAAGAGGAAGGGCAAAAGAATCATTGACGTCAACACAAACTTACTTCTGACACCCTCTCCACTCTTTCGGGATGGGGGGGCTCTACTTGTATAAGCGTTTAATAGAACAGGTTCTGTAGACATCTATGTGGAATCAGCTGACGACAGTGTAAAAGGAGTGCGCTTCTTCTTGATGCTAACGTTGACCTGTAAGGCTGAGTTCACACCTGAGTTATTTGGTCAGTTTTGGCCCTTTAACTGCCCAAATAAGTGAAGTGTGCAGTGATTCTAAGAGCGACGCCTATCGTCATCTACATGTCATACTAACTCACAATATTGTTTCACTACCACAGCAAACTCCCTATGCGTGTTACTGAAGGGCACAGTGTTCTACACCACTATAAAGGCTCTCTGTGAAGCGGCAGAATCAAATTTTTTTGAAATTCGCTCATCTCTACTGATAGTGTTGATTGACCCTAGTGTAATGTTGTGTTAACTAACATCGATGAGAGCTGTATAACTCTGTAGGAATGTGGGAGTGTGAAGTAAGTTTGGCCATCTGCGTCCAAGCTATGCCCATCCGTGGCAGCCAATGGCTCCATGATTGGGTGGCCAAATCATGAGGCCATTGTCCGCAAAAGGTGAGTCAGACTTGGCTGTGTGCGAGAGCTCAGTGTATAGGAATTTCTGTTACCATTGATATCAAAAGAAGCTGTAAACCATCTTTTTATACCCAGCTCGCCCCCATAGAGCCAAGCACCATAGCAATTGCCATGGTAGGTACGCCACTGAGATCCATTAGCTGTCATCTTGTACAAGAAGCTGCTAAAATACATATTATGAAAGGTATGCCCCTATAGATAAAAGATGTCATATAAAAAATTCTCAAATTTTTCAAACTAGCACCTACATTTAAATAGTTTTGCGATTACATTGCATTAAAAATGTAGTATAGCCTCTTAGTTATCTATCTGTATAGCTCCACCTGCTGTTGGTTCTTTTCCATATTTCTCAGACCACCTCAGCACCACCACCTTATGCTCAGTTCCATCCATCCACAGTTAACCCATATGTTTTCATGTTTTCATCAGGTGTTGTTCAGGTTTTCTGATATACAGTAGTTTTAAAGGTAAAGAAAAGTGTGGATCGTAAAGCAAGAAAAAGTATTAAGGCCAGATGAGACTTCTTTTGTTATTTTTTTAATCTACGCCTGGTTTTAGCTTAAAAACTGCATCAGAAAACCTGAATGTGTACAAGCTACCTTACAGGGAGAGAGCTTCTGCAGGAAGGACACACCCCTGAACTGTCACCTTGAAATAAACAATTGAATAAGGAGAACTTACATGGATTCATGTGAGGTGGAAGGCTGGTTTTAGTTTTTATAGAAAAACACTGTTATGTACTATATGATGTCAATTTTTTTTTTTTATTTTTTTTTAACATTACTAATGGGACAACCCCTTTACATATGCTCATACAGTTGCTTACCTCATGTACATCTTTTCCATCTTTTTTTTTTTTCAGTTTGGACTCTTTTGACCTGATTTCAAATAAACAAATTACCCTTGTTTATTTTCATCCTGTATGTGGCAACGCCCCTACAACACCCAGCTAGTTTATAGCTCCTCCCACCCAGCTAGTTACATAGACACTCCCCTATCACTGCTCAATTTGATCCTTTTACACACCCATGTACATCACAAGAAATAAGAAAAAAAACTGCATGGACATGGTCATGTGACTACAGTCCAGAATAGAAGATAGGATCAAGAAAGGCAAAATAAATGCATTACAAAATTATAGGTACATTCATAAATGATTATTATAAATGTTGATGCAAACTGGAAAACCCTTTTAAGGATGGCATATTGCAAGAATATGACATTACTTAATTGCAACCACGGCATCTGAATGTTCTTTTGCCAGGAGTGCTTGCTCCCAGGGGCTTAATGGCTGCCTGAGCGCAAGATCACAGGAGCTGTTCAGTCGCTATGACAGTCTCAGGCCTTCTGAAGACTCTGAGGCCTGTCATAGCTTCAGTTGAAACCATAAATTTACATACACTATAAAAAGACACATATGCATGTTTTTCTCAATATCTGACATTAAATCAGAATAAACCTTTCCTGTTTTTGGTCAATAAGGATTACCATAATTATTATTTGGCAAATGTCAGAATAATGAGAGAGAGAGAATGTTTTACGGCATTTTTATTATTTTCTGCAATGTCAAAAGTTTACATACACTAAGATTACAATGCCTTTAAACAATTCTGCACTGCCCATATAATGAGGTCATGTGTTTGGAAGCTTCTGTTAGGTTTGTTGGCAACAAGTTAATTAGAAACACACCTGTGAATGTATTTAAATGCACACCTGAAACACATTGCTTCTTTGTGTAGCATCATGGGAAAGTCTAAAGAAATCAGCCAAGATATCAGGAAGAGAATTGTGGACCTGCACAATTCTGGCTCAACCTTGAGTGCAATTTCAAGATACCTGAAGGTGCCTCGTTCATCTGTACAAACAATTATACGCAAGAACAAATAAGATGGGAATATCCAGCCATCATACCGCTCAGAAAGGAGACGGGTTCTGTGTCCCAGAGATGAACGTGCTTTGGTCCGACATATCAACCCAAAAGCAAAAGACCTTGTGAAGATGATGGCAGAAGCTGGTAAGATTGTGTCAATATCCACAGTGAAACAAGTACTGTATCAACATGGACTGAAAGCCCACTCTGCCAAGGAGAAGCCATTACTCCAAAAGAAACATAAAAAAGCCAGATTAATGTTTGCAAATGTACACAGGAACAAAGACCTACATTTTTGGAGACATGTCCTGCGGTCTGACGAAACTAAAATTGAACTTTTTGGTCATAATCATTGTTATGTTTGAAGGAAAAAGGGAGAAGCTTGTAAGCTTACGAACACCATCCAACTGTGAAACACGGGGGTGGCATCATCATGTTGTGGGGTTGTTTTGCTGCAGGAGGGACTGGTGCACATCACAAAACAGATGGCATCATGAGTAAAGAAGATTATGTGGGAATACTGACGCAACATCTCAAGACATCAGCCAGAAAGTTAAAGCTTGGGTGGAAATGGGTCTTCCAAATGGAAAATGACCCGAAGCTTACTGCCAAACTGGTTACAAGGTGGCTTAAGGATAACAAAGGCAATGTTTTGTAGTGGCCATCACAAAGCCCTGATCTCAATCCTATTGAAAATTTATGGACAAAGCTGAAAAGGCAGGTGCGAGCAAGACGACCCGCAAACATGGCTCAGTTACACCAGTTATGTTAGGAGAAACGGGCCCAAATTCCGACCAACTATTGTGAGAACAGTCATACAGTCATACAGTTTAAGGGCGATTCTACCAAGTATTAATGAAATGTATGTGAACTTTTGACTCTGCAGAACGTAATAAAAATGCCTTAAAACATTCTCTCTCTCTCTCATTATTTTGGCATTTGGCAAATAATAATAATTATGTAAATACTAATTGACCAAAAACAGGAAAGGTTTATTCTGATTTCATGTTAGATATTGAGAAAAACATGCATATGTGTCTTTTTATATAGTGTATGTAAACTTCTGGTTTCAACTGTAAGTTCCTATCAAGCCCTGCCTGAGGTAAATCATAGTATATATGTATGGAAGTATATAGAAGAAGTAATCAGATGCTTGCATGTTAAAGGGCCCTGGATGATGGTTTGCCAGGCCGCGGCGATCAGGGCAGTCTTTAACGCTGTACTAATGAAGCGCTTCCATTATGGAAGCGCTTCATTAGTACAGAAGGACCAGGAAGCGGTGAAGGATCTGTACTCACCACTTCCTGGTCCTCGGCTCGGCTATCGGCTGTGCAGGGCTGCGCACAGCGTGAGGTCTCTCTGTGACCTCACACTGTGCGCCGCGATACACAGCCGACAGCAGAATGAATGAAGAGGATCGCGATGGTGACTAGGAGCAGGAGAGGTAAGGTAAGGAGAGTTTTTATTTTATTTTATTTGCACTGGGGGCTGATGGCTGACCTGGGGGACATTGGGCAGACATGAGGGGCTAATGGGGGGCTTATGGCTGACATGAGGGGCTAATGGGGGGCTTATGGCTGACATGAGGGGCTAATGGGGGCTTATGGCTGACATGAGGGGCTAATGGGGGCTTATGGCTGACATGAGGGGCTAATGGGGCTTATGGCTGACATGAGGGGCTAATGGGGGCTTATGGCTGACATGAGGGGCTAATGGGGGACTTATGGCTGACATGAGGGGCTAATGGGGGCTTATGGCTGACATAAGGGGCTAATGGGGGCTTATGGCTTACATGAAGGGCTAATGGGAGCTTATGGCTGACATGAAAGGGCTAATGGGGGCTTATGGCTGACATGAGGGGCTAATGGGGGCTTATGGCTGAAATGAGGGGCTAATGGGGGCTTATGGCTGACATTGGGGGGTGAATGGCTGACATTGGGAGGGGTTTATGGCTGACATTGGGGAGGTTTATGGCTGACATTTATGAGGTTTATGGCTGACATTGGGGGAGTTTATGGCTGACATTGGGGGCTGATAGATGGCTAAAGGTTTAGGGGTCTGATCTGAGGTCTGATTAACATTGGGGGTCTGATTGCTGGTCTGACCTGAGGTGTAATGAAAAAAATAATAATCTTATTGTTCTCCTCTAAAACTAGGTGCATCTTAGAGGGCAACAAATATGGTACAGTGCAGCAGAGACCAGTGCAGCAGAGACCAGTGCAGCAGAGACCAGTGTCAGTTTATATAGTCGTTATATAGTGTTATATATTTTAATATGCACCTTGTGTTTTGTTATGTGCGGGAATCGGTCAGCCCCGCCCACCCCCTAAGCCCCACCCCAGAACCCCTCCCCCTTTCCTCCCCACCCGGTCCCTGGGAAAATTGTCTTGCATGAAACCGGTCCTTGGTGCAAAAAAGGTTGGGGACCACTGCCCTAGAGGGACTAAAAATAATAAATAAAAAATAAATAAAAATACATTAAAACTCAAATCATCCCTCTTCCTCCAATTAATAGTAAAGATTAATAAACCATTAATAAATTAATAAATCATTAGCATTTCTTTGTCCTAAAATACCCATACTATTAAAGTATACAAGTTTTATCCCATACAGTGAAAAGCATAAAAGAACAAAAAAATAAATAAAAACAAAATGCTGAAATGCATTTTTTTGGTCACTTCATCTCCTCAAAAAAATTCATTAAAAAGTGATCAAACAGCCATACACACCACAAAATGGTATCAATAAAAACTAATGATTGCCCTGCAAAAAAATGAGCCATTAAACAGCTCTTTACACTACCTAAATATATAAAAGTTATATTGGTCAGAATATGGCGATGCAAAAAAATATATATATTTTCAAAATTTTAATTTTTTTAAAATATTAAAACACAATAAAAACTATAAACAGGTGGTACTGCTGTAATCCTACTGACTCACAGAATAAAGTTAAAGGGAACCTGTCACCTGGATTTGGGGTATAGAGCTGAGGACATGGGTTGCTAGATGGCTGCTAGCACATCCGCAATACCCAGTCCCTATAGCTCTGTGTGCTTTTATTGTGTAAAGAAACGATTTGATACATATGCAAATTAACCTGACTCATGTCATGTCCTCAGCTCGTGTCCTCAGCTCTATACACAAAATCCCGGTGACAGGTTCCCTTTAACATGTCATTTGCATAAGCAATGCCATAAAAACAAAACTCATAAAAATATGGTGGAATTGCATTTTTTCCCCCACCCTATTTGGAATTTTTTCCAGCCTCCCATGCATCTTATGCAATATTAAATTGTGCCATTAGAAGTCATGGCTATGGCTCCGGGAATTCAGGGAGTTAAAAACAAAGCTGAACCTCTCTGAAGAGACCCAGTGTACCAGAGCTGCAGTTCCTGTAGAGGTTTGCCACCTGCAAATAAATGCAAATGGAGTGTAGACTGTAGTTCTATGGAACTACAGTCTAAGCTAAAAGAAATCAAAGTATTGCAAATTGCAGCAGTTAAAAAAAGCTTAAAAAAATATTTAAAAAATTAAATCACCCCCTTTCAATAGAATTAGAGATGAGTGAAGTTCTTGAAAATTCGATTTGACTGCTTTGCCGAACTTTACAAAACGACTCACTTTGTGACAAATTAATTCTTCTACTTCTACTTCTTTGTAAGTAGTGGGTGCACTGACAGGGAATGGGGATTGCGCCGCTCCCCGTCATTGTACCCCTCAGATACTGCATTTATCACTGATCGCAGCATCTGACATTAATATTAAGGTCTATAATACAAAATAAATAAATAAAATTATACTTACCTCATCTATTTGATCGCCAAGCACCTGCCGCCGCCATCTTGATTGGCACGCAATGACATCAACATGTTGACTGGTGTGGTGACCGCACATACGTCACCGTGCATGAGATTTCATGAGGGATCTTCAATCAAGACGGTGGCGGTGGGCTCTTCGCACTCAAATGGAGTATTATATTTTTATTTTTTTACCCCATTTCAGGTAAAATCAATTTGTTACCACGAAACACAAGGAAATTCAGCTTCGAAGTAAATAAAATTTTCACTGAAATTCGGGTCGAACCCCACTTCGGACACTTCGATTCGCTCAACACTAATTAGAATTTAAAAAAATATATTTAAAAAATTAAAACGTTATGGCTCTGGGAAGATAGAGAAAAAGAATGAAAGCGCAAATATGAAAAAAATAACTCTGGTACTCAATGGGTTAAAAGGGTTTTCTGCAATTTTTATATACTGATGACCTATGCCCTGTATCTGATTGTGGGAATCCAACACTCGGGACCCCCGTAGATCAGTTGTTGGAGAAGGCACTGGCGCAACTGTTAGCGTCATGGCCTTCAAGCACAGCGGCGTACACTGTATAGCGGATGCGCTTGGTACTGTAGCTCATCCCTATTCACTTCTATGAGGCGGAGCTGCGCCTAGGCCATGTGACTGATGAACGTGTTATCACTGACCTAGGAAAATCTATGAGAAGGCAAAAGAACTACTATGAGCGCCTCTGCGTTCTCAAGCAGCTGATCAGCGGAGGTCCCAGGTGTAGGACCCCAACCAATCAGATAGTGATGACTAGAGTTGAGCGGACACCTGGATGTTCGGGTTCGACGGGTTCGACCGAACTTCACAAAAAAGTTCGAGTTCGGGACCCGAACTTGACCCCAAACCCGAACCCCAATAAAGTCAATGGGAACCCGAACTTTGGAGCACTAAAATGGCTGTAAAAATGTCATGGAAAGGACAAGAGGGCTGCAAATGGCATCAAAATGTGGTTAAGAGCATGGCAAGTGCTCTGCAAACAAATGTGGATTGGGAAATTACTTTAAATAACATAAAGATGTAAAAATAAAAAATAATAATCTTTATCTAGGAGGACGAGGTCCATATGGAGTAGGAGGTTGAGGAGGCGGTGGATGTGGCGGTGTAGGTGGAAGCGACGGTGGAGGAGGAGAAGGTAGCCTACACTGCTTTTTGATTTTAAATGTATATATATATATATATATATATATATATTTTTTTTTTTTAAATTAGGGTACACCTCAAAACATTGGGAAATATAACCTGTGATAACCCCGTCCAGTCGTGCTAAACACGCGTTCAGACAATACACTGGCTGCAGGGCAGACCAGCACCTCCAAGGCGTAAAGGGCAAGCTCAGGCCATGTGCCCAATTTGGAGACCCAGAAATTGAACGGGGCAGACCCGTCATTCAGTACATGTAGGCGTGTGCACACATACTGCTCCACTATGTCGCACGTCCCCGTGATGTCCACGATTCAATTGGATATCTTCTTTATCAACTTTCAATGTTCTTTTATGCGCCTACCATGGTGATCACGGGTGGCGGGGAATCAAGGTTCCAGGCCAGAGAGGGAGCCTGAGAAAGGGATACCACATCCAAGGGGGGGTCAATGGATGAAATT
This sequence comes from Bufo gargarizans, assembly GCF_014858855.1. NCBI lineage: Eukaryota > Metazoa > Chordata > Amphibia > Anura > Bufonidae > Bufo > Bufo gargarizans. The sequence goes on from NC_058083.1 coordinate 74,837,228, forward strand.
AAATGTAATCAAGCGGAAATGTGGGACAAAGTATTAAAGCATAAGCTTCCAAGTTAAGAAAGGGGGCGTGCGGCAATTACCCACTCCCGACTCGGGAAGGTAGTGACGATAAATAACAATACAGGACTCTTAAGATGCCCTCTTTGAAAGATTAATAAAAAATTATAGGGAATGTCACTGGGGTATTTTGGATTTGGAAACGTTAGCCAGGAGAGGCCCTGCTGCCACTTTGTTGACTCTAGATAACTTAACCTGATCGCATGTTCCTGTGACGTCCACCATCCAGTTAGATATCTTCTCTATCAACTTTCTTTTCTGAGCCTACCATGTTGATCACAGTTATCTGTGAATCAGGGTTCCACGCCAGAGAGGGAGCGTGAGAAAGGGAGAACTCATCCAAGGGAGGTCAATGGATGCAATGGGATGAAGCGGAAATGTGGGACAAATTATTAAAGCAGAAGGATCGAATTAAAGGGCCAATTAAAGACAAATTTTGATGGGTTTTGAACTAATTGTGGTCTGTGGGTGACGCACTGTTATGGGGGATCTGTGGGTGGCACTGTTATGGGGGATCTGTGGATGACACTTATGGGGGATCTGTGGGTGACACTTATGGGGGATCTGTGGGTGACACTTATGGGGGATCTGTGGGTGACACTTATGGGGGATCTGTGGGTGACACTTATGGGGGATCTGTGGGTGACACTTATGGGGGATCTGTGGGTGACACTTATGGGGGATCTGTGGGTGACACTTATGGGGGATCCTCTCTGGATGGCACTGTTATGAGGATGAGGATCTGTGAATGACAGTTATGGGGGGGATCTGTGGATGACACATATATAGCAGCTTATGCTGTCATCCACAGATCCCCTCCATAAGTGTCCCTGTAGTGAATGACCCTCAATACAGGGGGTGGGGGTCGCATCTGCTTTAATGACAGCGGGGCCCGTGCAGTGACTATTTTACTACACGGGCCCCGCTTACTGTATAATCATATCTCTCTAATAGTTAATTGTTCTATGCATGTAATCGCATAATGAGCGCTAATGAGCGCTGTGTATTACCGTACTTAAAACTAGCAGCGCTCGCCGTTCGCCGCCTGCTTCATTCATAAGTGGGCGGTGCAGGCGCGTGACGTATGACTCACGCTGCAAGTGCCCGTCCTCCCGGCCTGCCTCCTGCCTCCTCTCTGCTCCGAACGGCGAGCGCTGCTAGTTTTAAGTACGGTAATACACAGCGCTCATTAGCGCTCATTATGCGATTACATGCATAGAACAATTAACTATTAGAGAGATATGATTATACAGTGAGCGGGGCCCGTGTAGTAGAATAGTCACTGCACGGGCCCCGCTGTCATTATAAATGCAGATGCCGCCCCCAGCCCCTCCTCCCTCACAGCTGATACACCCCCGCCCGGTGTATCATTGAAAACTGGGCAAAATAAGCTACATTCGCCGTATAAGACGCACTGCTATTTCCCCCCCACTTTTGGGGGGAAAAAAGTGCGTCTTATACGGCGAAAAATACGGTAAGTCCCTGTCACCTATGCAGAGCAGGGGTTTTTCATCACAGAAATGGGTTAATATCACCCACCAATGGAACGGAAAATTCTTTTAAATTTCGGTCCCTGTCACCTATGCAGAGCAGGGGTTTATTCATGGCAATAATTGTAAAATGTCAACCCAAGAATGTAACAGAAAAATTAGTGAAATTTATTAAGCTGTCAACTAGGGAGAACAGGGGTATATCACACCCAAAAATTGGTGAATTTAACACGAAAATGTAATAGACAAATTTGTGAATTTTTTTAACCTGTCTACTAGGTATAGCAGTGGTACATCACACCTAAAAATTGATGAATTTCACCCTAAAATGTAACAGACAAATTAGTGAATTTTTTTTACCTGTCTACTAGGTATAGTAGTGGTAAAGCACACCCAAAAATTGGGGCATTTCACCCGAAAATGTAACAGAACAATTAGTGAAATGATATAAAATAAAATAAAATCTGTACAAAAAAAACCAAACTTGATTTATGAGGTCGAGGAGGAGTTTGAGAAGGCGGTGGACGTGGCAGTTTAGGTGGAAGCGGCGGTGGAGGAGGATGAGGTAGCCGACACCGGTTTTTAGTTTTAATTATTTTTTTATATATTTTTTTTATTAGAGTACACTCCAAAAGAGTGGGAAATATCAAAAATACAACAATGAGCAATTGCGCTGTAGTATAACAATGTCTGGGTAAGGCCTGTATACATGTCTATTCTGCACAAGGTACGGACAAGTCCTGTGGGATCCATGCCTGGTTCATTTTAATGAACGTGAGCTTGTCCACATTGGCTGTGGACAGGCGGCTGCGTTTGTCTGTGATAATGCCCCCTGCCATGCTAAACACACGTTCAGATAATACATGTGCCCAATTTAGAGACTCAGAAGTTGAAGGGGGCAGACCCGTCATTCAGTACGTGTAGACGTGTGCACACATACTGCTCCACCATGTTGGTCAAATGCTGCCTCCTGCTAAGATGTTCCATATCAGCTGGTGGTGCTGGTTGTTGTGGCATGCTGACAAAGCTTTTACACATTTTGGCCATGCTAACCCTGCCTTGTGAGGTGCTGGCGGTGCCCAGCTGCGTTGGCAACCTCTTCCTTCTCCTCTGCCTTCGCCATCTCCTCCTCCACATCCTCCACCTCATCATCCTCCAGAACTGTGCCCTGGCTGTACAATTGTGTACCTGGCATTTGTATGTGCAGGAACCCACCCTCGGAGCCACTTGTGAATGACTGGCCAGAAACCCTATGAAAGGATCCCTCTTCCTTCTCCTCCTATTGTGCCACATCCTCTTCCATCATCGCCAGCAGCGTTATTTCAAGGAGGCATAGAAGTGGGATAGTAATGCTAAGAACAGCATTATCCACTTGCCATGTTGGTGGAGTACTCAAAACAGTGCAACAAGGAACACAGGTCTCGCATGGAGGCCCAGTCATTGGTGGTGAAGTGGTGCTGTTCCGCAGAGCGACTCACCCATGCGTGCTGCAGCTGAAACTCCACTATCACTTGCTGCTGCTCGCACCGTCTGGCCAGCATGTACAAGGTGGAGTTCCACCTTGTGGGCACGTCGCATATGAGGCGGTGAGCGGGAAGGCCGAAGTTACGCTGCAGCACTGACAGGCGAGCAGCAGCAGGGTGAGAACGCCGAAAATGCGTACAGACAGCCTGCACTTTATGCAGAAGCTCTGACATATCGGGGTAATTTTTAAGGAATCTCTGCACCACCAAATTCAGCACATGCGCCAGGCAAGGGATGTGCGTCAAACCGGCTATTCGCAGAGCTGCTTCAAGATTTCGCACACAAAGAGGCCGGGCTTGAGGCTTACTGGCACCAACCACTCATCGGTCTGTTGTTCAAGGCCTGTCCATAGCTGCTGCGCGGTGTGGGTTTTGTCTACCAAACAGATCAGTTTTAAAACTGCCTGCTGTCGTCTACCCCTGGCTGTGCTGAAGTTGATGGTGAAGGTATTACGCTGACCGGATGAGGAGCCGGTAGAGGATGAGGAAGCAGAGTAGTGGTGGAAGGACATGCGGAAAACCGCTATCCGCCTCATGCCTAGCCGCCACTGCATTTACCCAGTGTGCTGTTATAGAGATATAACGTCCCTGACCGTGCTTACTGGTCCGCGTATCCGTAGTGAGGTGCAACTTGAAGCAGATGGCGTTGCGCAGTGCACACCTGATTTTGTCCCCTACTTGGTTGTGCAGGGAAGGGATGGCACGCCTGGAAAAGTAGTGGCGGCTGGGCATGACGTGCTGTGGGACAGCCACCGCCTCAAGGCTTTTAAAACTCTCTGTCTCCACCAGACGCAATGACAGCATTTCAAAGGCCAGATATTTTGAAATGCTGGCATTCAAGCCAGGGATCGCGGGTGGGTAGGGGGGTACTTCCTCTTCCGCTCCAGTGTTTGGGAGATGTAGAGCTGAACGCTTCCGTGGGACATTGTGGAGATGCTTGGTGACCCAGATGGTGGTGTTGCTGGCAGATCCTCTGTTTGCGGGGTGGCAGGTGCCACTGTCACTCCAGAGGTGGATGAAAAGGCCGAGACTGCAGCAGAAGAGGAAGCAGGAGGAGCCAGAGACCTTTCTTGGTTTTTGAGGTGTCTACTCCACTGCAGCTCATGCTTTTCACTTAGATGCCTGGTCATGCAGGTTGTGCTCAGGTTGAAAACGTTTATGCCTCACTTCAAGCACTGATTGCAAGGCGAACAAAACACTTGTGTCTTGTTGTCAGCACATTGTCTGAAGAACTGCCATTCCAGGGAACCCCTAGGAGCTGGCTTTGGTGTGCTCGGTCCCTTGCTGCGGTGGGCAGTAGCAGGTGTACTGTCTAGGGGATGGCCGCTCCGCTTTTGCACCCTGCTCCCTCTTCTGCTATGCTGGTGGCTCTGTGCGACCACCGCCTCTTCCTCCGAACTACACAGGTCACCCGCAAGACCTTGATTCCATGTGGGGTCGAGGACCTCATCGTCCTTTACATCATCTTCCACCCTGGCTTAACCCCTGCCCTCCTTGGCGGTCTGCACACTTTTGAAAGCCCCAGCAGTTGGCACCTGTGTTTCGTCATCATCCGAGACGTGCTGCGATGGTCCTCCTATGTACTCATCTTGAAACATAAGTGGTTGGGCATCAGTGCACTCAATCTCTTCCACTTCTGGGGCAGGGATAGGTGGATGGCCATGGGAAACCCTGCTAACAGAGTCATCAAAAAGCAGAAGAGACTGCTGCATGACTTGTGGCTCAGACTGCTTTGCTGATTTGCAAGGGGGTGAGGTGAAAGACTGATGGACATTGGCTGCAGGTGCCAACTCTGATCTTTCAGCAGGAGACTGAGTGGGAGACAATGTGAAGGAACTGGAGGCACTGTCAGCAACTCAATCAACTATCGCCTGTACTTGTTCTGGCCTCACCATTTGTAGAGCCGCATTAGGCTCGGCCAAATACCGATGCAGGTTCTGTCGCCTACTCGCACCTGAGGAAGGTGTTTCACTTGTGCGTGTAGCTGGCACAGATCGACCACATCCTCTCCCTGCAACAGGAGCTCCACCAGCAGCACCACGAGCGGGGCCACATCCCTTATTTGACGCTCTCCTCATATTTCTCAAATTTAGGATCTTGCCCTAAATGGGTGTTTTTTTAATAGCAGAATAGAACCACAGTATCTAAAGGGTGTATCTCACACGTACAGATGTAGACTAGGCCGCAATTTAAGTTTGTTGCCCAAAATGGGTGTTTTTCTAATAGCAGAATAGAACCACAGTATCTAAAGGGTGTATCACACGTACAGATACAGACTAGGCCGCAATGAAAGATTTTTGCCCAAAATGGGTGTTTTATTAATAGCAGAATAGAATCACAGTATCTAAAGGGTGTATCTCACACGTACAGATGCAGACTAGGCCACAATTTAATTTTTTTGCCCAAAATGGGTGTTTTATTAAAAGCAGAATAGAACCACAGTATCTAAAGGGTGCATGTCACAAATACATATGCAGCAAAGGCTGCAAAATTAAGTATTTTGCCCAAAAAGGGTGTTTTTTTACTAACAGAATATGATAGCAGTGTATAATGCTTGAATTTCACACGTGCAGATGCAGCAAGGGCTGTAAAATTGTGTATTTTGCCCAAAATGGGTGTTTTTTAAAACCCCAAAAAATGATAGCTGTATTTCTAGCTTAAATTGCACACTGACTAATGCGGCAGAGGCCCAAGAAGAAGGTTATTGCAAAAAATTGGTGTTTTTTCAAAGCCAGAAAATTATTGTATGTTGTATTTCTAGGTTAAATTGCAGACTGACTAATGCTGCAAAGGCACCAGATGTAGGATATTGCCAAAAAAGGGTGTTTTTATTAAAACCAGATTATTATTGCAGTATTTCAAGCTTGGATTTCAATGTCACAAAAGCACATATGCAATGCTGGTGCACTGAGCTTGGATAAAATGGCCGCCGCAGCCCACCTAACTAACAGACGGATAAAAGTTCTTTTTCTCTGTCACTGGGATCAGGGCAGGGTAAAAAGATTGTGCACTGCACCCACACAACAAAATCTATGTAGATCGCTGAGTTCAATTGGAGTTCTGATCATAGATTCTTTCCTATTCTCTCCCTCACAGCAGCAGCATCCTCTCCCTACAATAAGCACAGCAGAATGACGTGCAGAACTACCTGACTCCAGCTTATGTAGAGGCTGGGTCACATGCTGCCCTGGCCAATCACAGCCATGCCAATAGTAGGTATGGCTGTGATGGCTTCTAAGGGCACACAGTTAAACGCTTGTTGATTGTCTGCTCTTCAGCCTTTCAAAAAGCGCTAAGAAATCGCAGAACACCGAACCTGAACCCAAACTTTTACAGAAATGTTCGGGTTAGGCTCCGGGGTCCAAAAATCCTAAAGTTTGGTACGAACCCGAACTTTACAGTTTGGGTTCGCATAACCCTAGTGATGACCTATCCAGAGGATAGGTTATAAGTATTATAATCTTGGAAAACCCCTTTAAGATATATAGATGCCACTCAAGAGTCTTGAAAGTTATGTAGACAATGCCCAGATTTACTAATCCTGTAGATGATGTAAGTTTATACAGGCTTTCTGGACATTCCACAGATTTATCACAGTGGCTCAGGCTGGATAATAAATGTGGTGCAGGTATAGACACTTTTCTCTGACTCTGTATCGACTATGGGTTGGCTTACTTTATGACAGATTTTTGTGCCAGAATTGTGAGCATATTAGGTGCTTCACTCTTTCCCAGGAAACCTGTCTACTTTCTACCAAGTCCTTTCCCCTTGTCAAGCATGTCTGGGAAAGGTGTAGAAACCTTTGATGCACCAAATTGCGCCACATTTTAATAGATTTTTGGTGCAGATACATTAGTAAATCTGGGCCAATATTCTTCAATTTGCGCAGAACAGAAAAATCTAATCTGTAGAGTATATTACATAGATATGTTTGTAGAGAAAGCTTAGAACCCACAAAGTACTTTTTGCATAAACTTCTAAGAAAAATGAGTCAAGCAGTCCAGACACTTCAGGCAATGGAGTCACAATTAATATTATCTTTCAGCCCAGCAGAGCATTAAACACAGCAAACGGGGCTAATCTAACAAATAAGTAAAAACGACGCAATTAATCCATTTAATGGAATGACACTAGTGGAAGCACTTAATATTCTGCGGAATCCTGTTTGTGAGACTAATATATTATTATACGCAGTATCTATACATTTCAGAGACTTTCTGTCTGCTATAGATAGATTTAGAGTATTTATTGGAGATGCTGAAATGAACTTTTAGTACTGTATACATCACGCTCATTTATTGTGTACTGACTGAGTGCTCAATATAATTAGTTTCATTGAAATCCTGCATCATTTCAGTAAGTTTAGGGCCATGAACTATGAAAATATATTTGTTATTTTAGCTTTTGCACAGAGTTATGTTTAAAGTCATATTCTCTTCTTTTTTTAATACTATGGCATACCCTGACAGACCGAGTGCCCAACTGCAACCGAAAACCCACATATTTATCGAAAAGTGCCAACACAGCAATTTACTCTGAATACTCTGAGTGCCACCTCTGGCACCCATGCCATAGGTTCGCCACCACTGCCCTAAGATATGTAATAAAATTTTGTCAGGAATATGGATTATTATTTTATGTCAGACATGTTCCCACACCAGCCATCAGCAGTAAGATAGCAGAGGTAGTGAACTCCACAGGGGGACCCTGCTTCAAAGCCCAGTTAACTAGCAGAGAACCTCTAGCAGGCCACAGTTGTTTACAATTTCTCACCTCCATTTAGCCAGCCAGGAACCCAGCTAAAGGAACAGGACAAACCTATCTGCAGGGGTCTAGGCCATTCCCCAGTTCAATCAAAATTTATCAGACAGCATGGAAACGGCGATTCATAAGGAATTATGAATTGCCCGGCCATCACAGGCACAAACAGGATACATATTTGTGCCCATGTGGCCACGATGAACAGTCCCGTGGTCATAGTCTGGCGGTGGGATGCCAGGGAGGGGATATATAGATATCTCCCCATAGAAACCACATAATGGTACCATACTTGGACTCTACTGGTAGCCGGAACCCAGGCGGCTCTATTGGTCCCAGAACCACCTCCCTGCGACATTCTGGTCTGGAGCCATGAGCCCTAATCTGTGTTGTGGCTCATGTGCTACCAGCCCAGCAGAGGGGGGGTGGTGGACTCCTCCCAGAGGCCGGGAGTGGAGGGACCGGCTACAGGTTAAAAGGTATTTGCCAGCAAGCGGGCATTTTTTTTTTTTCAGAAAGGGGGGTCACATCGTGCCATGTGTATAGAGGGACCTGCAACTTGCTGTCATCATTTCCCCCCCACGTGACTCCAGCTAAGAACTCATCACAACCCACGGGACTCATATACCTGGTAATCTGACGTATTGTTCTGCTTAACCCTGTTGTACCCTATCATCTGTATTTGTAACCTCAGACCACTGTATATATTTTCTGTGTGTATAGTGTTATTTCTAGTGTGCCCTTAAGGCTATTAAATATATAATTTAATCTTGTGCTGTCTCGTATCTCGATCACGAATCCCCACGTCCGTGTTTTGGCCTAGTAATACGCTACCGCGGGTTGGTTTCTCACCCTATATAATACCGTTAGCGGACCGGGCTTATATCAAACGAGAAGCTGGTGGCAGTATACTCGGGATGAGAAAGCACTGTTTCACTGGGGCAGTGAAGAGGCTCTCTCAGCTTGTTGCCTCTCTGTGCCCGTGTGGACAGGAGGAATCTGTGTAAACTGTATCAAGCTGACCTTACCTGCTCCTCCAGGAGGGCCTAACGTCACGCCTTTGTAACCAGTGATCATACCGTATCTTGCTGGTTCTACGTATTTGACGTCCGACGTCACACATTTTGATTGGTAAAGGTCTGTCCTTAGAGACCTCCACCAATCCCAAAAACTAAAGAATTGAATGATGTTCTATTGACTTTTCCATTTACATGTAAGGGGTTAGAAATTACCCTGGATCTTTTTGGCCTGTAAGGGGTCCACATGGCTCTCCACTCACAGATGGTGGAAGTAATCAGGTGGACACAAGTGTAACAACGGCTTTACTGGTTTTACGTGGAAACAGAACCTTGACAGCTACAGTGTTTTAGGCTTTATGGTTACTGAAAAATCTAAATAGGCAACTAGCTTACTGCTTAGTCTCATGTGTGGGAGAAGATTAGTCAGGTATAGCAAAGTTAGCTAATCTGCAGTCTCTTTAAGAGGCAAAAGGCTTAATCTCTGTCCCTGCAGAGGTGGTACCCAATTTTGCTGGGTGATGATGCTCTGTGTATGTGCAGAATGGAGAACCTTCTAGAAGGTCAACCATCACTGTATCAATCCACCAATCTGGGATTTATGGCGGAGTGGGAAGAAAGAAGCCTCCCGTCAGTAAAAAAAATAAATAAATAAAAAATAAAGTCTACCTGGAGTTTGCCAAAAAGCACCTAAAGGACTTTCAGACCAGTGGCGGATCCAGGGGGGGGGGCAACGGGGCAATTGCCCCCCCCCCCCCGAGCTGGCGGCGGCGGCTGGGCACAGGGAGATGAGCGCTTTTTTATTGTGGAAGCGCTCATCTCCAGTCATCTGTATCGCCGTCCTCAGGACAGCGATACAGATGCCTGCCTGTGCTGCGGTAGGGGAGGGAGAGGCGTGTCCCTTTCCCTTCCTCTGATAGGCTGCCGGCCTAGTGCCTGCAGCTTATCAGAGGCCAGCGCAGGCGGCGCGATGACGTCATCGCGCCGCCTGAGCCATACAGCCAGAAGAGGCCTGCATCGCATCACTGACATGGATATAAGTATGTGTGTTTTTTTTTATTTTTATTATATACAATACTTTTACTGGCGGGGGCTGTTATTACTGGCAAAGGGGGGGCTGTTATTACTAGCAAAGGGGGCTGTTATTACTGGCAAAGGGGGGCTGTTATTACTGGCACCTGGGGGCTGTTATTACTGGCACCTGGGGGCTGTTATTACTGGCAAAGGGGGGCTCTTATTACTGGGGGCTGTTATTACTGGCAAAGGGGGGCTGTTATCACTGGCACAGAGGGGCTGTTATTACTGGGGGCTGTTATTACTGACACAAAGGGCCTCTTATTACTGGGGGCTGTTATTACTGGCACAGAGGGGCTGTTATTACTGGGGCTGTTATTACTGGGGGCTGTTATTACTGGCACAGAGGGGCTGTTATTACTAGGGGCTGTTATTACTGGCACAAGGGGGCTGTTATTACTGGGGGATGTTATTACTGGGGGCTGTTATTACTGGCACAGAAGGGCTGTTATTACTGGGGGCTGTTATTACTGGCACAGGGGGTCTGTTATCACTGGGGGCTGCTATTATTGGCACAGGGGGGCTGCTATTACTGGCATAGGGGGCTATTATTACTGGATTACTGGCACGGGGGGGCTGTTAATACTGGCACATGATTGGGGGCACTATAGGGGCATCTACTGAGGCCACAAAGAAGGGGTATTTTATATGGGCTCTCTGTACAGTACAATTTTATACTGGGAGACATTATGGTGGGTACTATGGGGAAGGGGGGAGAGGAGTACTATGGGGTCATCTACGGGGGGCACTAAGAAGGGGTATTTTATACTTGCAAATTATGGGGGACACTGAGGGCATCTACTAGAGCATTTTATACTGGTACATTATAGGGGGCACTAGGAGGAAGGAGGGTGTGGAGCACTATGGGGTCATTTACTAGGGGCACTATATAGGGGTATTTTATACTGGCACATTATGGGGGCATTAGCTCAACTGGGGGCATTACAAAGGGGTAGTTTTTGCACTGTCACATTATAAGGAGAATTATTTCTACTGGGGGGGGGGCATTATGGTGGGCTTTATTACTCCCCCATGGTATGACCCCCTAGTAGAAGCACCAGCCTCTCCCTGCTCTGCTATCCCTCTGCCCCTTCTCCAAATCCTTATTATGAAATCTTTCTCATTAGGATAAAACACAACATCAGCTCCGCCGAGCCCCCGGCCAAAGTGTGGAAGTGGCGACCGAGACCCCCAAGGGCCAAGCCAAGTAACTGTAAGTTTTCATGTGAAATATGATTGTTATACACATATACCCTACACTGTGGAGTCTGTTCTATAAGCACCATTGTTTTGTGGCGGCTCTTTATGTATAGGGACCAGGCCAAGTAGTAGTTGAGGTGCCTTGGGTTTTGCAGGTTTAATGTGCTGGTGGCAAGATCCCTTTAAGTTTGTGACGCCAGTGCCGGTAACGGTGGCACACCGATTTATTGTAGCAATAATTGAGGTACACAAGTTGCAGTGAACCAGAACTTCCGTTTACTGAAACAGTTCAACTATTTACAGTCTTTAGTCGGTTCCACATGTACATTGTTGTAACAGGCAGGCTTTATATTCACGGAAGGCAAAATCCTTGCAAGATACTTCCCTAGCTCCCTCTACTGTCTAGGAGGAGGAACTTCACCCCTAACAGGCCTGGTACAAGAGATAAAAGGAAAATACACATAAAAACATCATATAAAATACAATGACCCTGTCCCACAGGAGGTGGGGAACAACGTAGCCCAATTGACCCTTGTGTAGTGCCCACATTTACCTAGTGGGACACTACATATGTACTTTCTCCAGACCTGAATCCCATTGAAAACCTTTGGAATTGGCTGACTCGCCATGTAGAGGCTCGTAACTCTGTAGCCCAGAACCTCAATGACCTGAGAGCCACCCCCTTCAAGAAGAGTGGGATGCCATGCCTTAGCAGACAATAAGTTGACTTGCGAACAGCATGAGACGTTGTTGTTAAGCTGTAATTGATGATCAAGGCCACATTTTTGAGACATTGACATTTTTTGTGGGGGTATACCCAACCCTGTTGTTGGCTTTTGTTTCAATAAATTGAGATGAGGACATCACCATTGCATGCTTCTACTTAAATGCCCTACTTTAATGATATAATATCACTGTTGCGTGAACATCCGAAAGCCAAATATCCCTATCTTTTTGTGAGTAGTATATTTTATACAACCGTATTTCTGATACTTGTTAAATATTAAAGTTTTTGCTGACTTGTCCTCAGGATAGGTCATCAATATCAGGTGAATTCTGGTCTGACACCCTGCGCCCCCGCCGATCAGCTGTTTGAAGAGACCACTGGTTCCAGTTAGTGATACAACCTCCTCACGGTGAACCAAGTACAGCTCCATACATTGTATAGCGGCAGTGCTCGGTATTGCAGCCCAGGCCAATTCACTTGAATGGGGTTCAGCTGCACATAGGGCATGTGACCGATGACATCACTGGCATTGAAAGAGGCTGTAGAACCCAATCAATGATCGGCGGGGTGATCTGATATTGATGACCTATCCCGAATATAGACTATCAGCGTTAAACTCCTGGAAAACGTTTAATGAAGAGTAAGCAATTTAATGCTCTGCACGTAATTATCTGCACTCATCAACCTTGTCTCTCGCTTCAAATGCAGTATGCAATGAATGAGGCCCTGAACGAGGTGAATGGAAGCAAGACAATCCTTTATTCTTAGGTTAGGAGCCAAGTTGGAAGCTTCATGCGGCAAAACAGACGTCTGACATTTTTGTAGGTATTTAATTATCAGTATCCTTGCTGTAGCTGGAGAAATGAACACATCTCTTGGCTGGTTTTTAATGAAAGTATGCAACATCAAAAACATTACACTAAGTCATTCTCCAACGCTAATTCCATCAGCTTCTTTAATCATTCAACCAAGTTTAATTTTCAGTCACAATTTAAAAAAGAATTCCTTTTACTCAAGGATCAGTTTAAATCTTCAGTCAATTAAAACTAATCTCTAGCAGTCATCCAGGCTCGGAGCCAAAACCCAGGTGACAGAGTCCTCGCAGGTTACAGGCCGCCTTTCATTGATACTTCGCCCACAGATACTGCACTGTGCATTAATTCATAGGAACCAGCAGCATTCAATGGGAGTTATATTAATATAGCAGGTGAATCTCAATATTCTCAAGACACATGTACACCACACATCCTCTACTGAGTATGAAGAGAGCATTGTGTTCAACATGTAAGTGAATACAATGGCCCCGGGCTGCTAAATGTAGAAATGAGCAAAGTTTTGAAAAATTTGATTTGGCTGCTTCGCTGAACTTCAACAAGAAATTATACCTAGTCACGAATCAGTTTCCATTGTATGGAGCAGGCAAAATGACAGGAAACGGCAATTGCAATGGCTGTCATTTAACCCCTTAGATGCCACATTCAACACTGATCACGGCATCTGTGACTAACATTAAGCTGTTCAGGGGTTAAAAAAGATAAATTATATTCACCCCATCCACTTGCTTGTGTAGCGGTCGTTTGTTCCTGTCTTGATCATAGAAAACCCGTCAAAGGGCATGCGGCGAGCGTGATGACGCCACCACGTGATCACACTGGGCATGCATGGTGATGTGCAGTACTTCGACTAATTGTTCAGAGTAGACTGGTATTTCTTGGGCCATTGTGACTGGACACCAATCTACAATACCACAGGAGATACTTATCTGTACTTTCTAGTGGTGGTTATCAGGGTGCAGATTTCACATGTAAAATGTCTGTAAATCAGCTTGTCTAATCAGGTCAAGTGAAACTAATTAGTGGCTGCTGTAGTTCTAAAGTGCTGGAGCTGATTGTCCGGTAGTGCCTCTGGTAGGTGTAGTACAGTACTACATGTACTATACCACTGTCTGTACTACATGTATTGTACTGCCCTTTAACTGCATGTCATGCACTGTACTGCTCCCTATCTGTACATATACAGTGCTGCCCCCTACACGCATTACCTGTGCCTTGCTGCTATCTGTACTACATGTACTGTACTGCTCTCTACATGTACTGTGCTATTATCTACCTGTACTACATATACTGCTCTCTACCTGTATTACATGTACTGTACTGCTCACTATGTGTGCTACATATACATAACTGACCCTAGATGCATTACCTGTGCTGTGCTGCTATCTATCTGTACTGCATGTACTATATTGTTATCTACCTACTACGTGGATTGTACTGCTCTTTACATGTACTTTACTGATTTCTACCTTTCTGCATTGTACTGTTCTCTACCTGACCTACATGTACCTTACAGCTCTCTATTTGTACTGTACTGTTATCTACCTGTACTACATGTACTGTACTGCTCTTTACATGTACTATACTGTTATCTACCTGTACTACATGTACTGTACTGCTCTTTACATGTACTGTACTGTTATCTACCTGTACTACATGTACTGTACTGCTCTTTACATGTACTGTACTGTTATCTACCTGTACTACATGTACTGTACTGCTCTTTACATGTACTGTACTGTTATCTACCTGTACTACATGTACTGTACTGCTCTTTACATGTACTGTACTGTTATCTACCTGTACTACATGTACTGTACTGCTCTTTACATGTACTGTACTGTTATCTACCTGTACTACATGCACTGTACTGCTCTTTACATGTACTGTACTGTTATCTACCTGTACTACATGTACTGTACTGCTCTTTACATGTACTGTACTGTTATCTACCTGTACTACATGCACTGTACTGCTCTTTACATGTACTGTACTGCTCTTTACATGTACTATACTGTTATCTACCTGTACTACATGTACTGTACTGCTCTTTACATGTACTGTACTGTTATCTACCTGTACTACATGCACTGTACTGCTCTTTACATGTACTGTACTGCTATCTACCTGTACTGCGTGTACTGTACTGCTCTTTACCTGTACTGTACTGTTATATACCTGTACTACGTGTACTGTACTGCTCTTTACATGTACTATACTGTTATCTACCTGTACTACATGTACTGCTCTTTACATGTACTGTACTGTTATATACCTGTACTACGTGTACTGTACTGCTCTTTACATGTACTATACTGTTATCTACCTGTACTACATGTACTGTACTGCTCTTTACATGTACTATACTGTTATCTACCTGTACTACATGTACTGTACTGCTCTTTACATGTACTGTACTGTTATCTACCTGTACTACATGTACTGTACTGTTATCCACCTGTACTACGTGTACTGTACTGCTCTGTACATGTACTGTACTGTTATCTACCTGTACTACATGTACTGTACTGTTATCTACCTGTACTACATGCACTGTACTGCTCTTTACATGTACTGTACTGTTATCTACCTGTACTACATGTACTGTACTGTTATCTACCTGTACTACATGTACTGTACTGTTATCTACCTGTACTACATGCACTGTACTGCTCTTTACATGTACTGTACTGTTATCTACTTGTACTATATGCACTGTACTGCTCTTTACATGTACTGTACTGTTATCTACCTGCTACCTGTACTACATGCACTGTACTGCACTTTACATGTACTGTACTGATTTCTACCTGATTTGTACTGTTCTCTACCTGACCTACATGTACCTTACAGCTATTTGTACTGTACAATTGCTATTAATAATTAAATTACTCCTCAAAAATCTGAGGCTACACACACTATTTGCAGCGAGATTTTCCAAGGATTCACTCTGTGCATCCTTGCTCCTCCGGCTTCCTCTGACAGTCCCTCCCTCTCCTTCTCCTTGACAGGGGCGGCAAAGTGACTATGCAGGAACCTGGCCCTGCCAATCAAGAAGAGGGAGGGTCTGGCAGAGAAAGCAGAAGAAACAGTGGTGCACAGAGTGGCTTGGGCACGCCCCTGATGCACTTAAATGCTTCTTTGCATGCAAATTAAAACAGAATGAAGCAACAGAATACAAAGGGAAAGTTATCATTACTACAGTGTTCATTTTAGGATATGGTCAGATATCATAGTCAAGTATCATTACATTCAACTGAGCTAGCCCTACAAAGCATTGTGAATGGTTTATCAGTGAATTTCTAAGGGTACTTTAACACTAGCGTTTAAGTTTTCCGGTATTCAGTTCCGTCCTAGGGGCTCAATACCGTCCTAGGGGCTCAATGCTTTTGTTTTGTCCTAATGCATTCTGAATAGAGAGCATTCTGTTCAGTATGCATCAGAATGTCTTCAGTTCAGTCACTTTTACGGTATTTGGACAGAGAAAATACCGCAGCATGCTGCAGTATTTTCTCCGGCTAAAATTCCGGAACACTTGCCGGAAAGCCGGCATTCATTTCTATTGAAATGTATTAATGATCCGGACCAAGTGTTCTGGAAAAACATGCACATGCGCAGACCTTTAGAAATGTTAAAAAAATAAATACTGGATCTGTTTTTCCAGATGACACCGGAGAGACGGATCCAGTATTTCAATGCATTTGTCAAATGGATCCGGATCTGGAAACAAATGGTATCTGTTTGCACACATATTTCCGGATCCGGCAGGCAGTTCCGGCAACGCTAGTGTGAAAGTACCCTAAGTCACAAACTCTCTTTAAAGGGAATGTATCATCAGAAGTAATGATGAGCGAATTTCATATTTTGAAATTTGTTCATGCTTCTTTTGGTGGTAAAAAGTGAATTGTGTTATGGATTCCGTTACCACGGACCATAACGCAATTCTATGACGGAATGCATAAGAGAATGCCTTTGGAGGTCTATGGGCTGCATAACGGAGCTGTCCCATTTCCGTTATGCAGGGGAGTCCGTTATGCAGGCCATGGTAAATTTACCAGTGTCATGAAGTACAATATGTGACGAGAAAACAATCTCAGAATGGCCTGGATAAGTAAAAGCTTTTTAAAATTACCACATAAAGTGACACATGTCAGATTTGCAAAAAAATGGCCTGGTCCTTAAGGGGAAAAATGGAAGGGTCCTGAAGGGGTTAAAGAGTCAAACATTGTATAGGATAGCTGCCTAAGGGCTCTTTCACACCTGCGTTCTTTTCTTCCGGCATAGAGTTCCGTCGTCGGGGCTCTATGCCGGAAAAATCCTGATCAGTTTTATCCTAATGCATTCTGAATGGAGAGAAATCCGTTCAGGATGCATCAGGATGTCTTCAGTTCTGGAACGGAGCGTTTTTTGGCCGGAGAAAATACCGCAGCATGCTGTGCTTTTTGCTCCGGCCAAAAATCCTGAAGACTTGCCGCAAGGCCGGATCCGGAATTAATGCCCATTGAAAGGCATTGATCCGGATCCGGCCTTAAGCTAAACGTCGTTTCGGCGCATCGCCGGATCCGACGTTTAGCTTTTTCTGAATGGTTACCATGGCTGCCAAGATGCTAAAGTCCTGGCAGCCATGGTAAAGTGTAGTGGGGAGCGGGGGAGCAGCATACTTACCATCCTTGCGGCTCCCGGGGTGCTCCAGAGTGACGCCAGGGCGCCCCACGCACATGGATGACGTGATCGCATGGCACGTCATCCATGCGCATGGGGCGCTCTGACGTAACTCTGGAGCGCCCCGGGAGCCGCGCGGACTGTAAGTATACCGCTCCCCCGCTTTCCGCTCCTACTATGGAAACCAGGACTTTAATAGCGTCCTGGGTGCCATAGTAACACTGAAAGCATTTTGAAGACGTCTTCAAATGCTTTCAGTACACTTGCGTTTTTCCGGATCTGGCGTGTAATTCCGGCAAGTGGAGTACATGCCGGATCCGGACAACGCAAGTGTGAAAGAGGCCTTACATCTAGTGACATCAGAGGCAGAGCTTGCTAAGAGCTCATTTGCATCCCTTCCTTCCCAGAATTACAGAGTAACCGATTAAGGTGCTTTCTGCCCAAGGAGAGATATTACCCCCCAACATCTATCACTAGTTTATCCCTCTTCAGATTTTATTTTTATTTTTTTATACATTTCTATTTACCAACAACCAAGAATGTAAGTGAGACAAATGACTTATGCATAAACAGTAGATATAATGTATACAGAGCAGCACAACGGTACCTTTCAGCTTGGAAACCAGGAATGCCTCGGCCAGTCCAACTCCCCTGACCCTTGGGGT
This sequence comes from Bufo gargarizans, assembly GCF_014858855.1. Lineage (NCBI taxonomy): Eukaryota > Metazoa > Chordata > Amphibia > Anura > Bufonidae > Bufo > Bufo gargarizans. Next base: position 74,855,233 of record NC_058083.1, read on the forward strand.
TTACAGCGATGAATAGTACAAAGAATGTGACGGCAGCATCTCCAGTCCAATAAGGCTTTATTCACACACAGTGCATGAAACAGTACACACGGTCCAGATACAGCAATGTTTCGGCTACATACAGTCGTGGCCAAAAGTTTTGAGAATGACACAAATATTAGTTTTCACAAACTTTGCTGCTAAACTGCTTTTAGATCTTTGTTTCAGTTGTTTCTGTGATGTAGTGAAATATAATTACACGCACTTCATACGTTTCTAAGGCTTTTATCGACAATTACATGACATTTATGCAAAGAGTCAGTATTTGCAGTGTTGGCCCTTCTTTTCCAGGACCTCTGCAATTCGACTGGGCATGCTCTCAATCAACTTCTGGGACAATTCCTGACTGATAGCAACCCATTCTTTCATAATCACATCTTGGAGTTTGTCAGAATTAGTGGGTTTTTGTTTGTCCACCCGCCTCTTGAGGATTGACCACAAGTTCTCAATGGGATTAAGATCTGGGGAGTTTCCAGGCCATGGATCCAAAATGTCAACGTTTTGGTCCCCGAGCCACTTAGTTATCACTTTTGCCTTATGGCACAGTGCTCCATCGTGCTGGAAAATGCATTGTTCTTCACCAAACTGTTGTTGGATTGTTGGAAGAAGTTGCTGTTGGAGGGTGTTTTGGTACCATTCTTTATTGTGAGTGAGCCCACTCCCTTGGATGAGAAGCAACCCCACACATGAATGATCTTAGGATGCTTTACTGTTGGCATGACACAGGACTGATGGTAGTGCTCACCTTTTCTTCTCCGGACAAGCCTTTTTCCTGATGCCCCAAACAATCGGAAAGAGGCTTCATCGGAGAATATGACTTTGCCCCAGTCCTCAGCAGTCCATTCACCATATTTTTTGCAGAAGATCAATTTGTCCCTGATGTTTTTTTTGGAGAGAAGTGGCTTCTTTGCTGCCCTTCTTGACACCAGGCCATCTTCCAAAAGTCTTCGCCTCACTGTGCATGCAGATGCGCTCACACCTGCCTGCTGCCATTCCTGAGCAAGCTCTGCACTGGTGGCTCTCTGATTCCGAGGCTGAATCCTCTTTAGGAGACGATCCTGGCGCTTGCTGGACTTTCTTGGACGCCCTGAAGCCTTCTTAACAAGAATTGAACCTCTTTCCTTGAAGTTCTTGATGATCCTATAAATTGTTGATTGAGGTGCAATCTTAGTAGCCACAATATCCTTGCCTGTGAATCCATTTTTATGCAATGCAATGATGGCTGCACGCGTTTCTTTGCAGGTCACCATGGTTAACAATGGAAGAACAATGATTTCAAGCATCACCCTCCTTTTAACAGGTCAAATCTGCCTGACATAATGATCTCCAGCCTTGTGCTCGTCAACATTCTCACCTGAGTTAACAAGACGATTACTGAAATGATCTCAGCAGGTCCTTTAATGACAGCAATGAAATGCAGTGGAAAGGTTTTAGATTAAGTTAATTTTCATGGCAAAGAAGGATTATGCAATTCATCTGATCACTCTTCATAACATTCTGGAGTATATTTAAATTGCTATTATAAAAACTTAAGCAGCAACTTTTCTAATTTCCAATATTTATGTAATTCTCAAAACTTTTGGCCACGACTGTAGTGTGCACTGCTTCATGCACCGTGTGTGAGTAAGCCTTATTTGACTGGAGATGCTGCCGTCACATTCTTTGTACTATTATGCATAAACAGTGTCAGTTTTCCCTGGGTTTGTGGATGGAGACTAACTGCTATGATATCTATCATATGTGGCACACATAGAGGAGATGTTGTTCCCCCGTTTCTCTGTAGCACATCTTCGTCATCAGCAGCAGTATGGATGGCACTGGACAGCAGTACTAAGCAGCGTAGCCATAGGCGTGCGCAGTCTATTGCATTAGGGTGTGCACCCTAAAGCACAAACACACACGCCCTGCGCACATGTGTATGTGTATATATATATATTATATACATACACAGGCCCGGCCTCACCCTAGCGTTGGCGTGACTCCGCCTCTGCGCCTAGGAACAATATATAGGGGGGCACATAAGATACCACAGTCAAAAATTGGGGGGCACTAATAATTTTCACCACTTAATCATATTACTGAAAAAAAAAATATATATATATATAAATAAGATTATAAAATACGAGAGTATTGCGGTATGTTGGGATACCTTTATATTGTACTATCCTAATACTTAAAAGACAAGCGTTCAAGAGTTTTCCTTTCTTCCTCTGTATTGCTTCAGACCTGAGAAAGAGAGAAACACTCTCCAAAACTTTTCTTTAGAGTTTAAAGCAGTTTCAGCACTACAATAAAATAATTTACTTGCAAAAGAAGCTGTTCAGTCGTCTGCTGTGCCGTCCTCTGCTTGCTTCCGCGGATCTTCCCCTCCTTTCAGTCTCTCCTCAGTGAGCGGGATCTGTGGATGACACACTGTTATGGGGGATCTGTGGATGACACACTGTTATGGGGGATCTGTGGATGACACACACACTGTTATGGGGGATCTGTGGATGACATATGACTGAGGAGGGCTATCAGGGGATATTATACAGGGGGTATTATAACTGAGGGGTATCAGGGTAATTAATACAAGGGTAATATAACCAAGGAGTATCAGGGTACATTATACAGAGGTAATATAACTGAGGAGGGCTATCAAGTACATTATACAGGGGTAATATAAGTTATATTACCCCTGTATAATGTCCCCTGATAGCCCTCCTCAGTTATGTTACCCCTGTATAATAATGTCCCCTGATACTGCTTGGTTATATTACCCCTGTATAATAATGTCCCTTGATACCCCTTAGTTATATTACCCTGTATAATAATGTACACTGATACCCCTTAGTCATATTACCCCGCCCTGTATAATTGAACCTGATACCCCTCAGTTATATTATATAACTGAGGGGTATCAGGGTACATTATACAGGGGTAATATAACTGAGGAGGGCTATCAGGGGACATTATACAGGGGGTAATATAACTAAGGGGTATCTATCAGGGTACATTATACAGGGGAAATATAACTGAGGAGGGCTATCAGGGACATAATACAGGGGTGAGGGGTAAGATAAATTATATTACCCCTGTATAATGTCTGATAGTAGCCTAGCCCTGCTCAGTTATATTACCCCTCATGTACCTTGATACCCCTAGTTATATTACCCCCTGTATAATTTACCCTGATACCCCTCAGATATATTATACAACTGAGGGGTATCAGGGTAATACAGGGGACAACAGAGGAGGCGTAGCACTGTGGGACAGCGAGGTTACAAAGGTACATAAATACTTCTTTTTTTTATATGCCATCAGCCCTTACCTTGCCTCACCAACTTGAAGGCGCGCGAAGGCACACACAGATGAGATGCGACGTGACATGACGTCAACCCAGCACGCACCGTACCGCTCCCTCTCTGCCTCCACTGGGTCCAGGACTCCAGTCAGTGAGCTGACTTTCCCTCCGCATGCTGCGGTTTGCTTTCCGTCCTGGAATGCGGTGCAAAACGTATCCGTCATGACCCACAATGCAAGTCAATGGGGACGTTTTCTCTGACACAATCTGACACAATAGAAAACGGATCTGTCCCCCATTGATTTTCAATGGAGGTCATGACAGATATGTCTTGGCCAGGGGCGTTGCTAGAGTCTGAAGAGACCCGGGGCACAAGCTCGTGTGAAGCCATGCCCCCACCCTATGAAACCACACTCTCATCACCACCGGGGGGGGGGGCTTCACAGTAGTTATTTACCCCTTACAGCAGTCCCCCCTTCAGTGAATGGGGGACTGCTGAATAGGGTTAATAACCACAGTGAAGGGCCTAGCCGTCTGGGCAACCCCACAGACATCCATAACAGTGCCATCCACAGATCCCCCATTAGTGTCATCCACAGATCCCCCATAAGTGTCATCCACAGATCCCCCATAAATGTCATCCACAGATCCCCATAAGTGTCATCCACCGATCCCCATAAGTGTCATCCACAGATCCCCATAAGTGTCATCCACAGATCCCCATAAGTGTCATCCACAGATCCCATAAGTGTCATCCACAGATCCCCCATAAATGTCATCCACAGATCCCCATAAGTGTCATCCACCGATCCCCATAAGTGTCATCCACAGATCCCCATAAGTGTCATCCACAGATCCCATAAGTGTCATCCACAGATCCCCCATAAATGTCATCCACAGATCCCCCATAAGTGTCATTCACAGATCCCCTATAAGTGTCATCCACAGATCCCCTATAAGTGTCATCCACAGATCCCCCATAAGTGTCATCCACAGATCCCCCATAAGTGTCATCCACAGATCCCCCATAAGTGTCATCCACAGATCCCCATCAGTGTCATCCACAGATCCCCATCAGTGTCAACCACAGATCCCCCATAAGTGTCATCCACAGATCCCCATCAGTGTCATCCACAGATCCCCCTAAGTATCATCCACAGATCCCCATAAGTGTCATCCACAGACCCCCCTAAGCATCATCCACAGATCCCCTCCCCGCCCAGCGCCGCCTCGAGGCTAATTTATTCACTTCACTTGCCTCTGTGTAATCTCGCACAGGCACACTGTTAGAGGCATCGTCGAATGAGGTGCGCTGGAAGACTGCGCATGCGCACTTCGCTCGACAATGCCTCTGCCAGTGCGCCTGTGCGAGATTACACATAGGCAAGTGAAGTGAATAAATTAGCTACGAGGCCGCGCCGCGGGCCGGGCATTCGTGGCACTGGACAAAACATCCGGGGCTCCAGCCCCTAATGTATTGTCCTAACGACGCCCCTGGTCTTTGCTATGTTAAAAATAATACAACCGGATCCGTTCATAACGGATGCAGATGGTTGTATTATCACCAGTAACAAGATTCACCGGATTCAGCAAAAACGCTAGTGTGAAAGTAGCTTAAGTGAAGAAAGAGTTACTTCTATTCACTTGCTCTATTGAGTTATGCAAGGTGTATAGGAAATACAGTGCCTATTTAAAAAAAAAGTATGCTTTACGTAAAGCATAATTAAAAATATTAATCATTTTCTGATAAAATATTCCCTTTAACCCCTTCACCCCCAGTGCCGTAATAGTACGGCGCTGGCCGGGTCTTTAAAGATGGCGACCACTCCTGAGCGCTGAGGGCGGGGGGCTGCCTGCTTCTTATAGCAGACACCAGCGGCTCATATCCGCAAACGGCAGTAATGCAGATCGTGGACATTTAACCCCTCAGATGCCACATAGTATTTCCTATGGAGGCTGCTGCATAGTACAAATGTAGTAGAGTTAACACGCATGCTTTATGAGATGTGTTATCTAAACTAAATGCGTTAAGCAAACACCTTCAATTGCTTTTCAATGGCTTTTGTTTCAAGATAACACAATGAGTTAAGAAATTTGAGTTAAGAGTTTGAGTGTTAACCCTGCTACATCTGTATTTCCTATGGAGCCCTTGCTTGTAATAGGGCTTCATAGGAAAGTAGAAAAATGATCAAAGATTTCAATGCAAGTGCATTGTAGTCTATAATAATAGCAATCAGATTACTGGTTGTTATAGTTCCCTATGGGAACTATAAAAAAGTGTAAAAAAAAAAAGTTTAAAAAAATAAATAAATTAAAAAAACATAACAATTTAAATCACCCCCCTTTTCGCAAAATGAAACATAAAAGAACAAAAAATGTAAATAAAAATACACCATACCATGATGGGTGTCGTGATGTGCGCAAACGGCCATAGTATAAAAATATAAAAATATTCCCCATACGGCAAACAGCAAAACGGAAAAAAGCGTCCAAATGGACGATTCGCCATTTTTGATAGCTTCATTTACTACTTATAAAAAGTGATCAAAAAGACATACATACCCCAGAATGGTATCAATGAAAAGTTCAGGTCGTCCTGCAAAATATGAGCCCCCATGAGCCCCCATACAGCTCCGTACACATAATTACCAAAAAGTTATAGGGTCAAAATATGGCGACAAAAAAAAATAAAACTGATTTTTTCACACTTTTTAATTTATTTAGCACTATCAAAACGCAAGAAAAACTATACATATAAGGTATCGCTGGATTTGTACTGACCTGTAGAATAAAAGTAACTGGTCAGTTTTATCGCACATCGAACGTTATAAATTAAAAACCCATAAAACCCATTTGGAATTTTTTTCCCGCCTCCCACTACATCATATGCAATATTAAATGGTGGCGTTGGAAAGTACAACTTGTCCCTCAAAAAACAAGCCCTCATATGGCTATGTGAACAGAAAAATAAAAGGAATATGGCTCTGGGAAGGCAGGGAGCGCAAAACGAAAACGCAAAAAACAAAACAAAAAAACCTCCGTGGTGAAAGGGTTAAGCACAAAGAATTAGCTTGAATAGTATATAAACAATAATGTTAGAATCCAGAAATAAATGCAGAAAGTATTTATCCTTGGTTTTCTCTTAATATTCATTCTTCCTGTATTCATTGTAACACAGCATGTTGAGGACAATGCCATTTTTCAGCATATGCCAACAGGAGGAAGACAAATATGAATGGTATGTTCACCTCTGGACGCCATTATGGAGTTTACAGCTAGATATAATGAAGCTAAGAAAAACTGTGGAAGTGCAACCATGCAAAAACAGATCCAAAGTATATCCCATGATTTAATGCATTTATTCATTAGAACTCTTCTGCTTATGGGTGTTTGTCCGTTCATCAGTTATGAATTGACTGTTTGTACCACATTGTGTTACTGCCATTGCTGTTGCTGTGCCACCTTGTACAACAGCATCAGGTGAGAAGGGCAGTTATTGGCCTCTGTCAGACAAAATGTTAGTAGGTAAAATGAATCCTGAAGCTTAACTCTACAGACATGGGTCAAAGTATCCTCAGCAGTGGCGTAACTAGATATGACTGGGCCCCACAGCAAATTTTTGAACAGAACCCCCCCACCGCATTCCAATAACTGCTTCGCAACCCCATCCTTCCATGTAACGCCCACTCCTGTGGCTAGTCAAGATTACTCTCTCAGTCCAGGCCAGGCAGCCGCTCTGTCCATTTCCTTCACATATATACTGTATGTCATGTCACTGTATATAATGTCATTGTATAATACTGTTAAGGGGGCCCTGACTATAACATCTTTTAGTCCTCCCCCCTTCTGCGTTTGGGCCCCAAAGCAGCTGCTTCCCCTATAGCTAGCCTCCTGATCCTCAGTATGCTCCCCGATTCACACCCTGTGGAAAAATATGATATGCAAGTCTCAACACTTAGCTCCTCCCTATAAGTTTGGGCTCCAGCAATCTGTCCCAGGCTTCTCCCTGTGCAAAACCTAGGTAGGGTGGAATAGTGTTTCATGGTTTTAAGCTTGTTAGAAGCCCTGGTTTTAAACTCCATGTAAGTATCTATAATAAATCTATTAACCCATCATTGGAATGCAGTCTGCTCAATGCTCTTGGATCTCCACTTTTTGTGGCTCTTTGCAGATCATGGCTTGTTGCACAGGAAAAAGCTATATTGGTGGATATTATGGGGAGGGGGGGGGGGGTAATTTATCAAGTGCTTTATGACAGAAGCACACCCTACTTACACAAAAAAGTCTGTAACTTTTTGGGGGGTTTGTGGCCTGCTCGTCACTTTTCCAAAAAGTGTGTGGCAGTGGGGATTGGGCACTGCGGATTGGACAAAGCTGGCCATAAAAATGTATTATGAATAGTGTTGAGCTAATCGAAGTCCATGAAATGGACTTCGATCCAAATTTCTGTATAAATTTGATTCGGCTGCTCCACCGAATTTCCTCGTGCTTTGTGGTAGCGAATCGATTTTACACAAATAAAACATGCTAACCTCATCCATTTGCTCGTGACAGGCTGGCCGTCACCCTCTTGATTGAAGAGCTTGCATGAAATCCCGTCACCACAGGCGGCACGAGATTTAGCTCCAGATCTTCAAGCAAGATAGTGGCGGCCGGCCCGTCACGAGCAAATTGACGAGGTAAGTATGATTTTTTAAATGTTTTTAAAATTTAGCACTCTGTTATTTATATCAGATGCGGCCATCATGGATGAACACGGAATCTGAGGGGTACAGTTACGGAGGGGGGGGGGGGGTTGACACAATCATTGCTCCATGTCATTGCACCCACTACTTACAGAGAAAAGCAAATTTTTTGGTAAAATTCGTCGAAGCAGCCGAATCGAATTCCTGGTGTAGATATCAGTTCTGGCACATTGACTTGCACTGATGTGACAACATTTTTAAGAGACATATGCCTCTAAATAATTGGAGTTCATTTGACCCCCCCTAGGGGGAAAGATTAAGATGTGCGTATAAAATGATTGTCTTAATAAATGTCCCCAGGCTCGGACTGGCCCACAGGGGTACAGGGGAATCCTCAGGTGGGCCCCTGAGCAAGGTGGGCCCCTAGTCTCCCACCCCCTGCACAAGTGGCACATAACACAGTAGACTTACTGCACTACATATATATATTCTATTTACAGCACCTCAACCAGTCTATGTTCATATAAAAAAAACTTGTTAGATTATTTATTATATTTGAATGTATCCGTACGGTGGGCCCCCAAAATAAATTTTACTGGTGGGCCCTAGGTACCCCAGTCCGACACTGAATGTCCCCCAATGTGTGGATTATTACCTGGTCTAGTATTTGATTACATCTGAGTGAGGACATTAAAGGGGTTACACAGTGCAAAGATTGATGACCTCTCCTCATTTTGGTTGTTAAAATAACTGCAAAACCTGCACCAACGTCCCTCAGACCTGTTCATCAGGAATGCAAAAATCCATCCCACCCACGATCCACTGATGATCAGGTGTTCAGCAAAGTCCCAGAAAAGACATCCAATGTCAGCATAACCTTCAATGTTTTCTTTTATTGAATAAATCCAAGAAATGTACAAAAAGTGCAAAGTTGTGACTAATACATAGTCTTCATGCTTGAGAAAGAAGTTGGATGTCTTTTCTGGAACTATCCTCATGTTAGGTCATCAATATGAGATTGTGGAGGTGGGTCCGACTACTACCACCCCTCGCTGTTTAAAGAGATAGCAGCGTTTGTACGAGCGCTGCTTCTGCTTCAAAATGACCTGTGCGTCATCTCCATTGTAGAGGTAGCGCAGTATAATTGCAACTGCTCATCCCATTCAAGTTAGCAGGACGAGTAGTCATAATTACACTGTGCAGCAGCTGAAAATTAGGCAAATGAGACAGAGAAAAGGTAACCGCTCTCTCACAAGTGCCACTACCTCTTCAAACACCTGGTTGGCGGAGTTAGCTCCTATCTTATAAATGTAAGGTACTGTATATCACTATATTGGACCGCCAATGGTCTTAAGAATTAAGGGCAAGCAGGGCGAGTGTAGTACCACATCCATTTCACAGAGGGTAGCTAGTTCAGGGAACACAAGTGAGTGGAGCCAGCTGCAGTTCCAGGAAGGTAAACCATGAAGAAGCCGGATAGCAAAGTTAGTGGTGCACCCCTTTATTCCCATTAGAGTTGGATCTTTAGGGATCATAAAATAATGATACACTGTATATTCTTGTGAAATGCCATGATTTTGTAAGATAGGAAACTCTCCTTAAAGGGCATCTGTCAGCAGATTCACACTGCACCCTTATTAGGCCTGTTTGCAGTGTACATCAGGGGTGTATGTCAGGAGTATTCTCCAAAGTAAACCTCAGATGGATGCTTCTGACAAAAGCCACCAAATAGGCACATAGTGGCACACTGCCCAAGTTCCCATATTAAAAAAGTAGACCATAGGTGATATGTTTTTTAATGGATGCCCCTGAATAGAATAGCATGGTAGACACATACCTGTCTAGCAAAGGTCAATGGGACACTCTTTTGGCCTCTATTGGGTAAATGGGGGCTTATTGATATAAGGGATATATTCCACAGAAGCTTTCCTCATGAATATGCCAAATATACATAACAGCAATGTAAATGCCAAAGGGAAAATCTGCAGTACCACGTGACAGCTGCATGCATTAATGAGAGACTGTACCTACTGTAGGCCCGAAACGATTGCTCGAATAAATCTAGTAACTCGACACAAAAAAATCCTTGATGCAAATTTTTTACATCAGGGATTTCGTTTGTGCCATGGAGCGTGAGTGAAGTGCTTGCTATTACTCACGCTCCTGTGGTCTTTTACCAGTCCGCATCGTGCTGCACTGTCCTTCTGACATACACACTTTGCGTCAGGACGTAGTGCAAGTAAGCACGCACTATGACCTGACACTGTGTGACATCAGGAGGACAGTGCAGCACGTGAAGAATCGGATGGAAGATCTCTGGAGTGTTGGCAGCGCCCCTACAGGAAAGGTAAGTATTTTAGTTCACTGGCACTGGAGACTGATGGGTAGGAGGGGGAGATGGTGGCACCCAGGGAGTAACTGATGGCCCTGGGGGGGATCCTGATGGCACTGGGGGTGGGGGGGCTTATGGGACTGATGGCTAGGAGGGGGAGATGGTGGCACTGTGGGAGTAACTGATGGCCCTGGGCGGGAACCTAATGGCACTGGGGGGGGGGGGGCTGATGGGACTGATGGCTAGGAGGGGGAGATGGTGGCACTGTGAGAGTAACCAATGGCACTGGGGGGAACCTGATGGCACTGAGGAGGAACCTAATGGCACTGGGGGTGGGGTGGGGGGCTGATGGGACTGATGGCTAGGAGGGGGAGATTGTTGGATTAATTGGTAGAATACTTGATTACAAAAATAATTAAGAGCTGCAGCCCTAACTACACCTAATGGGACAAATGGCAGCCTGGCTTTACTTAAAAGGGTTGTCTCATCTGGGCCATTTTTGCCTATCAATAGGATACGCCATAAATATCTTATAGGTGACGACAGAAGGGGTCCATCCATAAATTTAGAGCATGTAGGTCCTGGGGGTGAGATGCGTACCTTTCAGACACTTATGGTATAGCCTATCAATATGCCATTAATGTCCAGATGGGACAACTCCTTCACACAAGAGACATGGACATTGTTTATGTTTTTGTGTGATGTCTCTATGCACAGAAGAGTCTCCAAAGAAAGAGAACCATCTTGAGAACTTTCAATCACATGAAGAATAGAAACGGGCGGCACAGCCTACATCCCATAAGCAATAACGTCTAGGCGTTCCAGTAACTCTGCGTCAATCACAAGGTGGTGCTCAAGCCATAACACACTGCATAGTCCATAGATAGATTGAATATAGTAGGCGGCACTCACCAATGTAGAAAGTAAACTTCTTTATTGTCCATAACGACATCACCATAAAAGGCAGGGGCGGAACAGCTTTCATACAGCCAAACAAGCGGTGCTTCTTCAGGCCACCAATGTCATCACGCTACTGTGTGCTTTATTTTATGTATCGTACGGCGGGTTGTCATAGTAACTAATGACACTACCCTGTCCCGACGTATTTTCAGCTATACATACAATCAAAAAACAAACCCCACAACATGGATACATATAATAAGAACACATGGATGACATCTATAAGAACACACTTAAGTCATTTTTATCATTTAGGCCTAATGGGCCCATCGCTTTTGAACGGATAATCCATCTCGCTACCTTTTGCAACAATAAACAATGTCTCTGGCCCCCTTGTTGGGGGTGGGGAACAAATTCAATGCCTGCAAAACTCAGAAATCTTGGATCTCCTCCATGTACTTCCTTCATATGCTTTATTAATCTGGGGCATCCTTTTCCTGATTTTATCTGATAGGTGACGATAGAAGGGGGTCCATCCATAAATTTAGAGCATGCAGGTCCTGAGGGTCAGACACTTATGGCATATCCTATCAATATGTCATTATTGTCCAGATGGGACAACTGTTTCACACAAGAGACATGGAAATTGTTTATATCTTTGTGCGATGTCTCTATGCACAGAGGTGTCTCCAAAGAAAGAGAACCATCTTGCGAACTGTCGAGATGCTTCTATTTCTTGGGAGATACCTCTGATTATTCTTTTCTTATAGAGAAATGCCAATAAGTCTCCATACCATGGAGTACTTCCAGTAAGTCTCCATACAGGACTGGTCTCCTTAAGGAGATTCAGTAAACTGCCTAAGCTGAAATAGAATTTCATGACTGTTAACTAAAGCCAGATTCTTGTTTGACAAGGTTCTGGACTTCAGCATCGCTTTATCATGGTTCCTTTGTGCTAAAGCATTATGGTCTAGAAGGTTTCTTTTAGACCTCTGGGTATATCTGACAGTACACTTCTGACTCATCATACATACATAAATTCGACCAAGCTGCAGTACCAAACATAGACCATGGACAAAATAGAACAGTTTTTTGGGAAAGCCTGCAGAAAACCCAAGTAATCCTCTTGTGCCCTGACTAGACAGTTATTATGGACCCCATAGTTGTATTAAATACTGACTATTAATAGTAATAGTAATGATATGCTGTTCTTAGCAGAAATGTTGGCAGGCTCAGGTTTAGGCCTCATGCACACGGCCGTGCCGTTTTTTGCGGTCCGCAAACCGCAGATCCGCAAGAAACAGAAGCCGCCAGTGTTGCCTTCCGCGATTTGCGGAACGGAACGGGCACCAGCAATATAAATGCCTATTCTTGTCCGCAAAGCGCGGACAAGAATAGGACATGTTATATTTTTTTGCGGGGCCGCGGAACAGAGCCCATCTTTTGCGGCCCTATTGAAGTGAATGGGTCCGCATCCGAGCCGCCAAAACGGCGGATCGGATGCGGACCCAAACAACGGTCGTGTGCATGAGGCCTTAAGCCATCAGAGGTAGTCTTCATCATACAACCTTACGAGTACACCACAGCCTAGTGTGCACAGACCCTTACTGCAAAAACTAGGGTTGAGTATCCGAAGTGGACTTTGATCCAATTTTCAGGGTATATTTGATTCACCGCTAAGACGAATTTTCTTGACCTTTGTGGTAACCAATTAATCTTTCCTGAAATGGCGGGGTGAAATACTCACCTCATCCATTTGAGCACAAAGAGGTCGCTGCGACCATTTTGTTTGAAGATTCTGCGCAAAATATAATGTGTAATGACGTATAATGTCACCATGCCGGCCAGTGGAATGGAATCACGCACTGCACGAGATTTTACACGGGATCTTCAATCAATATGACCGCATTGGCCTCTTCGGTGAGTATTATTTATGTATTTATTTGAAACTGATTAACTACTGAAAGCCTTCATTTTTTATCTCAAATGCCGCAATCAGCAATGAACGCAGCATCTGAGGGAGTTAAATGGCGGCGTTCCCCATCATTGCACCTGTTGCTTACAAAGAAATGCAAATCGAATATTTGTAAGCTTCGCTCACTAAAAAAACTATATAACTACAGTGGAAAAATATTGGAACTGATAGCAATAGAGGATGAATATTCAACATTAAGAAGATATTGTAGACTATGATGCAGACACCTCTCATGGCTCAGGTTAAGGCTACTTTCACACTAGAGTTTTTACTGGATCCGACAGGGTTCAGCAAAAACGCTTCCGTTACTGATAATACAACCTTCTGCATCAGTTATGAACGGATCCTGTTATATTATCTTTAACATAGCCAAGACGGATCCGTCATGAACTCCATTGAAAGTCAATGGGGGACGGATCAGTTTTCTATTGTGGTAGATTGTGTCAGAGTTAAACGGATCCATCCCCATTGACCTTGCATTGCGGGTCATGATGGATCCATCTTGCTCCGCATCCCAGGACGGAAAGCAAACTGCAACATGTTGCGGTTTGCTTTCCGGTATGGTAACGCAACTAATCGGAACAGAATGCATTTTGGAGCACTCTGTTCAGTTCCGTTTTGTCCCCATTGACAATGAATGGGGACAAAACTGAAGCAGTTTTTTTCCGGTATTGAGCCCCTATGATGGAACTTAATACTGGAAAACTAAAATGATAGTGTGAAAGTAGCCTAAGAAAGACTTCACTATTCAGGAAATTGCTCATAGCTCCATCAATCTTCTCTGGACAAATCCCTCAATGAAATGGAATAAGTGGCTAAGCATTTTCCTGCCTGGGATTTAACCAGAATCCTGGTTTGCTTAAAAACAGAACTTCCTGTGTTCTGTGTATTTATTTTAAAAGCCGGTGAGTGCCGAGGGATAAAATGATTACTGTGCACATGAGTGATGGGAAGGGCTTACAGGTTTAAGCAATGCAACAGCAATATAATTATACTGTGTGTGTGGGTGTGTATATATATATATATATATATATATATTAGACTAGCAGAAGGACCCGGCTTCGCTCGGGTATATTTCATCTATTTCATTTAATGTTTGTGTGTGTCGTTAAAAGATATCGACAGTATCCTCCATAACAGTGACCTCTACAGCACCCCGCTGCTTTAACAGTGACCTCCACAGTCCCCCATCCCTTAACACTGACGCCCCCCCCACAGTGCCCCGCAACTTTAAAATGGGACCTCCACAGCATCCCATCCCCTTAACTTTGACCTTCACAGCACCCCGCCTCTTTAACAGTGAGTTTCACAGCACCCCACTCCCTTGACAGGGACCTCCTCAGGGGCCCGCCTCCTTAATAGTGACCTCCACAGTACCCTGCTCCCTTAACAGTGACCTCCACAGCCGTTTCGCCATTTAATAGTGGCCCCTGCCTTCTTAACAGTGACCTCCACAGTGTACGCCCCTTTAACAGTAACATCCACAGTGAACACCTCTTAAACAGTGACCTCCACAGTGCCCGCCCCTTTAACAGTGACCTCCACAGTGCCCGCCCTTTTAACAGTGACCTCCACAGCGCCCTGTCCCTTTAATGCTACTGCTACAGGACGGCATGTGTCGCGCAACATTTTGTCTCAACAATTTGTATAATCATAGTCTATGGTGTTGCACTGCGACATGTGACATGATGTGACTCCAAGATGGATTTTTCTGCAACTGTCACGTCGCAGTTGCTGCATATCACATGTCACAGTGCAACACCATAGACTATCATTATAAAAATTGTCACGCGATATTGGTGCGACATCAATGTCGTGAGACATATGCAGCAGTGTAGGTTGTGCCCCATGTGTCGTTCAACTTATTGCCGCGCGACACATGTCGTCGTGTAGCCCTAGCCTAAAGCTGACCTACAACAGTGAAGAAAAATGACTGGGTTGTTATGGAAACCTGGAGTAAAACTGTGTGTATGTAGAGACTAAGGGCCTGCAAGCTTCTATTGGCTGATAAGGGACATGTGACCGTGTGTATGGCAGTTGGGTTATGAAGAGAAAGACTTGCAGTTTGTATTGGCTAATGCAGGTAATTTGTTGGGAATATCTCAGGAACGGTACATCCTAGAGAGCTGCGACCCCACAAGATTTCTTTCCAGGTCGCAAGGGATGTGTATACCAAGTTTCTTTGAAATCGATGGTTGTTTTTTTGAGTGATTGCAGAACATACATCCATATGTCCTTATATCGTGAGGCAGTGACAGGAGTCATTTATGATGGGAGATATGTTTCACCCAGAATGCTGCAGGAAGGATTCTAAAATAGGTTTTGTTTGCACCGGAAACGTGTCGCCAAGGTGCCTGGCCTTGGTGGAGTAAAGGCCCCTAGATTAGGTGTACACTAAGGTATTTGGTAGACACCATGATAGATACCTTAGCTGGTTCCAGCTAGTCTGGGTCTGACTTTTACTGGGAACAGGCAATGTGCTGGGTGGGTGCCTGTTCCCCATGCTCCAGTCTGGGACTTGGGGCTTGCTCATGTCCAGGGATTCTATTTAATCCTGCTGCTGGACTTAGGTGTGTCTCAGTCTGGGGGAGAAGGTAAGACAGTCTGAGGTAACACTGTCAGTGTGTGCTTTATTTGTTGGATCGGATTTGTCGGCTGTACGTATTTGGACAAGCCTAAATAAAGAAGACTTTGATGAACTTTGTTGTGTCCCTGCCTCTGTACACTGGTCAAGTGAGTACAGTTCCTTTCAATATATATATATATATATATATATATATTGTGGGGGGGGGGGTAGCTCTTCTTCGGGGGTCATTCTCACAGGTTACTTTACCAGACACGGATATACTGTCCATACTTTGCATTTATTGTGCAACACCAGCAACAACAAACAATAACACAAAACAAATACCTGCCCGGCTGGGCTCTAACTAAACATAGGGTAGAATCCCTGACTCACCTATAGAGTGCTGTTCAGACGCGGTCATAACCTGCGGCTTTCTCAGCTAGCCCAGCAGCCTCCAGGCTGTAGCAAACACAAGTCCCTTTGGGGGATTGTGGTCCAGCAGTCCTCCCGACTCTGACCTTGTGGCCCTTGTACCGCAGGCGTCACTGCGTCCCCCAAATTCCAGGCTGTCACTTAGCCTTGTGGTCCCTCAGCCTAGCCCAGCTGAGACCACACAGACAGATCCTCCAGGCCTCTGTCTACAGGGAACACACTCCCCCCTTGCTGACACTCTGGGAGGTGCTTTATGCCAGGCTGAGTACCTCCAGCTGGTCTCACCTGTGGTGGAGTAGGGGCGTGGACCGCACTATCCACCCCTTCCTTGCCTCCAACCTGCCTGAGACCTGTCACTCTCTCTCTCTCTCTCTCTCTCTCTATATATATATATATAGGGATGGAAATTCAAGGCAGCACTCCTGGTAGTGGATTGTTTGGGTGCCAGCGGTGAAGACGCCTTTCCAAGGTGTATCATATAGAATAAAGAATGACACCGCAGCACATCCGTTTGGTGAAAAAAGTGGGACCCTTTATTCACCTATGCGACGTTTCGGTCCGCTTGCTGGGACCATTATCAAGCCCTATATATATATTACTCACAAAAAGTTAGAGATATTTGGCTTTCAGATAAAATATATGGAAAACATTAAAAGTTTGCGCTACAGTGATATTATATAATGAAAGTAGGGCATTGGTTATTTCGTCATCTCAAACAATTTATCGAAACAAAAGACAACCACTGTGGTGGGTATACCCCCACAAAAAATGTCAGTGTCTTAATTACTTGTCATGTGGCCTTCAGCATTAATTACAGCTTGACAACGACATCTCATGCTGTTCACAAGTCGACTTATTGTCTGCTGAGGCATGGCATCCCACTCTTCTTGAGGGGGGTGGCTTTCAGGTCATTGAGGTTCTGGGGTACAGAGTTACGAGCCTCTACATGGCGAGTCAGCCAATTCCAAAGGTTTTCAATGGGATTCAGGTCTGGAGAAAGTGCAGGCCTCTCCATTTGAGGTACCACAGTCTCCAGCAGCCGTTCCCTAATGATGCGACCTCGATGAGCTGGTGCATTGTCGTCCGTGAAGATGAAATTAGACCTGTGTTGTTGATTCAGAAGCACAATGACTGGATTAATAATGTTATTCAAGTTGTATGGGCTTGTCACTGTACCATTCACAAAGTTTAGGGCAGTTCTATTTTGACTAGACACATGTACCCACACTGTAACACCACCGCCATGCTCGTCTGGTGACAACAGTGGCTGATGCATAGTGCTTTCCTTGACATCTCCAACATTGTTGTTGGCCATAATTTCTGCTCAGCAGTAATTGACTTTCAACAGTGAACAGCACTGAGGCCCACTGGTCCCTAGTCCAGCATAGATGCTTCCTGGCCCATGCACACTTGCAGGTCGTCTAGCAAGCAGACCACATTGATGTAAATGGTTTTGAATGGTCTGACATGACACTTGGGTGCCTCTCACCTCACTTAAATGTGACTGTAGTTGTGTGGCATTCATCATCCAGTTCCGCAGGGCATTGTTCACAATGAAGCGGTAATCATTGTGGGATGTGGCCAAAGGACATCCACATCTATGCCTTTCTGTGACTCTTCCAGTCTGTCTGTATCTCTGTTGCAACCTGCTGATGACACTCTGTGAGACTCTAAGCTCAGTGGCCACTTCCGTCAGAGAACTTCCTGCTTGAAGCCTCGAGACGAGGTACTGTTGATCAATTGTTAGGTATCGTCTTGGTCTTATGATGTCAAAATGTTAACAGCATGATGAGGAGGACTATTTAACCACTTCAACCCCGCTAGCTGAAACCCCCTTAATGACCAGGCCACTTTTTACACTTCTGCACTACACTACTTTCACCGTTTATCGCTCGGTCATGCAACTTACCACCCAAATGAATTTTACCTCCTTTTCTTCTCACAAATAGAGCTTTCATTTGGTGGTATTTCATTGCTGCTGACATTTTTAATTTTTTTGTTATTAATCGAAATGTAACGATTTTTTTGCCAAAAAATGACATTTTTCACTTTCAGCTGTAAAATTTTGCAAAAAAAACGACATCCATATATAAATTTTTCGCTAAATGTATTGTTCTACATGTCTTTGATAAAAAAATGTTTGGGTCAAAAAAATGGTTTGGGTAAAAGTTATAGCATTTACAAACTATGGTACAAAAATGTGAATTTCCGCTTTTTGAAGCAGCTCTGACTTTCTGAGCACCTGACATGTTTCCTGAGGTTCTACAATGCCCAAACAGTAGAAAAAACCTACAAATGACCCCATTTCGGAAAGTAGACACCCTAAGGTATTCGCTGATTGGCATAGTGAGTTCATAGAACTTTTTATTTTTTGTCACAAGTTAGCGGAAAATTTTTTCTTACAAAGTCTCATATTCCACTAACTTGCGACAAAAAAAATAATCTAGGAACTCGCCATGTCCCTCACGGAATACCTTGGGGTGTCTTCTTTCCAAAATGGGGTCACTTGTGGCGTAGTTATACTGCCCTGGCAATTAAGGGGCCCAAATGTGTGAGAAGTACTTTGCAATCAAAATGTGTAAAAAATGGCCTGCGAAATCCGAAAGGTGCACTTTGGAATATGTGCCCCTTTGCCCACCTTGGTTGCAAAAAAGTGTCACACATCTGGTATCGCCGTACTCAGGAGAAGTTGGGGAATGTGTTTTGGGGTGTCATTTTACATATACCCATGCTGGGTGAGATAAATATCTTGGTCAAATGCCAACTTTGTATAAAAAAATTGGAAAAGTTGTCTTTTGCCAAGATATTTCTCTCACCCAGCATGGTTATATGTAAAATGACACCCCAAAACACATTCCCCAACTTCTCCTGAGTACGGCGATACCAGATGTGTGACACTTTTTTGCAGCCTAGGTGGGCAAAGGGACCCACATTCCAAAGTGCACCTTTCGGATTTCACCGGTCATTTTTTACAGATTTTGATTGCAAACTACTTCTCACATATATGGGCCCCTAAATTGCCAGGGCAGTATAACTACGCACAAGTGACCCCATTTTGGAAAGAAAACACCCCAAGGTATTCCGTGAGGGGCATGGCGAGTTCCTAGAATTATTATTTTTTTGTTGCAAGTTAGTGGAATATGAGACTTTGTAAGGAAAAAAAATAATAAAAAAAAATCATTTTCCGCTAGCTTCTCCTGAGTACGGCGATACCACATGTGTGACACTTTTTTGCAGCCTAGATGTGCAAAGGTGCCCAAATTCCTTTTAGGAGGGCATTTTTAGACATTTGGATCCCAGACTTCTTCTCACGCTTTAGGGCCCCTAAAAAGCCAGGGCAGTATAAATACCCCACATGTGACCCCACTTTGGAAAGAAGACACCCCAAGGTATTCAATGAGGGGCCTGGCAAGTTCATAGAAATTTATTTTTTTGGCATAAGTTAGCGGAAATTTATGTTGATGGTGCAGTTACTATATAGCTCTCCAGTTGCCAGGATTAGTATTAATGATACGATCACTGAGAGTTTTTCCCTAGGAAGAGGCACCCGTCAAGGATGTCCTCTTTCCCCCCTCTTGTTTAACATTTATATTGAACCCTTAGCAGTTAGTATAAGGCAAGACTTGCAGGTGTCCGGCTTCGGTGTAATGGGGAAGCATGATCGTGTATCCCTCTATGCAGACGACATCTTGGTTTTTGTCCATCAAACAGAAACCTACTCTTCCTCGAATAATTGATTTGGTTGGTTCTTTTTCTGCTCCGTCTGGTTTGCAGATCAATTGGG
This sequence comes from Bufo gargarizans, assembly GCF_014858855.1. Taxonomy (NCBI): domain Eukaryota; kingdom Metazoa; phylum Chordata; class Amphibia; order Anura; family Bufonidae; genus Bufo; species Bufo gargarizans. The sequence continues at coordinate 74,875,229 of NC_058083.1, forward strand.
AGAAGACTGTTCTCCTCCCTATAGATGAGTTGCGAGGCAACTGGGACAACCAGTTAACAATTTCTGATTTAATAAAATACCTGGGGATTTCAGTCTCTGCTAAACCTCAGGAATATTTACAACTCGATTTGATTCCCCTGCTGAAAAAGCTAAGGGCCAAAATTAAGATATGGCAAAAAATCCTGCCCGCAAGAGCGGATAGAATCTCTCTAATAAAAATGGTAGGGCTGCCCCAGGTTCTTTATGTCCTGCGCAACTCGCCTGTATGGATCACGGACAAGTATTTTAGGTTGATAGAGCGGATGCTTAATGATCTACTATGGGGGAGGAAGCGCGTGAAACTTAAGGCACTCTATTTTTCCATGCCCTATAATCAGGGAGGCCTTAACCTCCCTTATTTTAAGGGCTATTTTGTGGCCTCTCAACTTTGTTTTTTTAATGATTGGGAAAGTAGCCATTTCTGCAATAGAGTGGTGAAAGACTCAGGTTTTTCGGATTTTTTTACCGTACTGGAGTCCGATTATCTATCAAATCCACAGATTGGGCATACACTTTTTTGCAGAATGGCTATAAAGACGTGGCTGGTTATAAGGAGCTGGTGTGGAGTCAAGGCATCACTTATTTGTACTCCATTATGGCATAATTCAAAGCTCTTGGAGTTAAGGGATTTGAGTTGTTGCCAGTATTGGAGGACTAAGAATGTTCAGTACTTATATCAGGTGGTCAGTGGCGGACAAATCCTGTCCCTGACGGAGCTAAGGCAAAGAACAAACTTGGGTGAGGTGGCTTGGTATGCATATTTTCAATTGAGGTCAGCACTTTCTAGTACTTTGAATAGTCACCTTTTTTCTATAGATACTCCGCAATTTTTACATGACTTACTCTGTAAGAAAGCTGTCACGAGAATTAAAATATCACATTGTTATAGACACTTAATGAAATAATTTTTTTTGGGTGTTCTTTCTCCAGGACAAAGATCCTGGTCTTCTTTACTTCTAGAGATGGGTCCCCCAGATTGGGAGAATATAGGGGAAAGTTTAAAATTCGTTTCACATAATTTTAATCACACTGTTGTACAATTCAATATTCTGCACAAAATATATGTGACACCTATGTGGTTATATAGGAGAGGACTTAGAGCCTCCTCTGACTGCCCACGCTGTGGCGATTCCGAGGCAGATCATTTACATTTGTTTTGGGACTGCCCAATGGTGAGCAGCTATTGGAGATCGGTCCAAATTAACTTGGCTCGTAAACTTAATATTGTTGTGCCTCTGTCCCCCAGGATATGGGTCCTGGGAGATTTATCAGAGGTTAATTACCAGCCTATAAAACGTCAACTATTGATCAAGGTAATGTTTTTGGCCAGGCTTCTCATTTCTAGATTATGGTTCTGCTCTTCCGCTCCAGACTGCAATTACTGGTTGAGCTTGGTTGAGAAAGTGAAAAGTTATGAGAGGATTTTGTATAAACAAAGAGGATCCTATCTAAAGTGGGGCAAATTGTGGGCAGACTGGGACAAGGCTAATTAATTAATCTTGATTTTTTTTTTTTTATATATATATATATATATTTTTTTTTTTTTTATAAATTTTTTTTTTTTTTTTTTTCTTCCTGCAAGGTGGGGGGGGGGGGGTCGGCGGGGTGGGCTGGGGACGATCTTATTAGTCCGGCTTTTTCTATATGAATCGTAAATGGTAAAGGAGGTGAAGTTACATCTGGGTACTGGAGTATCTCTAGGAATGCTGGAGGATGGCGGGACCTTCCGGCATTAAATAATGGCTAAAAAATTTTCAAACCATAGCACTGTGCGGTTTATGGGTGGGGACCCGGGGCTCGGGATCTTGGGCGGCCCGGTGACTGGGTGTGCCCTAAGATGCGGCTCTCTCTGTCAGACATGTGGCTCGACTGCAGGCAGTGATATGACACATGTTGTATGGGTACCAAGAGGTGTTCTCTTAACGGGACAGAGCCGGTTTTAGGTGGTGTTCTTGCTTACATTTTCCTTAAATGCCGGTGATCACCGAGTGATACTTGAGTTGAGTCCCTTTATATATGAGACACTAATGTGGACATATGTGAGGTATGGCTAAGTCGGGCATTAATTTCTTAATTTTAATTACATGGGGATGAGGCAGCAAAATATGTAAGAGGTTATTTTACCACTGTGATAGAAGACTGCTGGACCCCCAAGTTTGTTCTATGAAATGCTTGCGATCAAAGATTGCAGTAGGCCCGCTACGTACGGTTAATGTGAGCATCGGATGAATGGTTACATGGCTGTTAATCCTGTCAATTTTCTTACCCATGTTCGGGGGAGAGCGCGCGGGGTGCGCGCTCGCTCCCTGGTGGCCGCCCGGGCTGCGGGCCCCTGACCTCTGCCCTTTATAGACAATAATATGCCAAGTGGGATGTTTTGTGTGTTTGCTTTGCTTCATTGGGTTGTGGATGACAGACGTATCCCGCTTTTCCCCCAGCAAGTGAGATCTCCATTTGTATTTCTGTTGTCTCCATAAGCATGGATATTTGTATGAAATTATTCTTAATCATGTTGCAAATCACAAATTTACGAACTGAAGGATTTTATAATACTATAAATGTAATATGGATATGAATTTTTGCATTATAAATTAATAAAATATATATAAAAAAAAAAAAAAAAACAGTTAGCGGAAATTGTTTTTTTTTTTTTTTCTCACAAAGTCTCACTTTCCGCTAACTTAGGACAAAAATTTCAATCTTTCATGGACTCAATATGCCCCTCAGCGAATACCTTGGGGTGTCTTCTTTCCATTGCCGGGAATCTTTATTTATTTTTTATATACAAAGTCTTTGCCAAAGCATAGGAACGCCGCCTCCTCCTCAGCTCGTATGCCTTGGCAAACGTATCTTTTACTGCAGAGTAGAAATCTCGTCTTGCAGCGCCGCATACACCGACTTGCGTGTAATCTGACAGCAGTGCAATGCTTCTGTCACAATGCACAGCTAGTCGATCGGTTGGTCCACCTGGAAAAAAAAAGAAAAAAAAAAAAGAAAAAACCAGGCCGCAACGCAATAATTTTATTAACTTTGGAACAGAACATATAAACTTAAACTTTTTGAACTAAACATTAACCTTTTTGCTTACTGGTGTTTTTTTTTTTTTTTTTTACCTTTATAGAACAAACCTCTCCTTCCCCATGGGTCAATGTGCAAAGCGCAAATCGCCCAAAGATGTGGCGAAGTGCGTTATGCACTTTGTCCTAGGTGAAAGGAGAGGTTTGCAGCAGCTGTATGTGAATGGGCCCTAATAGCCCTGTGTGCCTGTCCTGGTGAGATGTGATCCCTATGCTAAGTGTACCTGTGTGTGGTACTTCCGGAAACACTCTCCAAAGCATAGGGCAGGGTGGTCAGGACAGTCAGGACAGAAATAGCGGGTGTCACGCCTTATTCCACTCCTGCTACAGACACAACATTTTTTTCGGGGTGGCGGTCGGTTTGAGGTACCAGGAACGACACTGGGGAAATGTCGCTCGTGTAGACGGCTAACTACACTGGTGGATGGGGCCACGGAACCTCCTGGGTACAGGAGGTTCGCGATGATCTCTTCCTGAAATTTGAGGAAGGATCCAGTTCTCCCAGCCTTACTGTAGAGAACAAAACTATTATACAGAGCCAATTGAATTAAATATACAGACACCTTCTTATACCAGCGTCTGGTTCTGCGGGACACTAAATCCGGAGCCAACATCTGGTCATTGAAGTCCACCCCTCCCATGTGAAGGTTATAGTCGTGGACTGAGAGGGGCTTTTCAATGACACGGGTTGCTTGCTCAATTTGGATTGTCGTGTCTGCGTGAATGGAGGAGAGCATGTAAACGTCACGCTTGTCTCTCCATTTCACCGCGAGCAGTTCTTCGTTACACAATGCAGCCTTCTGCACCCTTGCAAGACGGGTGGCAACGAGCCGTTGGGGGAAGCCCGCGCGACTAGTTCGCGCGGTGCCACAGGCGCCAATCCATTCTAGAAACAAATGCCTAAAGAGGGCCACACTTGTGTAAAAATTGTCCACATAAAGATGGTACCCCTTGCCGAATAAGGGTGACACCAAGTCCCAGACTGTCTTCCCACTGCTCCCCAGGTAGTCAGGGCAACCGACCGGCTCCAGGGTCTGATCTTTTCCCTCATAGATCTGAAATTTGTGGGTATAGCCTGTGGCCCTTTCATAGAGCTTATACAATTTGACCCCATACCGGGCGCGCTTGCTTGGGATGTATTGTTTGAAGCCAAGGCGCCCGGTAAAATGTATAAGGGACTCGTCTACGCAGATGTTTTGCTCAGGGGTATACAAATCTGCAAATTTCTGGTTGAAATGGTCTATGAGGAGCCGAATTTTGTGGAGCCGGTCAAAAGCTGGGTGGCCTCTGGGACGGGAGGTGGTGTTGTCGCTAAAGTGCAGGAAACGCAGGATGGTCTCAAATCGTGTCCTGGACATAGCAGCAGAGAACATGGGCATGTGATGAATTGGGTTCGTGGACCAATATGACCGCAATTCATGCTTTTTAGTTAGACCCATGTTGAGGAGAAGGCCCAGAAAAGTTTTAATTTCGGAAACTTGGACTGGTTTCCACCGGAAAGACTGGGCATAAGAGCTTCCCGGGTTGGCGGATATAAATTGTGTGGCATACCGATTTGTTTCAGCCACGACTAAGTCCAAGAGCTCCGCAGTCAAGAACAGCTCAAAAAATCCCAGGGCCGAACCGATCTGAGCTGTCTCAACCCGAACTCCAGACTGGGCGGTGAAAGGGGGAACTACAGGTGCGGCTGAAGTTGGGGACTGCCAATCAGGGTTTGCCAGCACCTCAGGGATTCTAGGGGCTCTACGGGCACGTCTTTGCGATGGCTGCGACGGGGTCACTACTGCTCGTGCCACTGTACCAGCTTCAACTGCCCTTCTGGTGCTCGCCACTTCACCAGATTGTACGGCAGTGCTGGTACTAGGTCCAGGATGGGCTGCGCTGCTGGTGTATGCCTCACCACGTAATCCGACAGCACCAGCCCCACTCTGCTGCTCTTGAAGCGGATCCTGCGCAACCTGTGGTCTAGCGACACGGGGCCGGGTACGCCTGGTGCTATCAGGGACCTCAACCTCCTCCTCCGAACTTTGGGTCAGAGAGCCACTGCTTTCTACAGGTTCGTATTCTGACCCGCTAGATTCATCAGATGAGGGTTCCCATTCCTCATCCGACTGGGTCAGAAGCCTGTAGGCCTCTTCAGAAAAATACCCCTTGTTTGACATTTGGGCAACTAAATTTAGGGGTATTCCCTGAGACTACCCAAGAAAAAAAGCAAGCCTGTCTTACAAAGGGGAGGCTAGCAAAGTACCGGAGGCCGCTGCGGTTGATAAAATATATCAAAACTGATTTTTTTTTATCGCTGCAGCGCGTGTAAAGTGAATGTGCAGTGATCAAAAAAAAAAATTTTTGTCACTGCGGTGGGGCGGGCGTGGGTGAACGCACGTGTGGGCGACCGATCAGGCCTGATCGGGCAAACACTGCGTTTTGGGTGGAGGGCGAACTAAAGTGACACTAATACAATTATAGATCTGACCGTGATCAGTTTTGATCACTTCCAGATACTATAAAAGTACAAATGCTGATTAGCGATACGCTAATCAGCGAATAAGGGACTGCGGTGCGGTGGGCTGGGCGCTAACCGATCGCTAAACTACCTAACCAAGGGACCTAAACTATACTAAAACCTAACGGTCAATACCAGTGGAAAAAAAAAGTGACAGTTTGCACTGATCACTTTTTTCCTTTTCACTAGTGATTGACAGGGGCAAGAAGGGGTGATCAAGGGGTTAATTGGGGTGCTGGGAGGTGATCTGGGGGCTAAGTGTGGTGTTGGTGGGTACTCACAGTGATGTGTGCTCCTCTGCTGGAACTAACCGACCGAAAGAAGGAGCAGAGGAGCACAGCAGCCATATAACCACATCATATTTACTAAATATGATGGGTTATCTGGCTGCTGATTTGTTTTTTTGAAAATCAACAACCTGCCAGCCGCGATCATTGGCTGGCAGGTTGTTGACGAACTTGTCTATTAAATTTTGCCGGCCCGTGATGCGCATGCGCGGGCCGGCTTTCCCCGAAATCTCGCGTCTCGCGAGAGGACGCACCGGCGCGTCCACCCAGAGGAACAGGACCGCCGCAAAGACGCAATCCTGTGTACGGCGGTCCTGAGCAGGTTAAATACCAATTCTAATTGAACCAGGAAGTGGGATCAAACACCTGTTGTGAATTTTGCTGTTAAGCTCCTTTTTAGAGAACGAGTTGTGCAAAAAGTACTGAAACACTGAACAGTTGGACATGTGCATTCAAATGTTTAGAGAATGTCACATTAAGTTCACCTGTAAAGTTTAGAGTGCATTTTAGGTTCATCCTGAAATTTCACCCACAAGCCAAATATCCCTAATAGTGTTGATCGAGCACCAAAGTGCTCGGCACCCGAGCTCAATGGAAGTCAATGGGAGAAACAGAGCATTAAACCAGGCACCACCTGAAGAGTGGAGGGTGTCTGGTTCACAGGAAAAGGTCAGAAATTGATGGAAACACCACTGAAACATAGAAACATAGAATGTGTCGGCAGATAAGAACCATTTGGCCCATCTAGTCTGCCCAATATACTGAATACTATGGATAGCCCCTGGCCCTATCTTATATGAAGGATGGCCTTATGTCTATCCCATGCATGCTTGAACGCCTCCACTGTATTTGCAGCTACCACTTCTGCAGGAAGGCTATTCCATGCATCCACTACTCTCTCAGTAAAGTAATACTTCCTGATATTACTTTTAAACCTTTGCCCCTCTAATTTTAAAACTATGTCCTCTTCTAGCAGTTTTTCTTCTTTTAAATATTCTCTCCTCTTTTACCTTGTTGATTCCCTATATGTAATTAAAAGTTTCTATCATATCCCCTCTGTCTCGTCTTTCTTCCAAGCTATACATGTTAAGGTCCTTTAATCTTTCCTGGTAAGTTTTATCCTGCAATCCATGTACCAGTTTAGTAGCTCTTCTCTGAACTCTCTCCAAAGTATCAATATCCTTCTGGAGATATGGTCTCCAGTAGGGATGAGCGAACTCGTACTGTATAGTTCGGGTTCGTACCGAATTTTGGGGTGTCCGTGACACGGACCCGAACCCGGACATTTTCGTAAAAGTCCGGGTTCGGGTTCGGTGTTCGTCGCTTTCTTGGCGCTTTTGTGACGCTTTCTTGGCGCTTTTTGAAAGGCTGCAAAGCAGCCAATCAACAAGCGTCATACTACTTGCCCCAAGAGACCGTCACAGCCATGCCTACTATTGGCATGGCTGTGATTGGCCAGAGCACCATGTGACCCAGCCTCTATTTAAGCTGGAGTCACATAGCGCCGCCCGTCACTCTGCTCTGATTAGCGTAGGGAGAGGTTGCGGCTGCGACAGTAGGGCGAGATTAGGCAGATTAACTCCTCCAAAGGACTTGATTAATCGATCGATCTGCAGCTGTGCATCATTGAGCTGCTGAAATTCAATTGCTCACTGTTTTTAGGCTGCCCAGACCGTTTGTCAGTCACTTTTTTCTGGGGTGATCGGCGGCCATTTTGTGTCTTGTGCGGTGCTGCGACCAGGTGCATCCAAGCTGCGACCAAGTGCATTTAACCCTCAATGGTGTGGTTGTTTTTTGGCTAAAGCCTACATCAGGGTGAAGCTGTCACACCAAGTGCATTTAACCAGCAATAGTCTGTTCATTTTTTGGCCATATACTACATCAGGGGCAAGCTGCGCCTGTCACCAAGTGCATTTAACCCTCAATGGTGTGGTTGTTTTTTGGCTAAAGCCTACATCAGGGTGAAGCTGTCACACCAAGTGCATTTAACCAGCAATAGTCTGTTCATTTTTTGGCCATATACTAAATCAGGGGCAAGCTGCGCCCGTCACCAAGTGCATTTAACCCTCAGTAGTGTGGTTGGTCAAGCTGTCACACCAAGTGCATTTAACCAGCAATAGTCTGTTCATTTTTTGGCCATATACTACATCAGGGGCAAGCTGCGCCCGTCACCAAGTGCATTTAACCCTCAGTAGTGTGGTTGGTCAAGCTGTCACACCAAGTGCATTTAACCAGCAATAGTGTGGTTATTTTTTGGCCATATCCCAGACTAATTCTGTCACTAAATCCATACCGGTCACCCAGCGCCTAAATACTAGGCCTCAAATGTATATCCCGCTAAATCTGTCGTTAACGCTGTACTGTTGTGGCTGGGCAAGTTATTTAGTGTCCGTCAAAGCACATTTTTTGTTCAGGGTTGAAATACAATTCCCAATTTAGCAATTTCATAATTTAGTGGTTTCTGCTATATCAGAGCTATTTGAAATCTATCCCTAAAAGGGTATATAATATTCAAGGTGCACATAGGGTCATTCAGAATAACTTCACACACACGCTACTGTGCATTTCCAAGTCTAATTCTGTTAGTAAATCCATACCGGTCACCCAGCGCCTAAATACTAGGCCTCAAATTTATATCCCGCTAAATCTGTCGTTACCGCTGTACTGTTGTGGCTGGGAAAGTTATTTAGTGTCCGTTAAAGCACATTTTTTGCTCTGGGTTGAAATACAATTCCCAATTTAGCAATTTCATAATTTAGTGGTTTCTGCTATATCAGAGCTATTTGAAATCTATCCCTAAAAGGGTATATAATATTCAAGGTGCACATAGGGTCATTCAGAATAACTTCACACACACGCTACTGTGCATTTCCAAGTCTAATTCTGTCACTAAATCCATACCGGTCACCCAGCGCCTAAATACTAGGCCTCAAATTTATATCCCGCTAAATCTGTCGTTACCGCTGTCCTGTTGTGGATGGGCAAGTTATTTAGTGTCTGTCAAAGCACATTTTTTGTTCTGGGTTGAAATACAATTCCCAATTTAGCAATTTCATAATTTAGTGGTTTCTGCTATATCAGAGCTATTTGAAATCTATCCCTAAAAGGGTATATAATATTCAAGGTGCACATAGGGTCATTCAGAATAACTTCACACACACGCTACTGTGCATTTCCAAGTCTAATTCTGTCACTAAATCCATACCGGTCACCCAGCGCCTAAATACTAGGCCTCAAATTTATATTCAGCTGAATTTGAATACAATACATTGGGCCAAATAATATTTTTGTTGTTGTGGTGAACCATAACAATGAGGAAAACATCTAGTAAGGGACGCGGACGTGGACATGGTCGTGGTGGTGTTAAAGGACCCTCTGGTGCTGGTTCTGCCACATCCACACGTCCTAGTGTACCAACTACCTCAGGTCCCAGTAGCCGCCAGAATTTACAGCGATATATGGTGGGGCCCAATGCCGTTCTAAGGATGGTAAGGCCTGAGCAGGTACAGGCATTAGTCAATTGGGTGGCCGACAGTGGATCCAGCACGTTCACATTATCTCCCACCCAGTCTTCTGCAGAAAGCGCACAGATGGCGCCTGAAAACCAACCCCATCAGTCTGTCACATCACCCCCATGCATATCAGGGAAACTGTCTGAGCCTCAAGTTATGCAGCAGTCTCTTATGCTGTTTGAAGACTCTGCTGGCAGGGTTTCCCAAGGGCATCCACCTAGCCCTTCCCCAGCCTAAATATATGCCAATGGACTGTTCCAATGTTGGGTGACGTGAAGCCTGATTCTCTGCTATGACATGCAGACTAATTCTCTGCTGACATGAAGCCAGATCCTCTGTTACGGGACCTCTCTCCTCTGCCTGGGTGCTGGGCCTAAATATCTGACAATGGACTGTTGCAGTGATGGCTGACGTGAAGCCTGATTTTCTGCTATGACATGCAGACTGATTCTCTGCTGACATGAAGCCAGATCCTCTGTTACGGGACCTCTCTCCTCTGCCTGGGTGCTGGGCCTAAATATATGCCAATGGACTGTTGCAGTGGTGGCTGACGTGAAGCCTCATTCTCTGCTATGACATGCAGACTAATTCTCTGCTGACATGAAGCCAGATTGTCTGTTACGGGACCTCTCTCCTCTGCCTGGGTGCTGGGCCTAAATATCTGACAATGGACTGTTGCAGTGGTGGCTGACGTGAAGCCTGATTCTCTGCTATGACATGAAGACTGATTCTCTGCTGACATGAAGCCAGATTGTCTGTTACGGGACCTCTCTCCTCTGCCTGGGTGCTGGGCCTAAATTTATGAAAATGGACTCTTACAGTGGTGGGTGACGTGAAGCCTGATTCTCTGCTATGACATGAAGACTGATTCTCTGCTGACATGAAGCCAGATTGTCTGTTACGGGACCTCTCTCCTCTGCCTGGGTGCTGGGCCTAAATTTATGACAATGGACTGTTGCAGTGGTGGGTGACGTGAAGCCTGATTCTCTGCTATGATATGAAGACTGATTCTCTGCTGACATGAAGCCAGATCCTCTGTTACGGGACCTCTCTCCTCTGCCTGGGTGCCGGGGCCTAAATATCTTAGAATGGACTGTTCCAGTGGTGGGTGACGGGAAGCCAGATTCTCTGCTATGGGACCTCTCTCCAATTGATTTTGGTTAATTTTTATTTATTTAATTTTTATTTTAATTAATTTCCCTATCCACATTTGTTTGCAGGGGATTTACCTACATGTTGCTGCCTTTTGCAGCCCTCTAGCCCTTTCCTGGGCTGTTTTACAGCCGTTTTAGTGCCGAAAAGTTCGGGTCCCCATTGACTTCAATGGGGTTCGGGACGAAGTTCGGATCGGGTTCGGATCTCGAACCCGAACATTTTCGGGAAGTTCGGCCGAACTTCTCGAACCCGAACATCCAGGTGTTCGCTCAACTCTAGTCTCCAGTACTGAGCACAATACTCCAAATGAGGTCTCACTAGTGCTCTGTAGAGCGGCATGAGCACCTCCCTCTTTCTACTGGTAATGTTAATTTCTACTGAAATGGTTCGTGAACAGCATGGGGAGGATGTCTGGATGCATCTTGGATTCCCAGATCGCTGCTGGGAACGATGTTGTCCAAGTAGTACGCCACTTTTACAGACTGACAATTATACGCACAAAACCGAAGATAAAATCGATTTTAGAGGAAAAATTGTTAGGAAACATTCTTTCCTGTATATTTACTTGTATATAAAGTGCAAGTGCTGCCAAAAATTACTAGGAAGAGGCACTCCGATACAACCTGTATATCACATAAAGAAGGGCCTCATTCACATTGTGGTACAATTGTTAATGTAGTGGGACTCCTACACTCATAAAGCCTATGCACTAAGGGAAAGGGCTGCCAAAAATTACAAGGAACTGGCACTCCAATTCACCCTTTATTAGACATAAACGAGGGCATCATACACACCCTTGAAAAATTATGATTGATGGCCTGCTGGTGACCCTCTAAAACATTAGGGGCGAGGACCTACTGCTGATTTGACCATCTAAAACATTAGGGATGAGGGTCTGCTGCTGAGCTGACCCTCTAAAACATTAGGAGTGAGGGCAGCCTAATAAGCATGTTGATATGATGGAGGAGGAGGATGAGAAAAGGAAGATTGAACCATATACCCTTTTTTGTGGTGGAAGGGGTGCATGGGAATACAGTGTATTCAATACACCATAAAAGCCACATTTACAGTGCCTTTATGTTCAGTCGCTTTCCTCTTGTGGAGTAGAGAAGTCAGGGGCAATCCAGGTCTTGTTCATTTTGATAAGAGTCAACCGATCAGCATTTTCAGTTGACAGGCGGATGCGCTTATCAGTTATTATGCCCACAGCAGCACTAAATACCCGCTCTGACAAAACGCTGGCGGCAGGGCAGGCCAGCACCTCAAAGGCGTAGCTTGCCAGTTCATGCCATGTGTCCAGCTTGGACACCCAATAGTTGTAAAGCACAGAAGGATCACTGAGGACGCTGATACGGTCTGCTACGTACCATCTTCCAAACTTTTCCCTCCTTGTGACACTAGGCCACGCATCAGGTTGAGGGTGCTGGCGGGGTGTCATGAAACTGTCCCAGGCTTTGAAGAGTGTTGCCCTGCCTCTGTTGGAACTGATGTGTGTTCCTCTCGTCTCCCCTCCTCAGTTGCCCAATGAACTACGTACTCTGTCGCCAGTGTAGTCAGCTGGAAATTTTTGGAGCAATTTTTCCACAAGGACTTTCTGGTATTGAACCATTTTGCTCGTCCTCTCCACCACGGGAATGAGAGATGAGAAGTTATCTTTGTAGGGGGGGTCGAGAATGATGAACAACCAGTAATCAGTGTTCGCCAAAATTCCTAAAACGCGAGGGTCATGGGAAAGGCAGCATAACATAAAGTCAGCCATGTGTACCAGAGTCCCAACAGAAAAGACTTCACTGTCCTCATCAAGAGGATGACTCTCAATCTCCTCATCTTCTTCCTCCTCTTCGGCCTATCCACGCTAAACAGATGGAATAAACCTGCTATGGGTAGTAACCTCTGTAGCGGAGGCAACCGTCTCCTGCTTCTCCTCCTCCTCCTCCTCCTCATCCAATTTGCGCTGAGAAGACGAACTGAGGGTGGTCTGGCTATCACCCTGTGTACTGTCTTCCCCCATTTCCACCTCTTCCACATTGAAAGCGTCCGCCTTCATTGTGAGCAGCGAGAGTTTCAGTAGACACAGAAGTGGGATAGTTACGCTGATAATAGCGGCATCGCCGCTCACCATCTGTGTTGATTCCTCAGAGTTGTGTAAAACCTCACAGAGGTCAGACACCCATGCCCACTCATGCTTGTGAAGAGCGGGAGCTGAATGGAAAGGCGACGACCATGTTGCAGATGGTATTCCACTACTGCCCTCCATGTTATAACCACGTTCTAAGGGAAAATAATAAAGATCGGGTCTCCATCCCGATCGTCTCCTAGCAACCATACATGAAAATCGCGCAGCCCAATTCACTTCTATGGGGCCTGCATTGCGTGAAAAACGCACAATATAGAGCTTGCTGCGGTTTTCACGCAATGCACAAGTGATGCGTGAAAATCACAGCTCATAAAATGAATGGGTCCGGATTCAGTGCGGGTGCAATGTGTTCACCTCACCCATTGCACCCCTGTGGAATTCTTGCCCGTGTGAAAGGGGTCTTAGGATGCACAAACGTTATACAGGAGATGTAGCTCAGGTAAAGTCGCTGTCACAAGCTGCTAAGAAAAAATTACACTGAATGTCACAGATATTTAGGATACGCAAATGTTATACAGGAGATGTAGCGCAGGTAATGTCGCTGTCACCAGCGGCAAAAAATTTACACTGAATGTCACAGATGTTTAGGATGCACAAACGTTATACAGGAGATGTAGCACAGGTAATGGCGCTGTCAATGGCTTCTGGTAATGCTGGAATGCAGAGAGATATGGTAATCTGTTTTCTGCTGGAACAGACTGCTAGATCTCTAGCCCTTGTGTGAAACTAGCCTTCCTAAAGAAAATTGGTTAACATTTTTAATGCATTTATGCAAGCTTTCTGGCATAAACACAATTATCTGCAACTTGCAACTATTTTAGAACTGTGATTTGGCTGTGAAAACACAGCCAAATCATGTGTCGTACCCGGATTACATTAAAGTCAATGGAGCAAAAGTTGCATGTTCGCAACCTGCGGCACAAAATCCAGCATGTCTGGATTTTTTACAACTGTCGGAGCATGTCGCATTGAGACAGCATTAACAAACATTACATGAAATTTCACATGACTTTCTTGCCACGTGACACATTAGCCATACCCTAAACAACATGGAAAAATGACCCGTTATGTGATGCTCTCCACTGTGATTGGACAGCTCACAGCCAGGGAGAAGGAGACACACATTGAGAAACAGGGCAGTCTCCTCCTCCCTGTACTGATGCTATTCATTAGCATAAAGTGAATGGGGGCACCGCGGGCAAACGGAGCAGCGTCCAGACAAACTAGTAAGCGATATTACATCCCTGCACTATGCCCTACATAACTTGCTAGTTATTTCATAATGTCTGGACCCATGAAAGCTTCCCTTTAAGAAACCAGGCAGAGATTACAGTACAAAGAATGTCTTCTTTACTGAGTGCACAAAACATATAGCAGCACATTCAGCAGAACCTCATACAAAGTGCAATTTGTCCTCCCAGATAATGAGGTATGGTGGCTGGCAATATGGCAGAAGATGACAGGTTTGAAGCTGACACTGTCTCTCTCCTGATTCCATTCCCTAAATCTCTACTCTGACACCTGAGGCTTTAAGAGTCCACTGTATGATGCAGGCTTCTAGCTATGCCTGCACTATACATCGTTGATGGTGTCCTAACATGTTTCCCCTCACCTTGCAGCTGAGTGTGTATAGCTTGATTGCTTGATCACTCTGCTGACACAAATATGCTGCAGTTTACAGATATTCTGTAGGCTGGAAACCTGCAGACTCTCTGGAGTAGTGGTCCTTCCAGATGAACTGACTCTGTGGTCCTCATGGCCCAGAGGAGTGGTAGCTGTGTCACATTTTCCCTCACTCGTCACTCTTTTTCCAGACTCCCCAACCACCCTAACCACTGTTGCTCTGCCCCTCTCTTGGCAGGAAGTTGGATCAGCCAGCTCCTACAAAGAGGGAAAGAATGGTAGGGTAAGTCCTATTTGTGTCGCCAACCACTGCCCCATCTGCTGGTGTACAAGGTGTATATTATGAAGTGTGATATAACATGAATATTACTAACCATTACAATTCTAGTACCTCCAGGTCTGGGGTACTGCAACTATCTTACAGAACCCACAAAACTACACGTTTATGCTTACGGTCTAGGGGGATTGGTCATTTTGTGAAAAACAAATCCTTGCTTCAGAATGACTTAGATGCTTAGGCCATATCAGTTACAGTTGTTTGACATGCCTCAAAACACATCTGAGAAATCCCAATCGTCCCGGTTTTCTCCAGAGAATTCCTGTTTTTGCAACTGAAAATCTTAATTTGTTTTCTTAGAGTAAAATGCCTAAAATCACTTGTTATGACTCCAAAATGAAATACAGGGATGAATTGCTATCGGGTCACATGGGCAATCCACATATATTGTCAAGGTATATAGACAATGCTATATTGCTCAGGCATCCTATGGATTTATAACACGGCTCTCATTACTGGAAATAGGATGTTACTGTTATACTCCCAGAGAAATTGAAAGCTATTAAGAGCTATTTAAGGAGGTCCCAATAGATTACAATAACAGATGAAGACTGTTTGAAAAATTATACTCATCTGAATAAAATGCAATTCATTTTAGTGTCATCCCTATACGTCCAAGTACTTTAGAAACCCTTGTAGCTGGAAGATTAGGAAGAGAATATCAGAACCACAGTACAGACTAACAGGTTTTCAGGACATGTGAGTATGAATAAAATACAATACAACATAATGATTCCCCCCATCCTTTGGATGTGGTGGGCAGGTGGTGCTTTTTAGCCATTATTTGACACGTATTTCAAGTTTATCTCATTAGCTTTGTCATTAGAAATGGGACAACATTTAACAGAATGCTCAAAATTTTGGAATGTAGCTATGCACATTTGGAAACATTTTAAATATTCTATTTGTGTCAATTAGCAAATTTCTGAAAGCTATTGAGCATGAAAGGCAGCAGAAGCTTTATAAATATGATTCACTAGTATGGACCATTTAATAATCCAGATTTAGGTCTAATAGTCTTATTTTTCTCTGCATGGCCGTATTTAGAGTTCATGCGGTTCTTGGCACTTTAGTGCCCCTTTTCTGTTAGAGAAGCAGGGTGATGACAGTAATGGAACCAAACAGACCTCTTTAACTATGATGGGGTCTTTTAAGTTTCCATTAAATTCCTTTCACCCAAGATTTTTGCATGCGTGCCTTTTTTGTCTGCTCTTTTCAGCAAAATCTGTGATCTGCTCTGAACAGAGCCTTCAACACAGATGTGAAAGAGATTGTTCACCTTAGGGGGACTTTTGGGCTTACTCCTTCACCTCCTGTAGGGCACCAGAAAACATACCTGCTCCTTGCTGCTAAATTCTGGCTCCCTTGCTGCCACTGTCTTCTCCAGTCTCTATGCATCAACTTCCTTTTTGATATGGGTCGCGTGATCTCTGTCAAGCAGGAAGTTGAGGTATGGAGACCTGAGGGAGGGATTGGAGGAGAAAGGGAGCTAAAACCCAGCGACGGGGAGCAGGCAGGTATGCTTCCTTTCACAGGTCCAGTGCACTGGGGGAAGGGGCGTGGCATGACCAAAAGATGCCCCCAAGATGAACAACCCCTTTAATAATGTGTGACGATAGAACACTGGTATCCCAAGGCAGTATTTACTGAGAGATGTACTTTTTATATTACAGCATCTCATAAAATGCTGCCTTGTTTCATTTCCTGAGCACACACCACAGTAAATGGAACATGACTTAGATTTACCAATATGATTAGACCAAAGGTGGCGGCAAGGCGGCCACTGCTACTCCACTAATCAGCCTAACACTTTGTGTCACATTTTAGATTAGAGGGAAGAGAATCTCGTTCTTCTCAAAACTTCTCCTCTGCCTTGTGTTGACTGTCTACCACAACCTGTTCCGATCCATTATCACCATAAACTCCCCTGGCAACCTAGTTACCTGGAGGTGGGAGAAAATTGTAAAAAAATAAATAAATAAAAATGTTTACTATCTGGTGGTGACCCCTTGCTTGGAGGTGTCCTAGGCACTGGACCTGCAGTGCCTAATTGAGAATATGGTCCTGGATCTATACAGTTTTGTAATATGACACCTATATCCTGCTATAGACCCATCTTTCACCTTTGTGTATGCCTCTGGTGTTATATGAAGGCAAAAAGCGGTAGTGTTTCATACGTCAGTCTTAGGCCACTTTCACACAGTCAGTGTTTGGTTAGTGTTTGATCAGTGATTTCTATCAGTGATTGTGAGCCAAAACCAGGAATCGAGATAAGACAGAAATACGGTATAACAGAAAGATTAGTAGCAGTTCCGTGTTTTTGACCCACACCTGGTTTGGGGCTCACAGTCACTTTACTTCAGATGAAAAATGAGTGATGCAGTGCGAGTATATATCAGGCACAATCCTGAAGTATTCCATAATTTCTGCTTTTCCCGATGGCTGTGTATCTCCCAATAGGAGCTAACAATCTGACCGCAGTCAAAAATTCTCTCAAGAAGTAATGCAGTTCCCACAATGTGGTGCAGATCTTCAAATGGATGGCCAATCCATTATTGAATTGTGATGGGCTTTGGAGGCAATATACCCTCTCCACAAGCAGCAAAGTCCATAGCCATAAATGAGTGTTACCTTTGATATCACGCACTATCCCTTGTGATCCAAAACATCTGCAAATGTATATCCTTTTTCCACAGGAGCTCTGCCAGTATGATTGCTTTTGCTCTGGCAGCTTCTTATTCCACGGGAATTGTGTTTTTCTTGGAGAAAAAAATTATTTTCTTGCTATCAGCTTCTGCCAGGCCCACAAACTGTAGCTTTACCCACAGCTAGAGCCAGACAGATCTGTAAAAACAGCCAGAGAAGACAGGGCCCATCTGTCTCCACGACAATTGTGCTAAAGGTCTGCCAGATGTTAACTATTTGCTGCCTATAGACAACAATTTAGGATTAAATGGTGAATAACACAATACTTTTGCAGTGGTCCAGTGGAGCACTGCAGAAACACTCACTATGTGAAAGTGGTCTTAGTGTAAAGCCACTTGGAGTAATATGTGTCAAATTTATTAATACTCTTAACAAATTTATCACATCTTGGACTGTCCAAATGCCACAAACAGAATTGTGGGCTAGGGTAGTTGTAAGCTATAATTTACACTCATTTTTGTGTGTAAAAAGTGATTTTTCTTGTTTTGAAAAGTGGTAAAATCCCCCCCCCCCAAAAAAAGCACAAAAAATTGTGACTGCTTTTCAGAAAATTGGCATTCAGCATTGATAATTTCCCCCAAAGAGTTTGATTGCAGTTTATGTGAGGAAAAGAAGTGTGTTTGCACACGCCTGGGAGAATGTGCTACCTTATACAATTTTTCTACAGTCACACTGACTAGCTTAATAGCATAGCTTAGGATGAAACTAATTTTAAAGGGAATCTATCAGTAGGTTTTTGCTAAATAATTTTAGGGTAACATAAATTAGTGATCAAGACCCTGATCAATGTATACTTAATTGGATGGCGTGCTGATTTTGATAAAATAACCCCTTTATCAGCTTCAGGGAGAGCCTGAGATGTAGTATGTGCAATGCTGTGCATGTGTAGGGCATAACTTGATAATCGTAAGCTGCTGCTCCCCCTATCCACCCACCGCAGACTTGTCTCTATGCACAGAATATGGAGAAAGATGTCAATTAACAGCAGGTAGGGAACCGTTCTTGAATATCAAGGAATACATCCTCGACTCCTTCTCCTGCTGTAAAACGCAAGTGAATCAAAGTTACACCAAGCTATTGAGTAAGTTATACATCAACCCAATCAGATCAGGCAGAATAAAAACTGAATATATATTCCCCTAAGGGCTCATGCACACAAATGTATTTTTGGTCTGCATCCGATCCGCATTTTTAGGGTCGGATGCAGATCCATTCACTTCAATGGGGCTCCGTGTGCTGTCCGCATCCACATATCCGTTCCGTGCCGTCTGCAAAATTATAGAACATGTCCTATTTTTGTCCGCATAATGGACAAGGATAGGACTGTTCTATTAGTGGCTGGCCCTTCCGTTCCGAAAAGTGCGGAATACACATGGCCGGTATCTGTGTTTTGCGGACCGCAAAACACACAACCTTCGTGTGCATGAGCCCTAATAGTTCAACAATGCAACCATAAAAGTAATCGTTTTTATGTTTGTAGTTGTTATTTTACGTATTCTATTTATGCATTTTTAGATTTATATAATTTTTTTTTATTATTTGCATGATTTCATATTTTTTTTCCCTTCTAAGAAAAAATATAAATCTGGTTAGCTGAGGTTTTCAATTTTACCATGGGCCTGGCTTCCCTTAGGCTTTCTTATTGCTTCCCTAATGAGATGGTTCCTCCCCTAGTTACTGTAGCTAGCAGAAGCCTTCATCCTGGGAGAAGGGCTGTATCATTGCACAGATGGGCCTTGATGGATCCTAAAAGGGAGGCATTACCTGCTGAAGTCAGTGAGCAGACACAATTATTACAGGTCTCTGGGTTCATTGTCAATTAGAGTGGCAGTTAAAGCGAGCAGCAGCTGTGACAGATGGCTGGGCTCCAGCTACGTTGTGGTAACGGGAGTGAAGCCAAATCAAATCTTTTCTTCCCTCTAAAAAAAACCCACATAGTTGTCAATTAGTCACAACGTGCAGAGACCAAGCATAGTATATACAATGGGGGCTTTCTATATACTCATCTAATCCTCCTCGGCCCTTTGAAGTGGTGATTTTTGTAAAAAAAATTATTATAAATTCATTTTTCTTGCATGGTTTAGCAGCAGTTTACGAAAGACAAGAGCATTTATGTGAATCGCTTGCCCTGCGTGAGCCTACAGTATAATTCTCATTTTCTATTGTGTTGCACCAAATAAGCCTTTGAATTTTAATTATATCCCAGGCCCCAATTCAGCTCCAGACACCACCGTAAGAGGGATATACTTATTGTGTGCAGCTTTATTCATGCCACATAAAATACACGCCGACAGCTTAAATATCCTTAAGAACACATATGCATTACATAATTGCAAAGAAAATAAATCATGTCTCTCCGTGGGTGCCCAATTAAAAATAAAAATTGCTTCAGCTAATGCCATTTTTTGTACGGTAGTAACCTAAAGTTTATAATTTGCAAAAAAAAAAAAAAAAGGACCACAGGAAACACACAGCCATTTTGCCGGTAATAATTTAGTGTTTTTAAGACTCCTTATCTGTTTTTTTATATATTTTTTTGATTTCCAAAGTGCTTTATTGAAATCAAAGAAATATAACAAATGGAGGTTGCAAACCTCGCAGTCACTGACAGTTAAACACAAGTAACCAGTAACAATGGCGTCACAGTACACAATGACAGGCTAAAGTGGCAGTTACATTACAAGATTACGTATCTGTCAAAAAATATCTTGAACATTATTGTATAATAGAGTAATCATGGATGGATTGGTATGGGTGCGGAAGGTAGGAGACTTGCACTGATTAAGGATGCGAATCTTGAAATGGTTATTTGGGTCAAAAAGATCACAATTTGAGGAAGTTATGATTACAACTCATATAGACCAGAGAGTTTCAGATTAGAGATGGAATAGAGATTAGAGATGGAAGAGAGACAGGTCATTGCGGCTCCTGAACGTCTTCCACTCCTTCCACACTCCCATAAAACTTTGAAAGTTCCTTAGTTCCCAAGAGGAGATTTCTTCAAATCTATGGATTTGGTCTACTTTTAGAAGCCATTGGTCAACTGAAGGAATTTCAGTAGAGAGCCAGAGTCTCGGGATAAGAAATCTGGCAGCTGCTAACAAGTGCTTAAAAAGAGCTATATTAATGATCTTCTGTCCGGACGGGAAGACGTTCAGGAGGGCTATTTCCGGAGAAGGGACTAGATCTGCCCCGCAAATGTGATTAGCTATCTGGAATATTTTCTCCCACCACTTAAAGAGTTTAGGGCATTTCCACCATATGTGAGTAAAGGAGCCTCTGTCTGACAGACATCTCCAGCATCTATCACAACCTGAAACCGAATATCTGGAGACAATATCCGGAGTTTTGTACCATCTGGTCATAATTTTATAGGCGTTTTCTTGAATACGTACGCATCTAGATGACTTATGCGGAGATAACAGTATGGTGGCAGTTTCTTTGTCGGTAAAGGTTCGGTTTAGTTCTTTCTCCCAAAGGCCAATGAAAGATGGTAAAACATTAGAAGTATGGGATCTAAATCGACAGTATAGCTGCGATATGGTCTTTGTGGGGCCTAATGAATTGTCTATCAGGCTCTCAAACCACGTTAGAGGTCTTATTAAATCTCCTACCGAGATGTGTAAGGACAGGTATGTATTAATAAAGTAAATTGGGTTATTAAGCGTACGGGAGTGAGGGATTGCAAGACTTTCTCTCAATTTATTCAAAGAAAAAGGAACGTTGTCAATGAGTAGGTCCCTCAATCTAATGTCGGAACTTCTGAGGTGCGTGGGCATGCTGTCTTGTAATACATTAGGAGCAGTGCGTAGAACATCCCTTACTCGTAGAAGAGGTGAGGGAAAGGGAACATGAAGGTGGGTAGATTGGAACCATTTCCAAGCATTATAAGTAGCCCTTATTATAGGGGTTGCTTCTGAGGGAAGGGGGGGAAGACATCTGTGCCCCAGAAGAAGCGCTCTAAAGGATGAGTTAATTAATGACTGTTCCATACGGACCCAGGATTTGTGAGAGGGGGCTCTCAACCAATCCAAGGCTCTGGCCAACAGAACGGCTTTCCCGTATAGTTCCGGATCTGGAAGGGCAATCCCTCCCAAGATTTTAGGTCTATTTAGGGTTGTGTACGAGAGACGAGCTTTCTTTCCCATCCAAATAAAAGCGCTAAATAGTGAACGAAGAGAAGTGTAGTATGAGGAAGGGACAGGGATAGGGAGCACCTGAATTAGATAGGTCAATTTAGGTAGAACTAGGGAAGTGAGTAAATTTTTTCTGCCAAACCAAGATAGAATCGGCAAATCCAAATTTTTAAGGGATGTAGAGATATGGCTCAGGAGGGGTAAATAATTTAAAGCGAACAGCTGGGAAGGATCATTGCTAATTTTAACCCCTAGGTAGGTTAAGTGGGGACTTGACCAATTAAAAGGTGATTCTCTTTCTAGTCGTTTTGCCAAGCAACGGGAGAGGCCGGTTTGAATAATTAGGGATTTACCATGGTTAACTTTGAAATTGGACAATTTACCAAACACCTCTAGATGTTGATAGATCTTGGGGAGAGCAACAGCAGGGTTACTAATCATCAACAGTAAATCGTCGGCAAAGGCCGCCGCTTTATGTTCCTGATCCCCCAGATCTACCCCTCTTATGTCTCTATCTGATCTAATGGTTTGCAGTAGGGGTTCCATGGTTAAAACAAAGAGGAGGGGAGAAAGGGGACAGCCCTGTCTAGTACCGTTCCTAATAAGAAAAGGAGAAGAAATAATATTATTGACCGAAATGGAGGCAGAGGCCTTTGAGTACATGGCTTCTATGGCAGAGAGGAAAGGGGTTGGGAATCTTTGCGAAGAGAGAACAGCATGCATAAATGACCATTTAACCCTGTCGAAAGCCTTCTCAGCATCTGTGCTGAGAAGGACTAAAGGCAAGGATTTCTTCTTCGCGTGAAAGAGAATATTTAAGACTCTAGCGGTGTTATCCTTGCCCTCTCTCCCCCTAACAAAGCCAGTTTGATCTCTGTGGGTCAGAGAAGGCAAGATCAAAGCTAGACGATTTGCCAGTAATTTGGCTAACAGTTTAAGGTCAATGTTAAGGAGAGAGATGGGCCTATAGCTAGGGCAAAGTGTTGGGTCCTTACCCTCTTTGGGGATTAGCACAATGTGAGCTTTGGTCATGTCGCTAGATAGAGGGGTATTAGATAATGTTTGGTTAAAGAGAGGAATTAGATGAGGAATAAGGGTCTCTTGAAATGTTGAGTAGTATGATATAGGTAGGCCATCTGGGCCTGGGCTTTTCCCTTTGGGGGAGCTACGGATAGCCTCTAGAAGTTCCTTTGGTGTGAAGGGAGAAGCTAGCATTGTTCTATTTTCCTCAGTCAGAGAAGGAAGATGTAGTTTCTCTAAATAGGTAGAAAGTGGAGATGAGGATTCGGAGGTGGCAGGGGGGGAAGAGTGGGTGTCTATGTTATATAGTGATTCATAAAAATCTCGAAATTGCGATGCAATTTGTTCAGAGTCAAAGGCATGAGAGCCTGAACCAATTGTAAGTTTGTGGACAAAGTTGCTTGACCTCCTCCCCTTGACCCTGTTCATCACAAATCTCGAGGCCTTATTCCCGTGGGCAAAGACCTTGTGTTGTGAGTTGAGGTAGTACTTTGCTGAGATAGAGTTAAGAAGGTCTTTAAGAGAGCGCCTATATCCATTTAACTCTTCTAGGTGAGACTTGAGTAGGGAGATTTTATGTGTTTGTTCTAGTTTGGTGATATTCACATGCAGTTCATCTATTTGTTTGTTCCTCAATTTTTTAAGGTAAGTTCCGATACTGATAAAATGGCCTCTCACGACCGTCTTGTGAGCATCCCAAAGGGTCTGGGCAGAGGTTTCTGATGAGGCATTTAGGTCAAAATAATCTCCAAGGGCTGTCTCAATTTTTGACCTGGCTTCAGGATTACCTAGCAGTTGCTCATTCAGCCTCCAAGGTTTAGGGGTTTTATTTGTTCTTGGAGGAGTGAGGGTCAGGTAGATAGGGGAGTGATCGGATAGTAGGATGTTACCTATTTTTGTGTCTTTACAATATTGCAGGTGGTTTTTAGAGACAAAAAGGTAGTCCAGACGCTGATACGAGTCATGAACTGTTGAGTGAAAGGAGTAGTCTTTAGTGTCTGGATGAAACGTTCGCCAAACATCAATAAGATGAGCTTTCCACAACTTCGAAGTCAGGGAACGTACCGCTGACTGGGAATGTGCGGATTTGCCAGAAGAAGAATCCAAAGAGGATTCATTACTAGGTTGAAGTCTCCTCCCATCACCAAGGTTCCTTCCCCAAATTTGTTCACTTTATCTAAAATGTTTTTTAGCCAGGGAATTTGTTTCTTGTTAGGAACATATACGTTAATAAGAGTGTAAGTGTGTTGGGCGATTTTTCCTTTCAGCATTAAGAACCTACCCTCAGGATCTAGAACCTGGTCTAAGTGCTGGAATTGGACTCCCCTCTGCAGTCCTATACTGACCCCTTTTGAGTTGGAAGAGCTAGAACCACTGTGGTACCATTGGGAAAAATATGAGTGTGAAAGATTGGGGAAATGTCCCAGCTTCAGGTGCGTTTCCTGAAGAAAAACCACCTTTACTCCCTCTCTTCTCAGCATTCCAAATATCTGGCCCCTTTTAGCAGGCGAGTTAAAGCCTCTTACGTTGTAAGATGCTATCTTAAGGTCATCCATCTGGGATACGAGAGGAGAGAAATTTCGTGCAAGTTATGTGCAGATCAACAAGTTTAGGCTCATAATAACAAAGACCCATGATCAGAGTTGGGGAGAAGTCAAACCTTCGTTGTGCAGCCCATACCAAAGCCATCTTTCTGAAGTCTTCAGGTGACGCGGTAACATTACGAACATGGTAACTAAAAGAACAATAGAAAAACAAAAGGCATAAGCAGTATTTCTGCAAAGACATAACTCAGTGTGGGGGGGAATACGGGTAAACCCTTAAAGTACAGAGCTTTACCAGAGAAGCTTCAGACTAGTATCAGAGGAAGGGAACAAACCCGCTCTAATACCACCGACCCAAGCAATGGAAAGCTCTAAGAGAATAGGGGCTGGAGACAGGAGGAGAGCAAATGTGTCAGCTTCTCTACTACATAGGTTAAGGACATCCTCCTAACAGCATCTAAGTCGTATGCTGCCAATGTAGCGGAGAGGAGACAAGGATGGGGGGGAGTATAAGGTAAGAAAAAGGAAGGGGGGGAGGGGGGGGGAGGGGGGAGGGACTAGGTTGGAGAAGGGATACTTAGGCAAACAGCTAGAGATAGTACAATCGGTTACTGTAACCTGTATACTTATACTAATAAGCAAGAGAGAGATCAAACATTCCCTCAATCACTTTCTTGAAACAAAGAACAGGTGTAAAGATCATCATACATAATAGACTCCAAATGGATCAAAAAGAGTCCGTGGAGAGGCGTCGCGGAGTAATGGAGTTGGTTTTCTTTCTCTGACTGCTGGGATTTAGGGGTCCTCCTGGGTTCAAAAAGCTGTGGCTTTGGAACATCTGGCAAGGATGCGACATCTTGGATTAAGTCCCAGTTCTCAATTTCCATGTTAGGAATCTCAAGATGTTGGAACATTTGATCCAGGTCAGCGTGGGTTCTGATGGTGATCCTGCTCCCGTTGTATAGAAACGAGATGCCAAAGGGGAAAGTCCATCTATAGGTGATCTTCCTTTGTATGAGCCACTCTGTCAGGGGTTTAAGCACCTTACGTTTTTTCAGTGTGATCGGAGCCAAGTCCTGGTACACATGGATGCGATAATCCCTGAATAGGACTTCCGATTTCTTCCTGGCGCACTCCAGCACAGCTTCTTTATCTTGGAAGTTTAGGAACCGGCATATTATATCTCTCGGCGGTTCAGCTGGTTTCGGTTTAGGTCTGAGGGCCCTATGCGCTCTCTCTATTATCGGGCTGGGATATTCGGGGCCTAGCAGTTGCTCACACAAGGCCTTCATCGCCTCCGGTATTTCTGAGGCTATGATCGATTCAGGCAAGCCTCGGAACCTCAGGTTGTTCCTTCTGCCCCGGTTCTCTTGGTCTTCCAGGGCCGCATAGACGTTGTTCAGGTGAGATTGAACCATTTGTAAGCTTGTAGAAGCCGCCGCCTGGAAGTCTAGCGTAGCGTGCTGTGCCGTCTCCAGATCCTCTACTCTGCCCCCAATATGTTTAATATCTTGTCTCATGGAAGAGACTTCACTCACCAGTGGTTCCAGGGCCTTGGTGAGGACCGACTTTAGATATTTCCTGGAAATGGGGAGGTTTTGGCGTCCTCCCGCTTCTTCTGAATCGCTGTCTCTTCCCTCTGAGTTCATGCACTCGTCTTCGGGTGCAGCCGCGGGCGCCATTTTAGTTTCTTTAGCGACATGAACTGCCGCCGCTTTTTTGATGAACTTATCCATGTCCCCGGAGGTAACAGATTGCTTCTGGTGCTGCGGGGTATCTCCCTGTCTCGGGTTGCCTATTTTGACCATGATCAGGTCGGTATAGCTAGTGTAGGCTGCGATAAAGCACTGTATGTCAGACGGAGCTCAGACACACACCACCATCTTCCTCAGGCGCTAGCTCCTGCCCCTCCTTATCTGTTTTTAAACCTTCCTGAAAAGTCTGTAATTCCACCGATTCTATATATTTAAGAGGTCAATTTAGGTGCGTTCATTCGGAAAAAAACTATGAAAATTCACTGCTTAATAGGATAATGATATCAAATGTTTTATTGTGATATGAAAAGGGGAAAGGGCTTAAAAGCAATAAAAATGTGAAAGATCCTAAATGATTAATTATAAATATAAGTACATGGGAGGGGGTAGAATTAGAGTGCTTCACGTGTTGCATGTAGTTTATTAAATTTGGTGCATCTTTAAATAAAACATTTTAGTCTAGAAATGTTATTCCAGTTTTTTTTTATTTATTTTTTTCTTATGCCACCTTCTTTCTTTGCTACTTAACCCCTTAAGGACCCTGCTATTTTTCACCTTAAGTTCCAGGCAATTTTTTGCAAATCTGACATGTGTCACTTTTATGTGGTGATAATTTTAAAACGCTTACTTATCCAGGCCATTCTGAGTTTGTTTTCTCGTCACGTATTGTACTTCATGACAGTGGTAAAATGTAGTAAAAAAAACGAATTATTATTTATAAATTTTATAAAAAAATTCCAAATTTACCAGAAATTTAAAAAATTAGCACATTTCAAAATTTAAATGTCTCTACTTTTATAATAGATA
Source organism: Bufo gargarizans (assembly GCF_014858855.1). Lineage (NCBI taxonomy): Eukaryota > Metazoa > Chordata > Amphibia > Anura > Bufonidae > Bufo > Bufo gargarizans. Next base: position 74,901,866 of record NC_058083.1, read on the forward strand.
GTAATACCTCAAAAAATAGTTATCACTTTACATTCCCATACGTCTACTTCATGTTTGGATCATTTTGTGAATACCATTTTATTTTTTTGGGGACGTTAGAAGGCTTAGAAGACTACGTAGCGGCATGACATAGTCACGTGCACGTGCCGCGCGCCCGGTCTCGCGCACTTCCTCCTTCCCCCCGCCCTCCTGCCCTCCCGTGGTGTTCGGCGCTAAATCTGCACTCAACGGTGGCTCTGTGCACCGGGCCGGCTGATAATGGCTACACGGTTCCAGAGAGGTGCCTCGAAGCTGCAGTAATAGGCAGCCAAGTTGACTGGACCTGAGTACTGGGAGCGCAGGGAGCGCTGGTGCGGCCAAGGTTTGGCATTGGCGATGTGTGCTGAACATTTCACTGGCTGGCTGTCACAACCAGACAGCTGAGAAGCTCTGACAGAGGCCTTTCAGAACCTCCTCCTTGAGTTTTCTTTGTTGTGGTATTCAGTTCCTCATCTCGTTAGCCTCTCTCAGCTGTCATGTAGTTGGACTGATTGCTTCCCTTTAAATTCCTCCCCATAATGCTTTACTGGGCGGCTTATACTTCTTCCTGGAGTGTGTGTGCATGCTGATCCTATTTCCCAGTCTGCTACTAAGTTAAGTGCTGTACATGAATCTGTTATTTTCTGTTTGCTGGATCCCAGGTGACCCTGACTCCCTCCGTGTCTGGTGTAGGGAGCCGGTGGTCATGTCCCCTCACTATTGTAGGGTGTTCAGGTGTTATATAGTCGAGGTACGTGGATATGCAACCATCCATTTTTGGGATTTTTGCATAGGCTGAGCAGCCAGGGAAAGTGCCAGCTCTTGTGCAGGGGTCTCCCTTTTGGTTCCTTAGCTTTGGATCCAGTGAGTCATATATGCATGTTGCATTGTATTGTTTCCTGTACACCGTCCGTGACAGTGGGTGTTGATGGAGTTCAGCATCTATAACACCACACTGGAAGATTTTACTTCTGCTTTGCTCTGTTCCTAGGAAATCCTGCTGCACGCCGGAGGTATACGCTGGCAGAGTGTATGAAAGAGGCGTTTGAACCACAGACCATCGGGTCACCGTCACAGCAGCACGGGGACCTGATTGCAGCGCATGCAGCAGGGGTCCGGCTATCAGTGACTGCCAGACCCCTGCTGCGGATCGGGCGGGCGCAGCTCCTGCACCTGCCCAATCCCCATAAAGTACATGTACGTCACAGGTATATAAGTCCCGCAAAGAAATGACGTACATGTCGCAATTGATAAATATGGAGTGAAACTCATGAAAGCAGTCGTGTCACAAAGCATATTCTATATTAAACCAGCACCTGGATCTGAATACTTTTGTAGTTGCTTGTAATTAAAAATTTTGTATAGCCGATGAGCTATTAAAAAAAAAAGGTGTCCGTATAGCACCACCTGCGGTTTGTAATTTTCCTTATTTTTCGTCCATCTCATTGAACTGGTCGAACGTGCTCAGTTTATATCTTCAACTGCCACCAGCCATATGTTTGGTTAGAAGCTGTGGAAGTTACAGGCAGAAAGGATACATCGCCTGAGCTGCCAGACTGAAGATAATGTAGCAGAGCAATTGCAGAAATGAATGGGGAGATCTCTGGATCCATGTGAGGTAAAGGGCTGATTATAGCTTTGTTAGAAAGGTATTATCATGTACTAGTGTATATGATATTTTTTTTTACATCAATCATGGCATGACCTCTTTTACAAACCTAACCACATGCACTTTTCAAAACTGGAATGAGTGGTGCAAGAATGCAAAAGTCGCAAAAAAATTTTATGCATGCAACCCCCAAAATGTCACAAATGCCCCTATTTTCTGAGCTTTTGAAACCAGAATTCTGAGGTGCGAGATGTTATAAATTGCCCCCATGGAAAAAAAAAAATATATATATATATATATACACAGACTTTGATATCAAGTGTTTAGCCCCACTACCCCTTCAACAAAAAAACTAAACACTAAAAGAAGGGGAAAAACACCACACAAAGACTGTATGTGAAACCAGTCAGAACTTGTCGAAAACTGCAACACAGGTCTCACAGGCAATTGCAGTTTTTGTTAAAACTGAAATCTACAAGGATATGAAGATAGGAAGCTACCGCTGCACTCGTCTGAGACGTCCCATAAACGGTGACCAGGTGTGACTTCTGGGTAAAAGTGAGGTGTTTCCTCATTGGTCATTGGCAACCACTCAAGTCACCCCATTTGTTCTTTTCCTAAGTGAAAAAGCACAAAAAAAAAGTTGAGGATTATAAGTAGAGGATTTCCTATTATCCTAGTAATTGCCAGTGGGGAAGATTTATCAAAACTGGTGTAAAGGAAAACTGTTTTAGTTGCCACTAGCAACCAATCAGTTTTGTCCTTTCATTTGCCAAAGGAGCTCTGAAAAACGAAAGGTGGAATCTGATTAGTTGTTATGGGCAACTAAGCCAGGTCTATTTTACACTAGCTTTGATAACTCTCCTCGAGTGTGTATTTAGCAACCAAAATATGGTGAACATTCACTGTCTAGGCCGGGTTCAGTTTTTTCATTTTTTTTTTTTCTTAAATCCAAAAAAGCATGCAGTTTTTCTAAATGTGTGAACTTCTTGCAGAGCTTTTAGTTTTCTGTTATCCCTTTCTGCATTTTAGCATATATGTATGCCATAAACAGGAGGCAATTTTCTTCGTAATTGCTTGGTAAGTGCTCATGGGGTCATGGATCCAGTACCTGGGAAAACAGACCCATAGGCCCCTTTTACACGGGCAAGTTTTCCATGCGGGTGCGATGCGTGTGGTGATTGTATTGCACCTGCACTGAATCCTGACCCATTCATTTCTATGGGGCTGTGTACATGAGCGGTGATTTTCACGCATCACTTGTGCGTTGAGTGAAAATCGCAGCATGCTCTATATTGTGCGATTTTCACGCGACGCAGGCCCCATAGAAGTGAATGGGGTGCGTGAAAATCGCATAGCATCCGCAAGCAAGTGCGGATGCGGTGCGATTTTCACGCATGGTTGCTAGGTGACAGTCTATTCACTGTATTATTTTCCCTTATAACATGGTTATAAGGGAAAATAATAGCATTCTGAATACAGAATGCATAGTATAATAGGGCTGGAGGGGTTAAAAATAAATTAAAAAAGTTAACTCACCTTCTCCTCTTGATCGCGTAGTTCCCGTTCTCTTTACTTCTTGAATGAGCTGTGGGCTAAAGGACCTGTGGTGACGTCAGATCACATGCTCCATCACCACGGTGATGGACCATGTGATTGGAGCATGTGATCTGACATCACCACAGGTCATTTAGCCCACAGCTCATTCAAGAAGTAAAGAGACCGGGAACTACGCGATCAAGAGGAGAAGGTGAGTTAACTTTTTATTTATTTATTTTTAACCCCTCCAGCCCTATTATACTATGCATTCTGTATGCAGAATGCTATTATTTTCCCTTATAACCATGTTATAAGGGAAAATAATACAATCTTCAGAACGTCAATCCCAAGCCCGAACTTCTGTGAAGAAGTTCGGGTTTGGGTACCAAACATGCGCGTATTTTCTCACGCGAGTGCAAAACGCATGACAATGTTTTGCACTCGCGCGGAAAAATTGCGCATTTTCCCGCAACGCACCGCCTCTTATCCGGGCCAAAAAACTGACGCCCGTGTGAAAGAGGCCATAAGGATACGACTACAAGGTGATTTTGGGCGTGACACAAGTTGTGCATCTAGGGCTGGGTTCACACGGGCGTTGTGGGTGCGTTGCAGGAAAATATGCAGGTGCGTTTCGGCAATATGCACAATTTTTCTCCACAAGAGCAAATCGTTTTAATGAATTTTGCACGCGTGTGAGAAGAATCGCCATTGTTTGGTACCCAGATCCGAACCTGGACTTCTTCAGTATTCTGTAAATTGTATTATTTTCCCTTATAACATGGTTATAAGGGGAAATAATAGCATTCTTTAATACAGAATGCTTAGTAGAAGGTCAATTAAGGGTTAGAAAATAAATAAAAAATGAACTCACCTCCTTCAATTGATTGTGTAGCTGCGAACGCTAAATTTTGTAAAGCTGCCCGTGCACATTAGATTAAAGTTTTTTTTTTTGATTTTTTTTTAGGATAGGTCATCAGTATCTGACACCTGGGACCCAAACCAATCCACTGTTTGAGAAGGCACCAGCATTCGCTTCATAGCCTTCTGTCAGCTTACCAGGCACAGCGCCATACATTGTATAGCGGCTGTGCTTAATATTGTGGTTCAGGCCTATTCACTTCAACAGGACAGAGCTTTGCCTAGGCCTTGTGACCAATGAAGGTGATGTCACATTGACCAGGGCTGCTGCGAGCGCCGATGGGTTCTCAAACAGCTGATAAGCGGGGGCCCAATCAGATACTAATGATCTACAATATCTAGAGGATGGGTCATCAGTTAAGAAATCTCAGAAAACTCCTTTAATTGGCCTCTGCAGCAGCAGACTTTGGTGAAAACAAGCATCTGCATATTGGATTTCAATATGCCTGATCCATTATCTTGCTGAAAGATTAACCACTGTCAGAGGTGCCTGACACCATTAAATTAATGCCTGGGTCAGTCATCTAGGGGAAGGTTGTTACAAACACGTGTTGGTGTCCACATCTGTTGCTCCGTTCCATGGTCCTCAAAAAAAATATTACATGTCCTATTCTTGTCCGCGCTTTGCGGACAAGAATAGGCAGTTCTATTTAAGGCTGTCCATGCCGTTCCGAAAAATTGCAGAATGCACACGGATGCTATCCGTATTTTGCGGATCCACGGTTTGCGGACCGCAAAACACACAATGGTCGTGTGCATGAGTCCTTAGTGGTAGAGAGTAAATTTTCCCTGAAATGGGGTAAAAAACATATTTCATACTTGCCTCATCCATTTGCTCACAACAGACTGGCCGCCTCCATCTTGATTAAAGATCTGGCGCAAAATCTCACACAACCCATGATGACGCCAACACGTTGGCTGGTGTGGTGACTACGTCACTGCGCATAGGAATTTTATATGAAATCTTTAATCAGGATGGCTTTGGTCAGCCCATCGCAAGCAAATGGATGAGGTAAGTAGGTTTTAAATTTTTTTTTTTACACCATTTCAGGGAAAATCGATTCACTACCATGAACCACGAGAAAACTCAGCTTATCTACAAATCGAATTTTCCCTGAAATTCGGATCAAAGTCCTCTTTGTGTACTTCGATTCACTCAACACTACATATTACATATGATAGGGTTGTTGTTGTTTTTTTGCTAAATATCTAAAACTACTGAAAAATTGTGAATCTATTTCCATTCATTTTTACAAAGTACCCTATGTCATTTTCTTTTTATATTGCAGCCTCTGGATGAAAAATAGATAGAAGGATCAAACATTGTGTCTGCTAATAAAAATAATAATAATAAAATGTCTTAATTGCCACTAAGGCATAAAAAGACACAAAAAGCAGTTCCTACTTGAGTTGGAAGAAGCAGTGATTTCTTATTAAGTCTTGATTATATGACGTTGGTGCAGCTTGGACAGCGCAGTCAGCCATCAGCCTTGTGTGAAAGCACAGGATCTATTCCTGTATACGCCATAATTTAAAAAAATGTGCAATCAAAATCATAATCAGTATCTCTTCTTAATCATCATTTCAGTTGTCTGCCTTCTGATTCTTTGACATAATCATCTTCCTTTGTTTGCTACATAGCATTATCCCCTAGATTTCCCTACCCCTGTGGCGGTGTCCTGTGCTAAGACAAATAATTAGAAATGAGCGGATCGAATCCCACAAAGTAGAATTTGATCTGAATTTCAGGATAAATTCGATTCGCCTAGAAGCCGAATTTCCTCGTGTTTCGTGTCAGAGAATCGATTTATCCTGAAATAGTATAAAAAAAACAAAAAGTTTGATGGGCTGCCAGCCTCCATCTTGCTTGAAGAACTCGTCGGCCGAAATCACGTGCGGGCGAGATTATGTCAAAATGGAGGCGGTAAGTTTGATGTAATTGTTTTTTTAATGTTAATTTTAAACTGTTTTTAAACTCAGATGCAGCTCCCTGTCATTGCACCCGCTACTTTGTCACAAAGCAATTTTTTCAATTTTTTTTTCAAAATTCGCCAAAGCAACCAAATCTGATTTTAAAGAAATTCGCTTATCTCTAAAAATAACCAGGGTAGCGTATTTTTCACCCTATAAGACACACTTTTTTATCCCCCCAAAGTGAGGGGGAAACGATAGTGTGTGAAAAAAATGGCCGACGTTTTGCATGTGGCCGGTACATCGCAGGCTGTACTGCATAAGGACATCAGCCTGCGATGTACCTGACATCTTTCTCGGCGTGTACGGTACCTGAGGAAGAGCCCGGCACTTCTATGTAGTATGAATAAAGGTACAGCCTGGCCGGCAGCACTCCTGCCCATCTGCACCATTGATGGGTACAGCTGCTCGGCACTCTTCATTTTTACTTCGGCCACACAGTAAAGGAGGGAGGGAGTCCCTCCCTCCTAAGATGCAGCTAGCACTGCCCCAATGAAAACAACGGGCTCTGAAGCCCGCGCCAATGCCATCAATGAATGAGCTTATAATTATTGGAGGCGGAGGGACAGGGGAGGGAATAAACTGCTGCGCAGTGGCGTTGCTAGGGCTGGTGTCACCCGGTGCGGTAGAAAATGGTGTCACCCCCCCTGGGTGACACCTGACAGTGTAGGCTATATGTATATAACAAACATATTTTATATGAAAACTTACAATTACTTGGCTTGGCCCTTGGGGATCTCGGACGCCACTTCCACACTTTGGCCGGGGGCTCGGCGGAGCTGATGATGTGTTTTATCCTAATGAGAAAGATTTCATAATAAGTATTTGGAGAAGGGGCAGAGGGATAGCAGAGCAGGGAGAGGCTGGTGCTGCTACTAGGGGGTCATACCATGGGGGAGTAATAACGCCCTCCATAATGCCTTCCCCCAGTAGAAATAATTCTCCTTATAATGTGTCAGTGCAAAAAATACCCCCCTGTAATGCCCCCAGTTGAGCTAATGTCCCCATAGTGCCTCCATAATGTGCCAGTATAAAATACCCCTATATAGTGACCCCAGTAAATGCCCCCATAGTGCTCCTCTCCCCCCTAGTGCCCCCATAATGTACCAGTATAAAATGCCCGATATATAGTGCGCCAGTAGATGCCCTCAGTGTCCCCCATAATTTGTAAGCATAAAATACCCCTTCTCAGTGCCCCGTAGTAGTCCTCTCCCCCCTTCCCCATAGTACCCAACACAATGTGTCCCAGTATAAAATGCCCCTATACAGAGCCCCCATATAAAATAACCGTTCTTTGTGGCCTCAGTAGATGCCCCTATAGTGCCACCAATAATGTGCCAGTAAGAAGTGCCCCCATAGATGTCCCCCAATAATGTGCCCTCATAGATGCCCCTTAATCATGTGCCAGTAGCCTAAGCCCCCCATCAACATGTGCCAGTAGCCATAGGCGCCCCCCCTATCATGTGCCAGTAGCCATAGGGCCCCCTATCATGTGCCAGTAGCCATAGGGCCCCCCTATCATGTGCCAGTAGCCATAGGGCCCCTCTATCATGTGCCAGTAGCCATAGGGCCCCCTATCATGTGCCAGTAGCCATAGGGCCCCCCTATCATGTGCCAGTAGCCATAGGCCCACCTATCATGTGCCAGTAGCCATAGGCGGCCCCCCCCTATCATGTGCCACTAGCCATAGGGCCTCTCCTATCATGTGCCACTAGCCATCAGTATTGTACAGAAAAAAAGGAAAAAAACACTTACCTCTTTGGCAGCGATGCGATGCAGGCCTCTTCTGGCCTGTGTCCCGCGCTGTGTACGGCTCAGGGCTTAGGCGGCGCGATGACGTCATCGCGCCGCCTGCGCCGGCCTCCGATAGCAGGGCTCCAGACTAAAAAAAATACCTAGTAGCCATTGGCTCCTGAACTGAAAAATTTAGGAGCCAAATTACATTTTTAGTCGCCAAATCAAAACCGAATGAAAATTTTGGTATCGTGACAACGCTACACTGATCAGATCGGCGTAGGGTTGTTTCAATACCAAAATTTTGATTCGCTTTCATCACCATAAAAAAGTATTGCGATACTCAATACCAAGCAAAAAAGCCACGTGCATTTTGCATTTTATGAAACGTTCGGCCCATAATAGAACAGTCCTATCCTATTTTTTGGGGTGACAAGGTGACTAAAAAATGGCAAATGCTCACCGCATAGGAGATATTTTTTAATAATTTAATAGTTTGGACTTTTCGGACGCAGCGCTATGTAATATGTTTATTGTATATATTTTTTAGATGTAAAATTGGGAAAGGGGGGATTTAAACTTAATATTTTAGAGTACTTTCACACTAGTGTTTTTCTTTTCCGGCATAGAGTTCCGTCACAGGGGCTCTATACCGGAAAAGAACTGATCCGTCATATCCCCATGTATTCTGAATGGAGAGTAATCCGTTCAGTTTGCATCAGGATGTCTTCAGTTCAGTCATTTTGACTGATCAGGCAAAAGAGAAAACCGCAGCATGCTACGGTTTTATCTCCGGCGAAAAAAACTGAAGACTTGCCTGAATGCCATAGGAACGTATTAGTGCCAGATCCGGCATTCAAAATACCGGAATGCAGGATCCGTCCTTCCGGTCTGCGCATGCCGGTAAAAATGTGTAAAAAGATACAAGACGGATCCGTCTGTCCGCATGACAAGCGGAGACATGGATTCATTCTTGCAATGCATTTGTGAGATGGATCCGCATCCGGATGCATCTCATAAATGCTTTCAGTCACATCAAGATCGGCGGATCTGGCACGCAGTTCTGACAACGGAACTGATTGCCGGATCACACTACCGCAAGTGGGAAAGTAGCCTTAGTGTTTGTGTTTTATTTTCACTTACTATTAGCCCCCTTAGGGGCTGGAACCCTTGTCCTATTCACCCTTAGGCCCCTTTCACATGGGTGAGATTTCTGCGCGGGTGCAATGCGTGAGGTGAACGCATTGCACCCGCACTGAATCCGGACCCATTCACTTCTATGGGGCTGTGCAGATGAGCGGTGATTTTCACGCATCACTTGTGCGCTGCGTGAAAATCGCAACATGCTTTATGTTGTGCGTTTTCATGCAACGCAGGCCCCATAGAAGTTAATGGGGCTGCGTGAAAATCGCATTGTATCCGCAAGCAAGTGCGGTTGCGGTGCGATTTTCACGCTTGGTTGCTAAGATGAAAGTCTATTCACTGTGTTATTTTCCCTTATAACATGGTTCTAAGGGGAAATAATAGCATTCTGAATACTCAATGCTTAGTAGAAGGTCAATATAATAAACATTGAGTGCGCCCCCCCAGTATAATAAACATTGAGAGCGCCCCCCCAGTATAATAAACATTGAGAGCGCCCCCCCAGTATAATAAACATTGAGAGCGCCCCCCCCAGTATAATAAACATTGAGAGCGCCCCCCCCAGTATAATAAACATTGAGTGCGCCCCCCCAGTATAATAAACATTGAGTGCGCCCCCCCAGTATAATAAACATTGAGTGCGCCCCCCCAGTATAATAAACATTGAGTGCGCCCCCCCAGTATAATAAACATTGAGTGCGCCCCCCAGTATATCAAACATTGAGAGCGCCCCCCCCCCAGTATAATAAACATTGAGTGCACCCCCCCAGTATATCAAACATTAAGAGCGCCCCCCCAGTATAATAAACATTGAGTGCGCCCCCCCAGTATAATAAACATTGAGAGCGCCCCCCCAGTATAATAAACATTGAGAGCGCCCCCCCAGTATAATAAACATTGAGAGCGCCCCCCCAGTATATCAAACATTGAGAGCGCCCCCCCAGTATAATATACATTGAGAGCGCCCCCCCCAGTATATCAAACATTGAGAGCGCCCCCCCCAGTATAATATACATTGAGAGCGCCCCCCCCACAGTATAATAAACATTGAGTGCGGCCACCCCCCCAGTATAATATACATTGAGAGCGCCCCCCCCCAGTATATCAAACATTGAGAGCGCCCCCCCCAGTATATCAAACATTGATAGCGCCCCCCCCCAGTATATCAAACATTGAGAGCGCCCCCCCCAGTATAATATACATTGAGAGCGCCCCCCCCAGTATAATAAACATTGAGTGCGGCGGCCACCCCCCCAGTATAATATACATTGAGAGTGCCCCCCCCCCAGTATAATATACATTGAGTGCGGCCACCCCCCCAGTATAATATACATTGAGAGCGCCCCCCCCCCCCCAGTATAATAAACATTGAGTGCCGCCACCCCCCCAGTATGATATACATTGAGTGCGGCCCCCTCCCAGTATAATAAACATTGGTGGCGCAGTGGGAAGTGCCAATGAGGGTTAAAAAAAATAAATAAAAATTAACTCACCTCCTCCAATTGATCGCGCAGCTGCCGGTCTCCTGTTCTATCTTTAGGACCTGTGAAAGGACCTGTGGTGACATCACTGTGGTCATCATATGATCCATCACCATGGTAATGAACCATGTGATTAGCTCAGTGATGTCACCAC